>NC_141326.1:4732500-5060000 GCF_037954235.1 Aulostomus chinensis | reverse complement strand
AAAACAAGAAGAGAGGTATTTTTAGGGTCATTAATTTCAACCACGTGGCCCGAAGGTAAACCGGATGGCCGTTGCGCAAAGGCTCCTCGTCAGTATGTCCTGCGAGGCCGGCACACCGCACTGGACGCTGACCGCGGTGGTTCTCCTGGGCTTTCTGCTGGGGATCGTGTCAGCGTACCCTCTACCGAGCAGCAGGACAAATGCAACTTTATTGGAGAAACGATGGGAGACCCTGTTCTCCCGCTCCGTGCTGGGGATCTCCGGGGAGAAACCGGAGCTAAACTGGGAGAGTGACTATCTGCTGGGCATCAAGAGAGTGCGGAGACTCTACTGCAACGTGGGCATCGGGTTTCACCTTCAGATCCTCCCCGACGGCAGGATAAACGGTGTACATAATGAAAACCAGTACAGTGAGTTCTACCTCCACCAATGTAATGCAATAGACCGAGTCAATAAGCATGGATCTGTGGTGGGCAGGCTAGTCGATCCCCTCTATCATTTGCATGATCATCAGACTCCGAGGTAGCGTTGAATTTCTTCCAGGGCAAAGACAAATCTATTAAAAACACGCATCCATCAGTACTGAACTCCCCCTTCCTCCCTTCCCGACCCCTCCCCTCTCCTCTCCCACAAGCTCAACCATGACATGAATGTATGGCCGCTTTTAGACACAACTTATTTTTACGCAGCTCTGTGAGGGCGGTCCAGTGGCCAATAGCCGCGCACTTCAATGCAATTACAGCAATTATTGCACCAAGCAGAATGCGCTTAATTGGCACGCGCCTGTACGCTGGATGCAGATGTAGGTTGCAGAACAAAGGCTTGTCACGCTGCGCAGCATCCTGCAAGGCTACACCCATAGACGCAGAGGGAGCACAATGCAGGCAGGCGCGCAGGATGCGAGATGCCTCGCTATTTCTTTCTCTTTCCCTCTAATGTGGTGATTCTCTGCCTTGCGCCAGGTCTCATAGAGATCTCCACGGTGGAGAGAGGAGTGGTCAGCCTGTACGGGGTGAGGAGCGAGCTGTTTGTCGCAATGAACCGCCGCGGGAGGTTATATGGAACGGTAGGTATGCATGTATTGTCCGGCAGTGTCGGTTAATGAGATTATAAGCTCGGCCACTTGCACCTTTATGCGCATCCTTTTAATTGTCTCACACGTTTAGTGGACCCCCCCCCCCCCCCCCCCATCAGACTGGCAGCGAGGAGCTTGGCCTTCAGAGATATTCACCATTTTCAACAGGAACTTACTTGGCCTATTTCGAGCTAATCATATGTTTGTGTGCGTGTGTTGGGGGGGGGGGGGGCTTGCAGGGGTGGTGGAAAAATGTGAGTTGTGTTTTCCTTTAATGTCAGAGACAAATTATTGGACAGCATAATCACCCTGAACAAACTGCCGTTGGGCCTCCCATACATGGACCTTCATACACTGGATGTATTTCATGAGATTGCCAGCTCATGTAAAAGAATAACTGTGGATGCAAAGTAGGACAGAACATGGGAACTCTTGGTAGCCTCCCCTGTCTCTGGCACCATGGCACTGGAGGGTTTGATTGCATGCATTATGTGTCTATTTAATAAAATGTCAAAGTTATTGACTGTTACTAAAATTGCTTCCTGAAAATATATGGAAAGTATGCCAGGCAGTATTATTGGTACACTTTTGTTGAATTCCTATTCATTCCTCAAATAATTTAAAAACAGACTCACTTGCTTTTAATTACTTCTTTAATCTTAGTTTAAGTTGTGATCTTGAAATCACGTAATAACTGTGTCATCCCCACAAAACTAAGCTTGTTTTCTCATTGGTTCTGAAATGGTAACTGGACTCATTTTGATGCAATGCTTTTATGAGTGATCAAATAGTCCCAATGCTGCCTCATTCACCCGTCAGCGCAAACCTTATTTCAGCTGAAGGTGAAAGTCTAGTAGAACCTCGAGCAAACCGGGTGTCTCAAAGAACACATCCACCCTCAGTGATGGAAAAGGTGGACTGTTTTAAACCGTTACCTTGGTTACTGTACTAGAATATTACTAAATATTTCTAAATTGTTTCATGTATTTGACTCACGTACTTGAAAGTCAGGAGTGTCAAAAATTCTGACCATGTGATTGCTAGCATCTGTTTCTCTGTCAGCGACTTGTTCTGTCAGGTTTTAGGCAGCTGAAGAACAGGCAGCAACTTACTGACAACAGCGTTCTGTACAGTCGACGTGATGTCAACAAGGTGTTGAAATTGTGATGCAGCGTGCCTCAACTATTATCTTATCACTCTACGATTGTCAGGTCCCAAAGACTCTACCAATCCTCCCTCTTAAAGTATTTATTTTGTATCATCTTTTGAAATATCAAGTGCAATTTGTCAGTTTTCAAAGATAAATATCCATTTTTAGGACAGGGGAAGATAATTAAAAATAGATTTGGTCATGTTCTCTTTGAAGTAAACTCCTATTACCATAGTAGAAATAGCATTTGTTTTTGTGACCGTATTACTCTTCCATTTTTAATTGAATAAATATAAATATACACTATAGCAATATAAATCTATTATATCCTCATCACACACACAATGATTTAAAGAATCAGTGCGATTAACCTTTGCATGATGTATTTTGATTTGCGAGCAATGACAGCTATTAATATAGAACTGTGGCTGTGGGCGGAGGAAGAGTTATGTTTAGGAGAGCGCTGCTGACACGTGGCTGCGGGTTGCTCATTGTGGCCAACATATTTGACAGACGGAATGTGAACCGATTATCTGGTTGTGAGTGATGAAGCATTAGCTTGTGAGCGGACTGATGATCTGATAAGAGATTGAATTAGGCCACATGGCCTCTGATGGAGAGAATTTGTTCTATTGCTGTACACACTGCACTGTCAGATCAGCATGATGTTCTTCAGAGTGGTGGATACTGAGGAGTATTCTCAAATACAAGGACATGAATACACGTGGGGTTAGTGGTGCTTGTATATTAAAAACCTTCCTCTTTCTCTGCTCTATTTCCAAAGAAGATGATATATTTTATCTTGATTGAATATTTTGAATGTTTTCATCAACATTTCAGTTTTAGAAATGCATGGGAATTGCTGTTACTGTGGGAGCTGCACTTGTTTGTTTCCTTGTTGAGAGGATTGATTTTCATTTAGGCAATGAGTCAGAATCATGACATCACACTGACATCACCGTTAGCCGCTCTTGTAGGCTCCAGCATGTTGGCCAAATCGCCATAGTACGATTAGAAAAACAACATCCAGCGATAACGTATAGAATGCAAACCTCCATCAAAGACCTTGAAATATGTCGTGAGAACTTTGGAAAAAAAATTCATAGACAAGAATCCCTTTATGTTTAATCCCTCTAAATTAATTAACTGTGATTGACTTATCAACATTTGAGTTCTGTCTTATAAATGTGAGCCATGGCAGTGGTTGAAAGCAGGGCTCCAGTTCATTATATCACAGAATAAAACAATGTTTTTCAACAATAAGTTACAAAATAAGTTGGACTGACTGAAATGAAAACCCACCCAGAGAAGAATTTGCTGACCTTGGGAGGATTCAACTGGAGCTCGAGGTTGCCACGGTGACGATAACTGCTTTGTGTATTCTGATGAGGCTGATTTCAAAGTCGCCTCCTAATTATTCACACTAAGTATGAGATCAGATTGACTATGTTGTGTGTTCCACTTGCAATGGATGTGAACTTTGCCTTTGTCATAAATATCTGGATGTGTCAGTAATGTATGTTCAGCATCTCACTGGACACATTTGATGGGTCCATAATGCTTTGTGTCTTTCCCGTAGAAGTGAAAATATGTAATTTTATAAAATTGATCATAACATTTCAGCGTTTGGAGTCACGGTGTAGAGCCCTAGGGTTTTTTCATACAGAGAATGCCAGTTTGGAAAAATATAATCATTTCTTCATTGATAGCTAGAAATGCTGCTTTCATTTTGAAGACAGTATGCACATCAAAGACTTGGCCTCCTGTCTTTGTGTGGTGTTCTGCTGTATATCTCGGGGTGTGAATACACCACTCTTGAAGTTCTATCACGTAGTAGGCAGTGCGTTTGTAGGTGGTTCTGAAAACAGCAGACTGCTGCGATCCCACCGTTATAACATTCTCCTCATAATTTGTAGTGTCCAGCTGTGGGGCAACGAAAAAAGTCCCCTCTTAAGGTTTCCACCTGAAAATCTCAATGTGACTTAACATAGTTAAGCAGCGTGGAGCAGTTGGGGGTCGCTCCTGTCACACGATCTTACATGAATGTTTCAAAGCAAAACTATGACCTGAATTAACAGTAGTTTCTAAAATATTCTCAACCAAAGTTAAAAAAATAAATAAAATTGAGGGGCAGCACGGTGGTGCAGTGGTCAGCACTGTTGCCTCACAGCAAGAAGGTTCGGGGTTCGAGTCCCGGCTCGGGCACGGGATCTTTCTGTGTGAGTCTCCATGTTCTCCCTGTTCCTACGTGGGTTCTCTCTGGTACTCCAGCTTCCTCCCACAGTCCAAAGACATCAAGAGGGGACGAGGCTGATTGATACTCTAAATTGACCGTAGGTGTGACTGTGGGTGTGAATGGTTGTCTGTCTCTATGTGTTGGCACTGCCTTGGACTGGTGACCTGTCCAGGGTGAACTCTGTCTCTTGCCCGAAAGCCGGCTCCACCCCCTGTGACCCTTAACAGGATAGGTGGAAGAAAATGGATGGATGGATAAAATTTAGATGGTGATACTGCAATGAAAAAAAGGGGATATGATATTTTTACCTTATTGCTCAACCCTACTTTCGGCTTTGCCTTAAATTTTACAAGGTTGCCTCCTTCACCCGTTCCTACTTAAACTGATGGTACAGGATACCAAGCCAGGACCCAGGAAGCTTTCAATGACAGCCTCTTGACCTCCTGAGTCACATTTGTGAATAAATGAGGAAAACTGATGATTTTGAAGGAGAGGCTGATTTGAACTTTCTTGCCTGGAATTTGATGAAATGTCTGATTACAGTTTCATGTGAAGCTGCAGACAACAGCCAGCTTTGCTCTCTACAGAGGAAACAAACCAAATAACATAAAGTAAATATGTTTACATTGTTGTCCAGTTCCCTTAATTCCAAGTCAATGGGTTTTTTTCAGCAGGTGTTTGCTTAAGGCCAGTAGTTCATACAAGCTGAATATATTTTGTTCTATGACATTAAACACATCAGTCAATACCAGACTTTCTACAACACTTGATGTGTCTTAAAGACAGTGGTTGTTAACAACTGGTTGCCAAGACTACAAATGTCATCACTCTAAGAGAACCTGAAGTGCGATGTTTGTTGTGACATGTGAGTCATGCATCTGTGGCATATTTCATGCATTGCATAACAATAGCTTCTAAAATCATGAAAGTGGTCAAGATAATCATGCTGAACGTGCCGAAAAAAACTTGAACTTTTAATATTCTTGGGGAAAGTCTCTTGTCCAGAGTGTTTGCCGTCGTTGGAATTCCAGTTATCCAGTCAGCATCCTTGGGCGACAGAGTCTAAACAACGATGTCAACACTGTATTGGGGATGTCAAAGGATAGAGTAGATTTTGGTATTGAAGCTTTTTGGAAAAGACTCCTTGGAATAACTTCTCAAAAAAACAAAACAAATCAAAAAACACAACAACAAGGGCCTTGAGGGCATTTCCTCAAGTGGAAGATGACTTTGGTGTTTTCCAAACCAGATTTAGGAAAAGGTTAATATAAAAATCAAGTTTTAAAAAAGCTGAAGGATATGTGTTATCCTGGTGCGCTCTCTGAATGAGAACATTAAATGCAAACCATGCAACTGTTCTCTGGTTACAACTCACTTTGGAACCACAGTTTTTATCGACATCAGAGGAAACGATTGACAACAAACTGTAAGAACCATCGGTGTCTCACAAGCCATGCTAATGCTAAGTGTAACCACAAGTGGGGAGGTCGTTTTTGAATAATATTTGCCACTAGTATATTCAATTAACACATACTTTCACTTATACTGCATGAATATTGAATCTGGATACAGGAAACGATATCTGAAAGTTCTCTTACTCTGCATCAGTTCTTCATGAAAGCTAAAACAGGAACAAAATTTGTAAGCACAAGGAACTCTACATAACTTGACAGGAATGATTAGATGTGTTTTCAAGTAAATTGCTGTAAAAAAAAAATACATATACATACACTAGCATCTGTTAGCTTGTGCATCGTGTTGCCCCTTTTTGGTGAAAATAGTCACGAGGGGTAAACTGTTCTTTTTTTTGTTTTTGCTGTCTTAGCTCTTGTCACAAAAAGTCAGTTTTTGTCAGCCTGCCATGCTTTATGTTTACCACCTGGAAAACTTTGAGGTCAAAAGTTTAAAACAGGAAAGTTCCTCATTCTGAGTGGCGTGGAATGCAGCATTTGCACCTGCACAGGGCCAAGCTAGCTGTTCCCCCATCTTCAGTCTCTCTGTGAAGCAGACAGGAGTCAATCAAGTGCATTTCAAGACTATTCCCTCTGGTGCAGTGTGTACAGACGAATAGAAACCTTGGTCTATTTGTTTTATTTTAAGCCTAATACATCCCAGTATTTATGTCAGAGCTGGTAGCTTGGATGGAATACTGATCAAAGCTACTTCTGCAGTGTCAGAATATTCATTTTTGCATTGTCTAAATTTATCATCATCCATCATCAATCTTTTAGAGGAGCTTTTTCATGCAGTACCATTATAACTTCAAACTAGTGCCTTTTCATGAAGCGGCTCATTAAAATGCACATTGTCTCTCTCTTTGTCCTCTCCAGACAATTTTCCATGAAGAGTGCAAGTTTAAGGAGAGCTTGCTCCCCAACAACTACAACGCCTACGAGTCTCTGGCTTACCGAGGCTCCTACATAGCACTGAGCAAGCACGGCCGCGTGAAGAGGGGCAACAAGGCCACCACTGCCATGACTGTGACGCACTTCCTACCCCGAATATGATAACAAAGACTGGCAATAAAAAAAACATATTTGCACACGTGGATTATTTTCCAGGTAACATATACGTATACGAACATACAAATGCAAAATGGACTGACATTGAGAGAAATACATGATATCTGATAGTATTTATTCAAAATTGATATGTATATTTGGGTAGCTTACTTTGTATTAGAAATGATGGAAATGCCATTCTTTGCTGCTTTTTCGGTGGGGGGGGGGTTCACCATTTGTGATACGAAGGGGATGGAGGCTCCATTTGTCCCTTCCCATTATCCGGGTGCTTGCTGGAATCAGAGGAGTCTTTGCCCTGTCAGTGGATGACACGTCATCCTTTTGGAAATGAAGCGGATACGTAATTACCTCAAAGCACTATATCCTACATGAAGAGGATGGAGGAAAAGTATATTGAGCGCATGAAATTTCTACAGAGGAATTCCTGTCATCGAGGATGTTCTCAGCTCTCTTTGCTTGAGTGTTTGAGTATTATCATCTCTGTCAGGGCACTTTTAACACTTGCAATTGTGGTTTTTCTTGCTTTGTCATGAGGTGGTGCTGCCTTGAATTCCTACTTGTGGCCCTCTTACATTTGCGTGTGAAAGGTGATGTGCTCAAGTCAGAAATAGGAATGAAATACAAGTCATCACTTTTCTCAGATACAACCACGATTCTTTCGCCCAGTTCTGTGTGGGCCAGAGGTTTCTCCACTTTATTTTCCTTCCACAAGTATATCTATTAGGTCACTACGACTCAATGCTGGACAGGATACAGTGGAGCCTCTTGTTAATATGGACAGCTAGTTTTAGCGCCCACCCCCACACCCCTTGCTCAAGGGAGCTTTGACAATCCCAGGTTTTACTTTAACAAATAGCTGGGTCATCAGGCCGGATTGAGTGTGTGAGCATGCATTTATTTTAAGAATGAATGTGGAATTGGTATTTTGAAAGCCACTTAAAGTAATACTTCACCCAAAAAGTGTATCTTACTTGTCAAGTATAAATATCTGTCGTGAGCCCATAAGGATGTTTTTTTCATTACTGCATTACTTCTTTGTGACTCCAGAGTACAGAAAGAGATAGCCAGGCATATCTGGCTTGAAGCTCATGGAGACTGACAAAAAAATGTCCATTTACAGTCTCTAATTCATTAATCGTAGCAGCGACATGTCTTGGGTTGGTAAGCTTACTTCCAGATAAAGGAGACGTGGATTATACCAGACGGAGATATTTTGGGGCATTTTTGCTGCTGTTGGTCAGTTTTTCGTTAGCCATTCTGTACTCTGGAGTCATGAAGAAGTGGCTCATTGATGAAAAAAAAATACTTGTGAGCTCAAGATACTGATTTATAAATATCTGAATGGTAAAATACACTCTTTGGGGAAGTATAGTGTTAATATTTTTCTCTTTGATTGTGGGAGGTCAAAGGGCATCTGTGCAGCAGGATGTGAGAGCCCTGACCGGTCGCTATGAAGCTAAACAGCCTCCCTCTCTCTGCTGTGTGTTTTCTTCTGCCAGTTCTTACTGATGCTGTGCAATCTGTTGCATCTGGTTTGATTTGTTGGTTAAAATGTTTTAGCAGATGCACTGCTGAGCTTTTTTTTTTTTTTTTTTTATACACTGGTTTGGCACTTAAAGTGTGTATGCCGAAAGTAGCACAGTGTATGTCACACTGATGAGTCATTCACTGTAAATCTGAGAGTCTCCTGCTTTTAAATTGGGTTAATGGAGAAGTAGAGTTGCTCTGAAGTTCATGGTTCAGAGGACTGTGAACTCCGTCAGGTAACAGGCTGAGACATACATGCTTGCTGATAGCTGATTTTAAGTTACTTATGCAATATTCTGATTGGTCACCGAGTCACACTATGGCTTGCTGTGACAGAAAAGAATATGAACAATGTTGCTAAAGGCAGTGAATGAAATGAAGTGAGTGAATGAATGAAATGGTAGCAAAGTTCATTCAGGCTTCATGGATGCAGCATACCATACTTGAATTCAACCACTGCATCTGGTAGATACTGTCATTAATCCATTTTGGAGGTGAGTCTAGGTAGGGGGCGGGGCAGAGGGCGGGGCAGCAAGCAGAGGCATACAGCACTCAATGATGAACAGGGGACTTATTGGAGACTTTGCCGGTGTAATTTGGCTGATGATGGCTTTGTTTGGCTTGATGATGAGTTGCAAAATACCTGAGCAAAAGAAAGGTGGGCCCCTTGTCTCTTGTCTCATCCATAAACACTTTTCTCAAAGGTGTTGGTGCTCTGTCCCCTGTGTCACTGATATCCATCTCTGTGACTTTTTTTTAATGGCGCTCTGTACCTGTGTGTCAGTACAGAAGTCATGTACTCTAATGTGCAATGAAAGTAGGTAGTCATAAACATGCACAATTCATTTTACTGTTGAAATGAGGTGCAATTGGTTTTTAGTCTTTTGAATTCAGTTCTATTTTGGTACTTGGTTGGCAATATTTTGCAAGAGGCAAATCGCCAGCTTGGTGAAATATGATTGAAATAAAGTAGCTCTTACAGATGATGTATGTTATCATATTTTACCTCACGCCCTTCCATTACTGTAATGCACTGACACAATGTCTGTGAGCAATGGTATATGTGCCCTTTAAGCTCCAGCTCATGTCTAGTAGCATTATCTAGACAGTGTGTGTGTGTGTGTGTGTGTGTGTGTGTGTGTGTGTGTGTGTTCATGTGTCATGTTGGGTTTCTGCCAAAGCAACAGTAGAGAGGGTATTATATCAGTTTACCTTGAGTCAGGAATAACAGGGCATTGTCTGACTGTACAAGCTGATGTACAGCGAGGATCATTGAGGCGAGAGGGTCAGGGAAGACATGCAACACAAAAGGTGACTGAGGGGAGAGAGTGACTGCGCTTCAAGCTAGTACTTCTATGTATGTAGCAAAAGAATCAAATGCTTCCGGGAGCCAGACACTCGGGCAAACAGGCTACTGTCAACCAAGTGAGTCTGAGTCTTTGACTATTCTCACCACTGATAGCTGTGTTTTACCTTGAATATTTTTTATTACTCATTTAGTCAGCCTTTCACATATCTAGGATATCTTTAGCTTCTCCTTGGCTTGTGGCAACTTGGTGCAGAAGGCTACTTTGTCAAATCCACTGAAAATGTGCAAAATCTTCTCATGTAGTGCAATGTACTGAGCAGGGATTCAACTTGTTTTCCCTGCCAATGACACGAGCTGACCTGAAAAACTGAAAGTATTTGTTTTTGATGGCAATAATATGTCTGTTATTTCTGGTTTATCATGGTACGCTCAGAGGACACTGTGGGCACCACAAGTGAGGCAGACTGGGAAGTCACAATCGCAAACGCCATTGGTGGTGTAAAGGACACCAGAAGGAATAGAAATGGGGTCGGTTTTGCTTTTATCAACAATATCAGGTGTCCACATTTTATATCCCAAGGAATGAAAGGCTGCTCTAAATTCTACAGCTTTTGCACGATGTTTTGGGTTGAAAAGGTTGTATTATATTGCAGCAACTGAGATAAGGAAGTTAATAGTAATTGATTTCCCATGATGCCTATGGGATTCTGAATGGACTCAGTGTGTGTTCTCCCTTTCAATAACCATCCCGAGTCTGAGTTCAGCCATTGTGCTTATCATACCTGTTCAGCTGGTTTTAGAATTTACGTTGGTTCACAGGGAACTTGAGGTTTGTGGGAGGATCCGGGATCAGTCGTGTGTGTGTGTGTGTGTGTGTGTGTCCCTGTGTACCAGCAGCCTTTATGTTTTTCTCTCAGTTTTCTATTCCTGCACTGAGGGGAGAATGCTTCCTCTTGAGTCCCCCTCCTCTTTTTTAACATATACCTCACCTTCTGCCTTAGTTCCGATTATTGAAATGATTGTAAATTAGTTTGAAACAACAGACTTCTCCAATCATTTGTTTCTGAAAAATATGATGATGAGTAAGAAAAATATTATATTACAAATGGTTTTCCTTTTATTTTTGTACGTATGTGCTGTGCACAGCATTCAACTGTATTCCTGAAATGATAATAAAAGATGTTTTGTAAAAGCAGTTGTGATTGGATGCTTTAAGGAAAAAGCTTCATGTTGCAGTGTCATGCTCCTTGGCCCTGAATATGACTGATTTGAGTCACTGAATTACCTTTACCCAGTATATGGCGCCCTCTTGTGGCAAAAGGTTCCAGGGCGCAAAGGTGTACATTTGAATATAAACACAACTGAAAATGAACTGTTGTAGGGAGTTCAACTGCAGCGTTTTGTTTGAATGAAATTCTAAACTTGCATAGCATCTACCAATCAATAAACACATTTCCAACTCAGTTTAAGTAACTTCGTCGTCAGTGTTTCAACATGGTGAGCTGGAATGAAACAAGTCCGTCAGGAGCTGAATGAATCCCTTTGAAAACAACAAAAACCCCAAAGTCATTGCTTTCATCCGATTCTATGTCTCAGAATCTTGACTGTTTTTCTGTGACGTGTGTGTTCAATTGTAAAGTGGGTTTACATTGTGTGTTTGCATTTTTGTTGCTCCTCTAAATCTTGGCTGATCACAGAATGAATACAACCTCGTTTTCTCATTCGTCAAAATTATTACAGATCCTACGCCTGGTTGGTAGGAGAATCTGATTCAAGTTGCAGACCAGATCGGAGCTTGACTTACCTTCTCACCTCACTCCTCTCTTCTCTTCCATCTTCTTGAGCTATCACCATCTTCATCTCTCCATCTTTGCCCTGTTGTCACTCCAGTGTCTGTACTTATAGAGGTCTGTAGTTACAATATTTTTGTTTAAAAAAGTATATGTCTCCACAATAGTACAGCGGTATGGTGTCATATAGAACCTGTGGGAATTCCCTAAAGCCAGCCCACCCAACCATGGACAAACAACTCAGGTAGGCTTTGTGTCATGTTGGTAAATGAGTTAGCCAGTTTATCTAACCTCCTGTTTAAATAGACCTGTTGGACTTTCTCCTTCTCCAGTAAGTGCTCACACACCAACTTAGGCATTTGTTCTGCTGGAGTAAATAGAACACGGCATCATGCATCCAGCGATCTTCTCATTTGTCCTGATTGCCTTATGTGTGGCTGTACTGGTGGACTGCAAACCGAGACTCCAGGACCCAGAACAGCAGCAGAGCAACTTCGATACAGGAGCAAACACAGATACATCAGCCAGTATGGGGTGGGTCCACATGGAGATGAAAAGATCCACGAATAAAAAAAGCATTCAGCACAACTTTTTGGGTGAGTTTGCCTTTGTCCTTAAACACTCATTCATTAATTCTAGAAAGTATATTAAAAACATTACTCAAGTAAACAAGGAGAGTCAATTTCATCTCTCCAAATGCAGGTCTTTTAGGTCCAAATGAGTCCAAACAGGTTTTGCATGTCATATACACAAACAGAAGATTTCTGTCTGCCCATAAAGTTCAAGTTGGATTGTCTCTAAACCTTTCATTTCGTTTTGTAAGCTATAGCCATTTATTTATTATTATCTTTTTTTTTTTTACTTGGTTTCATACAGCTATTGTGCCTATGAGGACAGATTCTAGCAACCCTGTGGCAATACTTGGTTTGGGAAGAAAACGGTTTCTGTGTATGGACTCAAAGGGGGAGTTGTTCAACTCAGTGAGTATCGTTAAAGTGATCTGTTTGAGGAAAGTCCCAACATGGCTGCAGTCTAAATGTTTTTCTCATGCCCAAACAGAGAAAAATGGACAGAGAAGACTGTCTCTTCTGGCGCATTCGGTTAAATGTGCCAAACCAGCGTGACATCTTCTACTCGGTAACTGGAGGCCAGCAGCTCAAACTGGAGCAAACTCAGCAGAATGCTGCTGGAGATCCATCTACGCCCGCTCCAGTCTTTCTGAAGAGGTTCCTGGTTCCCATGGTAAAGAGACAGAGAAGGAGCGAGACGGTGAACCCTTCTGATCCATTAAGATCAGAATCACATCCCTCACATCCTGTCAATACCAAGGACGTAACTCATGGGCAGCCGGAACCAGACCAGGCCGGGGCTGTGTCTAAGGAGACCATCGCCTCCTGTGATGACCCCTTGAAGGTTTTACAGCCCAACGGACCTGTGAGTCCTGTCAAGACCAACATTGCAGACCGAGCAGAACAAGACTAAGATGGTGAACTTTTGATTCTGAAGAGTCAGAAGATGCTGCAAGTCTGTCTGCTGGTTCTGATCCTCACCTTTTTTTTCTGACTGCATAGCAGGAGAGGGTTCTTCAGCACACATTGTTCTTCGTTTTCGGATGACAGACGGTGAGTCGTTCCAACGTGTAACGACCTCTGATAGAAGACGTTTTTCTAAAATCCTAGTTACTTCGGAGCAATGTACTAACAAACCGTGTTACATCACAGCCGCATGTACAGATGCTCTATTTGAACAGCAGATGAAGGATTCATTTGGCAACATCTGACATGATCATGAGGCAGGTTTGGGCCGGCGTCCAGCTGTCCTTTCACCTCTCCACTCAGTTAAATTTTAAACCTCGAGCCAGATGTGGCAATGACTGTTTTGCATATGTATTATGTGTAATTTGAGTGTAATTATGATCTTTTTTTTAAATGCAAAAGTAATGTCATTACTATGATGTTTTAGCAAAAAGTTTAATTCATAAAATCCAGGCTTGTGTACTGCTGTAACTTTATATGCATTCATTAAAAGGATCAAACAATGTCAGGTGCCGGACACCAATGGTCACAGAAATGAAAAGGTATTTATTTATTGTAATATGCTAAATGATTACATTTATAGCAATGTTTTATTATTTATATGTTTTTTTGGTGTGTTATTTCTAAAGTAGAAAATAAATCGGAACCATACTGGATTTTATCTGTCGTTTTTTTTTCTTTTTTTCTTTCGTTTGAAGCAGATAAAAAACAGTTCAGACACATGGACTTAATCCATCAACATTTAGTAAATCTGATCACTGGACTATGGAGGGAGAGTACCCATCATTATGGTGAGCGCTAGCAGTGTATTACAACATTTTAGAGATACTGACGTCTTGTTCAAACATTTCTGACTGCAAATATTTTTGCAACAGAAAAAAATAAATAAATCAACCACAGACTTTTGGCTACCAATAAGAAAACAAAATGATAAAAAAAAAAATCCAAATTCAAACAAAATGGGTTTTTTGTGTAAGTATCACGTCACCTAAAGAGAGTGCCAGTCACTCTATATCCTCTTGGTTTTTACCGCTCAAGAAAAGTCAATGCATCATGTGCCGTCCTGAGATTTAAGGAAGAAAGAGCAGCAGAGGAGCAGAACAACTCCCACGCTCTCTGCAGTCACTCATCTTTGTTGACAAAAGTGTTAATTCACAACAATGAAAAAGTCACTCATTTCCACAGGGTCAGCAGTGTTACACCTCTGCTCAGAGCTCCAACGCATAATACTCAACCAACAGATGACAAATATAGAAACAGGGACTCATTATAACATCAAGCTGCCCACATTTGCTGTAATGAGCAGCCAGACTCTCACTAAGTGATGGCGACATGGCCCTGCAACGCCATCCTTCTATCTGAGGTGAAACGAAGGCGGTTGAATCCTGACAAATAATATTTCATTGATGGCCGCTAGAAAGAAAATGAAGACACATCATATCAGATGTATTGCTATGATAAAACTGATCAATTTATTGTAATAAACTGTTCTGAAACCCTTCCCACTGGAAAACAATACAATAATGAATGTGATATAATATAATAATCGTATAATAACAATTATAATATAACAATTGTCATGTTTTAACATGGTGCAAAATGCTGACAACGAACAGTAAAATTTCCTTTGATCTTCTTACGATAAACACAAAAAGATCTCTGGCTTCATGTTCATCAAAATCAGAGTCTCTTTCTTTGCCAAAAGTACCCAAACACAGGAATTTGACCTGCTGTAACAGGGCCACGTACATTAAACGTCTTTGATTCATTTCTCTAATCAGCTATTCAAATCAAACGATGCCAAATTAAACCAATGTGCAGAGTTTGAGGGTGCAATGATCAAGGGTCGAAGGTCTAGAGCCTGAGATGATTGTGAGATCAAAGCCAGAGATCAAAGTCAGACATGTCAGCTCACTGTCACACATGAGGGAGAGGGGCTTGGTGCCTCAAACAGCAACAAGTGCAGGGGACTATAATTGGACGCGGCATGTAGTTTTACTTTCAATAGCAAGTCAGACATCAAAGTCGAGAGATTAAAGGGAGCGAAACCCTGAGATCAAGGTTAAATCTCTGGGACCGCAGTCGCACTCTAGTATTATGATGTGACACAATGCATGGCCTCACAAACTACTGGAAACACAGTCATTTAAATGAAATTGATATGATTACTATATTTTAATGTGACCGAAATAAATACAGTACAGATAAAATTGTAAACTCTGTGCTCCTGGACTATTTCCTCTTTATTCTTCCACTGTGACCTCCACTACATTTGAATATCAGCTCCTACTTTTTAACATGGCCGCCCCTGTTGATGAATACGCACCGGATCCCTGATAATTTGAACTCCTCATCCTCTTTTCTCAAAGTTACTATAAAACGACTCAGACCCGCGTTGGGACTTAAAGAGAACATATGAGCTTTGTCAGAACCTTGAGGGAAGACGCAATGTAGCTCCTCCACAAAGTAGCGCACGACCACACAAAGGTAGGCCCCATGGCTGACCACCAGGGCATGAACAGGGACACTCCTCACCCCGTCATCTGCCTCCCCCTTGGCTGGGGATGTTTCTGTAAGAGCAGATATGGAGACTTCATCCTCCCTTCCATCCAGCCAATGTTCGGACCCCATTTGCTGGAACATTTTCCACATGAACTCTCTGAACCGCAGCTTCACCTGCACGGAGTAAAAATCTGTTATGAATTGTTTCCTGTGTCTTTGGTTCATCCTCTCTAAGCTAACAGCATAAGTAAGGGAATACAAGTACATAAAACTGCAAATCTTGAATCTGGAAATTCTGTTCATGACACACACACACACACACACACACACACACACACACACACACACACACACACGCACACAGAACTAACTCCAGTTTCATCCTGACGCAACAACCTGTAACTTGTGAGCTAGGACGGAGGCTGCGAGCTGGCACTGATTGGGACGCTCCATGTATATGTCACATCTATCTTTGTATATCTGCATCATCATTGTCATGTGCTGCTCACGCACTAGAGTACACGTTCATGGATGAATACTGACGAGGTATCTCAGAAATAGAACATCCCGACTTCCGATGCTTCCCCCTCCACCCACGCACACACAAATGACAGGTGGTGACTTTTTAATCAGATGCAGTGACGAACACTCTGCAGTTGTTTGACAGTAGGAGGACATGGACTTTGACACCCCCCCCCCCCCCCCACACACACACACATCACCAAACACACCAAGCAGCACCATGCAGAAGAGATTAAAGTCTGTGGATGCACACAGGCCCTGGTGCACCATCTTCACATCCCTGCTAACTGACTGAGGAGGGGAGTGTTTACTGCCTCCTAGTGGTACATTTCATACTTTGTCTCAAGGCTACGATCATCTTGGAAGTGAAGGAATGGATTGTCAGTGAAAACCTTTGTTCTACAAGTCTGGCACCCTGAAAAGATTCAAATGAGTTCAACAATATTTTGAATTCGCAAAACATTCTTCACCATAAAAGGTTGTAAATGAAGTGTCCCCCCAGCTGCCTGCTGCTATATGGATCAATGACATACCACAAATACCACTTTGTTTTGAGGAGAAACACAGAACAAACGTCACCATTTATTTCTAATCTGTGCACAAAGAGGGCATTTTCAAAATCTCATGACATGCACTGATCCATGCTCCATTCAGTTATCAATGCTGGTGTATTATAATCACAAACATGCTTTACCAGCTTAAAGGAATGCACCGCACTTTTGGTAATACGATTATTATTCATCCTCTCAAAAGCAAGACGAGATGTGTGCATTAGGGAGCTAAAACCCACAGAAACCAGTTGTAGTGGGCGGCGTAGTGGATGGGTAGTTTAGCAAAGCATGGGTTTGTTTGGAGGAAGATCTGACGTTTTGGAGTCACTTAAGTCTCACCTGCTCCTGTGTCTCGCCCTCAGGAGGAGTGAAGCCCGGAAAGGACTGACCAGCTGCCTTGGCCATGTCTTTCAGGTCCTGCAGTCGCCCCCCTTCTGCTAATCCAAAGCTCTAACGAGCAGAGTTGAGTTAGTGAAGTGAAGTGTTGGAAAGAAACGCTTTTGCTTTATAGTTGTAGCATCCAACAGATCAAGCCTGACTCACCACCTCCTTCAGTAAAGAGTCACACTTCATTTGTAAACCAGAACAACTGTGGTTGTGCTTCATTATTGCTTCAGCAGTCTGGAAGGACACCATTCCTATCACTTCCTATACTGACAAATTCACTGGGATTTATGTGATCTCTAGGGACAAATGTGACGAGGTGAGATGAAGCGAGTGAGATTAGAGCGTCGTACCTGCTGTGCACGCAGCATGTCACTCGCAAACACGTTGCTGAACTTGACATCTTTCAGGTAGAGGCCAGCAGCCTCGGCCTGCTGCAGGCCGATGTCGGACAGGGGCGAGTCGATAGTCTGGCCTGGATGGATGGAAGGAGGAGACACGATGATCACAGAGAAAACGAATAATTTCAAAACCTTTAGATTTGACATTTGTTCATGGTGAATTTGTACAAGTGCTGTCAGAGTGAAACATCAGCTTATATTTGTTGACACACACATGTCCAGTGACACGGTACCTTGTAGCAGGCCATCTTTATTGTGCTGTGTTTCCCCACTGAAGGAAATAAATGATTCATCAATGTCAAAGTATAGGAGCTAAAATCCAGACATATTTCTACAAGGTTATGAGGGAAAGTATTTGATTGGTTCCAGATGAAAGCAGTGAACATGACCTTTGAATCTGAAGTAAGAGAACAATTTGTCAGTCACCTGATTTCTCAAGGTAGCTGGTGTTGCTCTAGTCTACACACTACGCTCCATCATGTATGTGTGTGTGTGTGTGTGTGATAGTCCAATACTTCCAGTCACATGACTGATCAGCATTTACTTTCCTCATGAGTCATGAGGTTGATGAGGTTGCGCTGCACCTCATGCCTGATTTCATTTCATTGATCTATAGCCAGTTATGATTCTTCTGATATGTTCTATTCAATGTAAGATGAATGAAACTATACAAAGAGAAAAAAGCAGCAAATTCTTAAGTTTGCTTTACATCCAGGCATTCAAATCGGTGAAAACTTTGTCATTTAACTCAAAGTGACAGCAACATCTCATTCAGTGCTTCAATTCAAGTCGGTTCACCATATCAAGCTTACTAAAGCGCTGGAACTTGAGAGAAAGGTTGAATTTAATCCGACTGGTTCCTCCAGTGCAACCTACAAACTTCAAGAGAAGTGTTTCCCGTTCACAAAAAGGTCCCCAATATTGGGCATCCCTGGTGTTCTATCGCCAGACAGACCAGAATGCAACACGGATCCACAGCTCACTTCTTTCTGCCCCCTGCTGACTTTTATGAGACAATGCAGTGTCTGCAGATTTCGATAAACCTGAACTGGACCACAAGGGTCATGAACCAAAGACAGAAGCACAGGGGCGCCGACATCTTGCAGGTAAAGACCACCAATTCAGGATCACACTGTCCATGTTGAACAGGCGTTTGAATCACGTCTTGAAGCACCGAAAATGTCTGTAAAGATAAATAAATTATTCGTCTGTTCACGACGTGAGCTTTTAAATTAATCTTCTGCTTGTGATTCCTTACTTTTTTTTAATTTTAAATATGCTGTTTTATACATTTTTAATAACGCAAATTGAAGTAAACAGTTTGCTTTATGGCTGGTGAAGTTGCCTCGGACACCTGATGATTCAGAGGGTTGAGCGGTTATAAATAGTTCAGGAGAGGTGTGACGCTCTTTAGAATCTCGATGAGACGGAGACTTAACTTCTGAGCCATGACCCATCCATGTACACAAGAAAACCTAGACACAGTGTATGTTTCTATTAATTTACTCAAAAACCGTGTGAGGATCCAGAGCGAAACACACACACACACACACACACACACACACACAAGCAAACACATGCACACTGCAGCCTCGTGAAATGTGAGCCGCACTTACTGTCGCACGAGGGTGAGGCCGAACGTTAACGTCGTCATCGTCAGGAGCTCGCGACAAAACACACTCTTCGCATTTACCTCTGCTGCGTTCACTGCCCTCAGTGCCCGAGAGAGAACGAACGAGTGAGCTCTGTTAACGACACTCTCCGGAGTTGCGTTCGGATCGTCCTTTCCGCCTCGGAAGGATCCTACAGCTGAGTGACGTGATACGGAAGTATCTGTGTGGCCGCCATGACAGGTGCCGTCCAATTGTTGTTGTTGTTGTTGTTGTTGTCTTTCTGTACTTCTGAAGAGTAACAAAAAAATAAATAAAATAAATGGCGAAATTCGCTCTTAAAAATGAACTTCAGTATGAGAGAGGAAACAGCTCAGCAACTTCGTACAAAGCATCGACACAGCCTACACAACAGCTGCCCACTTTCGGCAGCAATGTATAGGAAAGATGCAAGGATAATAACAAAAACAATAATTGGGAAAAGCATACTAGAGAGCAGATTAAAAGAAAAAAAAACAAAAAATCTAATCAAAACAAGGGAAAACAGTAATGTTACATACAAGGTACCAGGAAGAGACGGCCAAACTAGTAGTTCATAGTCTTTCATTTCTAATAGTAGTATGCCTCCTGTTTTAGATAAATCTGGGATTTTTCCAGGTTTTGGTATAGAAATTATAATCTCATTATGAGTGGGAGTAAACAGGTTTCAAATATTTCTACAAAAACCTGCTGTAACAGTTCACTAATATTCTTCCAAGAATGTCTTGAAAAGGCAGCAAGGTGGTGCAGTGGTCAGCACTGTCGCCTCACAGCAAGAAGGTTCCGGGTTCAAGCAAGTGGTCTCTCTGTGTGAGTCTCCATGTTCTCCCTGTTCCTGCGTGGGTTCTCTCCTGGTACTCCGGCTTCCTCCCACAGTCCAAAGACATCAAGAGGGGACAAGTCAAGTCAATTTTATTTGTATCGCGCCAAATCACAACAAAAGTTATCTCATGACTCTTTACAAGTAGAGCAGGTCTAGTACCACACTCCTTCAATGAATTTACTCCCAACAATTCTCCATCAGCAGCACATCCTGCAACAGCGGCGACGAAAACCTTCCTTTTAACAGGCAGGAACGTCGAGCAGACCCAGGTTCAATGGGGACGGCCTTCTGCTTTGACCAGTTGGGGGGGAAAGAGAGCAGGAGAGAGGGGCAGAGACAAAGACAGATAATGGAGGAAGACAGATATGCAGAAGGAAAGAGAGGGACAGAGATAAAGAGAGAGAAAGGGAAGAGACTGATGGACAGACGGGGACGTGAGCAGGTGGAGCTACGGGTGGCAGCTTAAGCCTCTTCTACAATTCTACAATTCGACAATTTCATTTAGCAGACGCTTTTGTCCAAAGCGACGTACAACACAAGCAAGAATTTAGACTTAATTAAAGAAAAGCCCATAGGAAGCGCAAAAGTGCTTCAGTTGTGATTTGGTCACAGGTACTGCCATCTAGTGGCAGAAGAAGTGTCGCCCCCCCCCCCTTTTTTTTTGACAAACATACAACATCACACAACACAGTTAGTGCTACATAATCACTAAGTGCTGGGTCTTGGACCCTCTGACTTATTCTACCCCACAGAACAAAGAGGAGAAGAGTCACGTTAAGTCTTCAGGTCTGCAGCCTCCTCCAGCAGCACCCGGGATCTGGGATGAGGGGAGCCTGAAGGCTCCGGAGAAGAAGATGAGTTAGTAATATGTATGAGTATGATTTATGTATGACAAATATAGGAGGACAGAGAGGAGTCGAGAGAAGCCCAGTGCACCGTGGGAGATCCCCCAGCAGCCTAAGCCTATAGCAGCATATCTAAGGGCCAGCCTAAGCAGCCCAACTACAAGCCTGATCAAAAAGGAAGGTCTTAAGTCTGCTCTTAAAGGTTGAGAGGGCGAGAGGTAGGTCTTTAGGGACCTACTGGTGCTGCCTGATTGGAGGGAATTGCAGTAATCCAGCCTGGAAGTGACAAAGGCATGGACTAGTTTTTCTGCATACTTTTGAGACAGGATGTGTCTGATCTGAGCAATGTTTCGTAAATGAAAGAAAGCAGTCCTAGAAATTTGCTTAATGTGGGCATGAAAGGACAAATCCTGATCAAAGAGAACTCCTAGGTTCCTTACGGTCGTGCTGGGGGCCAAGGTAATTCCTTCCAGGGTACCTATCTCAATAGATAGGGTGTCTCTAAGATGTTTTGGGCCCAGGACAATGACTTCAGTTTTATTGGAGTTTAATAAAAGGAAATTAAGGGTCATCCAAGTTTTTATTTCCTTTAGACAGACCTCCAGTTTAGTCAGCTGATTTATTTCATGTGGATGCATTGATAAGTACAGCTGTGTGTCGTCAGCATAACAGTGAAAATTAATCAAGTGTTTCCTAATAATGTGACCGAGAGGAAGCAGATATAGAGTGAAGAGGACTGGTCCAAGTACAGAGCCTTGTGGAACACCATAGCTGACTGTAGGGGTCTCAAAGGAACCATCATTAATAAGTACAAACTGAGATCGATCTAGTAAATATGACCTAAACCAGTTTAGTGTGGTTCCTTTAATGCCAATGACATGTTCCAGTCTCTGTAGAAGGATATGATGGTCAATGGTATCAAAGCTGCACTAAGATCTAATAAGACCAGCACAGAGACCAGCCCCTCATCTGATGCTAGTCGGAGGTCATTGGTAACTTTGACTAGTGCTGTTTCTGTGCTATGATGAACCCTGAAACCTGACCTGAAGTCCTCAAACAAACTGTTGCTGTGATGGAAGTCACAAAGCTGTTTAACAACTGCTCCCTCCAGAATTTTGGAGAGAAAAGGAAGATTTGATATTGGTCTGTAGTTGACCAAAACTTCTGGATCCAGGGTTGCTTTTAATTATTGCTACTTCAAAGGACCGTGGAACATAACCAGAGAACAGTGACATGCTGATCATATCTAAGAGAGAGGCACTAATTAGGGATAAAGTGTCTTTCAGCAGCATAATTGGGATCGAGTTCGGGAGACAGGTGGATAGTTTAGAGGAGGAAGTTATTGTACTAAGTTTGTGAAGGTCAGTGGGAGAAAAGCTATCCAGGTATACTGTATGTCTGAGCCTCCAGCTGCCCTTAAGGTTCAGGGTTCATAGATGATGTGGGATCAGCTGATGGCAGGAGGAGAAGATTGGGGGCAGCTATAGTACTGTAACTGCTCGGTGCATTTTCCAATTAATGTGTTTCCATGACCCAATATTCTCATCAAAACAGGCTCATGCCGAGTGTCTTATTTGGGTTTTTAGTAGGCAGAATATGATCTGCTTCATTTCAACAAATCACAGTTTTTACAGTTAATCACACATTTAGTCTGCTCCTGCAATTTTAACGTGGACAAATCCCCCAAAAATTCCCGCAGTGTATGTGCCACAGTGCCTCAAGCTCTCATATGGCTCGAACAAAAAAACTTGGAAAAGTTTGTTTGAAGTTTTGTAATTTTGCTGTGTCCCAACTTGTGTTTGAACTTCCCTGGGAGGCTATGAGTTTACTGACTGACAATATGCAAGAATTGGAGACATCTTGGAATTGGCTGAGGAAGTGAACAATGTGCTTGGGCATCATTTTGTACCAGAGTGTCCATGGAGGTGTCTTGATTGGGCCAAAGAGGAAAAATTGGCATGTATGGAAATGACGTGCCATAGTAGAGTTGGTCTTTGTAGAGATCGCTTGATCACATGAAGAAAATAATCTGTCATACATGAAATCAGTTCTCATTAGAAATAAAAACAGGTTGATCTTTTTTGTGTGTCTGCAGGTCTCTTATCGTCACATCCCAGCATGAATAAATAGGGATGCTTGGTTTGGCAGTGCTGATCATATCAAGGTACTGACTTTATCCATCCGCAATCACAATGGCTACTCCTCCTGCTTCCACCATATACCATGTGTTCTGTACAAAGGAGCATTCTCTGGAATGCACAGAAAGATGCAAAAAACAAAACACATGAACAAACAGAACACTTACAAGTGAACTGTAATCGTCCCTATGATGGATATATCGACACGCGTGCACTGATGTCAGAAAAAGGCTGCTTCCTTTTCCCAGAGTAAGAGATTGGTTCAAAGAACAGGATTCCAGACGTGCATATGTACATGATGTGAAGTTTTTTAATGCCCCATGTGAGGGGACACAGATGCAAGATCTGGTAGCCTATTAAACCTAGATGAATAAGCAGTATAGCATACCTTCACCTTGCCAAATAGTGAGCCAATATTGATGTATGGGAAATTATGTTATATGTAATTAACATCTGATAGTTTAATGGTTGATGAAGTATTAACAATACAAGTAATAATGCATTTAAAATGATTTATTCATTCTCTATAAGCAGATTCTCTCACCAATCTTCATTGCAAATAAAAGAACTGAATTACTGAATGAAGACTGGTGGCACTGTTGAGGGATGATTCAACTACAGTACTCCCCCTTGTTAGATAATACAGTAAGGAAAAGGGAAAATAGTTTGAGGACATATGAGGCCTCGAAACCCTGCATGGCCACACTGGAGGAGATGGCATGTATGAGGCCATCACACAGATGCTTAATGAAATGGCAATTTAGTGTCCACTGTCACCGAAGGAGCTCGAGCCATGACTTGCACAGAAAGGGGAGCTGTTTGGACCTGCAGCCATACCTCCCCAGGCAGTTGCCAGACAGAATACTCAGATGGTATGGAGACTGCTATGAAGCTTGTAACTCTTTTCACTTGCAGGTCATTTTATGATGACAAGTCACATAAACAGACTGAAGTTTACTTTGTGAAAATTCCTGTTGTTGTAGGTGCTCTTGTTAGTAGTTGGTTCAAGACAATAATATTGATTTGTGGTTCATAGCATGAATGTTTGTTTGTGTGACAGACATTTTCGGATGGTCTCTGTGCACGGTGATGAAAAGCTGGAGAGTGTGGTGTTCCCATGGATGTGACATCTCATTTAATTCCGCTTATGGAACTATAATCCTGCTGCCTTCTTTTCTGCAGCTGTTAGTAGTATTGTTACAGCACTACTGAATGTGTGTATCTGGTATGATTGTTGATCTTGGTCAGTGTAATTTACTGGCATTTAACTTTATGGGAAACTTGTTAATGAACCTTTATTTAAAAAAATACAGCTTAGTAGCTGTCACGTCCCTGAAAATATAGCCCAAAACAGGCAATATGCAGAAACACAGTCCTGCTTCTTACTGTGTGTGCGCGGTTATATCGCCGCATGCCACCTGACGCATTTAACATTTGGAGCGCTCATGATCTCTGACCATTACGGTAAGAATACCATAAGCTGCCTGCAGGAGACGCTTTGGACGTCGACTTTGATCCACCACTTTTCTAACTCTCAAAAGATAGAAGACTCGACTACGCTTTAGGATACACACTAAACTATCAGTGTCAAACAAGCATATATTTGAAGAAAATTCGATAAAACCCCAATGAATTCATTTAAATCCAGTGGTCCAAGAGTCCATCCATCCATCCATCCATTTTCTACCGCTTATCTTGTTAAGGGGGGGCTGGAGCCTTTCCCAGCAGCCTCTCGCACACAGGCAGTTGGGATAGGCTTTGGGTGGGTTGCCTGTCATTGGCAGGGCAAACATATATAGACAGACAACCATTCGCACTCACATTCATACCGACGGTCAATTTAGAGTATCCAATTAACCTCGTCAGCATTTGCATGTCTTTGGACTGTGGGAGGAAGCTGGAGTACCAGAGAGAACCCACACAGGCACAGGGAGAACATGGAAACTCACACAGAACGTGGTTACCGCTGCACCGCCTGGTCCAAGAGTCATTTAACCATTTCTATAATAATACGCAAAAGGCTGGTAGGCTTGTGATGCGGTGTGCTCTTACACAAGAGGAACAGAATGAAGTACAGCCCATGTGTGGTCTCACCTTGTCTAAGCCCCTCTAGATTCAACATATTCAAGCTTGAGCTTCATGAAAATTCAGGCATCAGCAAGTTTAGAAAGGGTTCACCCTGATGATACATGGTGTATGGTACTGAAACATAAGCCTATTGTGACACAGATGATCGCATCTTAGTCACAAATGTTGTGACTACATACCCACCTGTCTCTCAGCCTTGTATTGTTTTTCTGTCCCCAATCTTTGTGATTGGTAACTTTTTTCTGTGCATCAATAACACGTCTCTCAGGTTGTTTTGGATGTTTTTGTTAATCAATCACTTTGGTTTGGTTGTTTTAATATTGAGTTCAGGCAATCATCAGCACTAAGCAAGAGGAGGCAAGATATCTCACCCTGAACTTGAGCGCTGAAAAAAAAAAGGAAAAGGTTGATGTGATTCTATATCCTGGAATACAGCCCTGTTATAAATGTCCACTGATGTGTTTAGGTTGCTTCAGTTTGTGCATGTTTGCACTCTGCAGTGTTGCACTGGTATCCTCCTCCCTTAAGTTCCAATCATATTTGTGACGCTTTTTTCTGCTCTGTTGCATGATTGCTCTCTTGTAAATTTGTTTACATGTATATGGAAAATCTATATATCTTTACATAGTTATCTAAATGAATTTTTAGTGTTGCCCAGCCTTTTGTCCTTGTTCACCTGTACGTCTGTTCTGTGGAATTACTTGGAAAAAGTAGCAAAATTTCTTTGGTGTACATATACTGAGCCAGTAAATCAAATTCTGACGTTTTGCAGTTACACTTGAGAGACGTCAATATGGGTCATGTTTGCTTGATAAATGCATCACACTGCAGCAACAGTTTAGGAGCAATAGCAAACCAAAAAAACCCCAAAAAACATGGACAACTGTGGTGTCATTGAGTTATTGATCTCCAATCAGCAGTCATAAAGCTAATTTCATTGATAAAGACTGTTTGGTCAGAGCCTGAACAGAATGTTCACATCATTTTTAATGATTTCTTTCTGACTGATCCTAGAAATCAATCCATGAAGGTATGTTTGCAACTCATTTCCCCAATAAAATGTCTTGTCATCATCAAAACTTAGTGTAGTTTTTAAGTGCTTTTTCTGCACTATTCTTGCCTCCATGTAAGCACACAGACACACAGTCACACACTTAGCACGCAGTAATCTATGGTGATCATGAAACAACTCAGGCATGCAGCTGAAAAGGAAGAGAAGCGTGGGAATGCCAGTGAGCTGATGTGGTGTCACACCCTTTAAAGCAGAAGTTTATTGAACAGAGGTTGTGCAACAGACATTTGAGGTACATGATATGAGTTATAGTGGAGGGGGGGGCAACTCAAAGGGAAATCTGCACCACTGAAACCTTCAGATATCAGAGTATTTATGGTTGAGCGTGACAGGTGTTGCTCAACCCCAAAGTCTGTGTCAGTTACAATGGTGCACACTTACATGATGTTCAGAATCTTTCTCACATACAGAATCCATACTAACTGACATTCAGAATGATTGTGGTTGTGTAAAGCAAGAACTGCACTTTGGCCATCATGGGAATGCTGGTTTTCCATCCCTCGCACACAACATGTCAGATGTAGCACCAACAGGAGCAAAACAGAACCTGTTTGAACTAGTTGTGGTATAAACACCCCGAGAAAATGCTGACACCCAGGTCCCCACCCCCCCTCCAGTATAGGTTAAGTCCAAATGGAAGCCTTGCACAATTCCTGTTTCCCGTTTCACTGAGCAAGTTGTTTTCCCACTACAACAGTGGGAACCATCCACAAAAATGCTAATTTGTTGTTGCTTTTTCATCCCCCACTGTATTTTTATTTTCATTTCCAGGCTCCCTAACTGCAGAGGTATAGATGATGGATTTGTGTTTTTTTTTGTCCAGTAATCTTGAGGTATAGGAAATACCACTGATGCAGAATGTGACTGAAGAAAGAGAGCAAAATAGATAAAAAAGGGGGAAAGGAGACATGCTATCTAAGCAAACTGTCAAACTGTACAAAGAACATTTCCAGTCGAATACTCATTTCATGTTCTTCTATCACCATCTACTTCGTTTTCTGAATTTATCTCTTAAGCAGTAAAATAATTATATTATAATACAAATGTTTATAAAATAGCAGCACACTCAAGTGACACATCACAACTAGGTAATGTTATTTTTTGTATAAATGAAACAAATTCATAGCTTTTAGCAGCGCAAAAAGACAACAATAACTCAATAAAAATATTGACACTTTTTTCTTGATGTCTTCACACCTCCTCCTCTGTCCTCTCTTCACTTTGGAATACAGTATCTCTAAATCTTAGAAAACCCTTTTGTGGGTCTGGTCACCCCATAAAATATATCAAACACAAATTGAAAATGTGGTCTCAATATACAACACATGCAACAGTAAATTTCAGGAAAGAAAAAAAAAATCACAAACATGAAGTTTGGGAGAGAGCTTACATCCGGCAAAGTCAAAATGAAGGGGGTCACATCAAATCTCCAAAATGTGATGTCGAGGCAAATGAGTCATTAAATTGCCCCGTTATACAAGAAAATATCACTTAAACATTACATCCCCACACTCTTCTTCAGTCTGACAAACTCAGTAATGTCACATACCATCATGAACGAGTCAAGCACAAGTGAGAGACACCCTGCTGTGTCCCATTGAAACAAAACAAAAAGAGAAGGGATCACTGTCTTGTTTTGTGCTGACGTCTGCCGGGCGGAGGAACCCCTTTGCCAACAATTTGAAGCAGCAAAGCTCAATGAGCACTGATGTGTTTGACTGACAGACAATATCGCCAGAATGACACAATGTTTAGCATTTTGCAATTTCAAGGCAGCACCATAAAAACTGAACAACCACTGCAACACACACCACTTTGGGTGGTTTTGACCAAAAGCTCTGTTCTGTTAAAAATGCAAACCGTATTGCCCTCTGAAGAACATCAATGTGCAAACATCGGATGTTATGACCACCCTTCCTTGTAGTTCATTGCTGCCTTGTGTGACTTCTCTGTGGCTGTGATGCAGATAAATAGAAAGAAAAATTCAAGTAAAACAAATAATTCATTTCTTGACAATGTAAAGGAAATAAAACAGAATCCATGGATCAGTGAACTGTGTGTCAAAATTTCCAATTCATATCAGCGTTTTGTATTTCCTCCAATTCTCAGACAGGCTCTCTACTAACTTGCACTTTGCCTGAGCAGGAATGTTTTTGATCGGAATGTCCTCTTGTCTCAAGTTGTAGAAAGCCTTTTTCTATTTGACTTTTGCTTTACAAGGGTATGTGTGATGATTGGGAAACCAGCCCTACAAAGTAAACCAAAGAAAAGGCAAAAAAAAAAAAAGAAAAAAAAAAGAGAAAACATCAATTCATCAATTCCACTCACCACCCAATGCAATTCATTTTACTTATCTCCTGGGGAGCATGTTCTCAAAGTGCTTTGCCAATGAAATCATACAGGGCAGCTGAAAATGACCCTATGTGGGACTCCAGATGCATTGACAGTATCTCATTATCTCATCTCAACACCTCCACGAAAGTTGATCCTCAGATGATCTGGCAGCTTACAGCCTTAATTCCTCATTTAATTTCCAAGTCAATAGAAAACACAATGTTTTTGAGCAATTATTACCCAAATAATTTGAAATCAAACCTTTATCTTGAGGCCTTGGGGTGTCTGTTTGATATTATTGTCTAGCCACTGGCTGAACATCAGCAGCATGCTCCCACACTACTGACATCCTCTCTAGCCCACTATGATGGATCATGCACACATGCGCCATCCACAGTGACCTCTATTCCTTTGCTTTTTACGTCTTCCCACACCACGCCCTGTCCTGTCCCTGCTCAAGAATACAGAGGAGCCTTACATCCTCCAGACTTGAAGTAACTAAGAACAGCCTTACTTTCTTCAAGGCATTGTCCTCTCCAGGTTTCCCTTGTGCTGACCACCCTGCACATGGGAAAGGTCATTACTCCTCTGTCCAGACTCCAAACAGCCTTTCACAACTAAGGAAACACCATATTGTAACACCGTGTGAAAATATATCGGGTAATATCTCATTGACAAGGAAGGCAATAATAAACAAACACCTCACATGACGTCTTAAGCTGAGGTGAAAGACCTCAGGAAAAACACTGAAAGATAAGGGGGCTGAAGGGAATACTCCCTCACCCATACCCTCCTGTTGAATCTTTTCCTGTCTCATAGTCCATGCACATGAGTTTATTGCTGGCCAACAGTGGACCATGATACACTGGTAATGCATGAAGGCAGTGATATAGCAGAGATGCCCTGTTATACTGATAACTGACAGTATGTTTGCGTAGCCTCAGCTCGCTCCATAGTCTTTATTGTTAAGTTCTTGACTTTGCTCAAGTGCCTCGCGCCTTAGAATGTTCACTGCTAATTTAGATACAGGATTTCATGTAGCATTCAGACCACACACACTCAAACAACTTCTCACACACACACACACGCACGCGCACGCACTCATCGAGGCACATTGCACCCAAAGACACGCACAAGCAGCCTGACAAAAGGAGCTTATTGATCTCGACTACTCAGTTCCAAAATGCGTCCAATAATAATATTAATAATAATTACTAATACTACTAATAATTAATATATCCCCCTGGAATTGGGACCCATCAACATTTAGCATACTGTTCTCAAGGCCGCTTCTATCCTCAAGACATGTGGCCCTTTGATGCTGAAGACGCTTGAACGCGGGTTATGAACGTAATGGTGATAATATGCATATCATAATATGCATATAAAACGTCTAAATGGTTTCCACCACTTCTGCCCTAACAGCCTCATTCTCAAGCTATGGTTCAAATATAAATTAAAGGTCACGGTATACAATCAAAGGCAGAATGCAAATTGGCTTCCCTTCTGTATATCCAAGGCACCGCAGAGCTTCATCTGGCTCTGTATTGGTTGCTTGTAGATTCTATCATCATAGAACATCTATCTTTTGTGGGCAGCTGTTTTTGATTTGAAGAACAGAATATCTACAAAAAAACTAGCAAGCATTGTTCTTTTTCTTTTAAAGGGCTTGTGTTTTAACATTTTTTTGTTATTTTTTTCTGCTTTTAAGAAAGTTGAGGGTTTGTTTTTATGATTGATCTCTTTTTTTTTTTTGTAAATCCTGTGCAGTGATGCCCTCTGGTGGTTCACAAGTTGACATCGCGGACATCTGTTGGGGTGGAGGATTGATCCAGCTCATCCAGACCTTTACTGCTGGGGCCCCTCTGTGTCTGCTGCTGCTGCTGCTGCTGCTGCCGCCCCTCGCGCAGGCTGCTCACCAACACACGCTCGATCTGCTCTTGGCACTCTTTGAGAACATCCTGCAATACAACAAGAGAGATTGAGCTATGAAAAATAATTAATATGGGGACAGCAAAATATCTATTTCAAAAGTAGTTTTAAGTCGTATCTTATTATAGTACAACCCAACAGGACAGTATTTGTCCATTAGATGAAATAAGACTTCTGGATTTAAGCTCTTACACGAAATATTCTCCGTCCGCTCGGCTATCCCATAATGTTTTGTCTCCATGGGTGAGGAAAATGGCTGCTGTTTAAAAAAATCTGCTCTATATTTGATGAATGGAAGGTTGTTCATCATAAAGTTGAGAAATAATGAAAAGACACAGTGTGACAGTTACCAAGTGAGAAAACTGGCCTTCTTTATTGTGAGTTATCTGAAAACTAAAGTCAGTGCATGAGAAACAGGGGCCTCTGGTGTTGTCGCAAAGGGGCCCCTGTGGGCCAGGGGGTTTTGACGTCTGACTTCCTACATCTACAACAACCACCAAGGTTGAGCACAGACACGGACCAGACCCAAGTATTACATCAGCCCACCAGTGCTGAACACCACCCCTATAGTGCTAGTGCGCACACACACTGTGAGTACACACACACCTGTGTATGTACCCCATTGCCCCCCCCCCCCCCCCCCCCATTCAACCACCCACCTATTCCTGCGCTGCCGCCTTTCCCAGGCCGGCAGAAAACCCAAACAGAAGTAGCCTTGACAACGGCGGCTGAAAACACAGGTAGTACTAAAGCTATGTTAATTACATCCACCTCCTGTGGGAAAACAAAGGTGGTGCCTTTTTAACGAGAGCCAGTCCTTGTGCCTGCCTGCCTGCAGGGGATCAATGTGAGACCCGGCTGGCTCGCCTTTCACCATCAAAGGCTGCTGCGGCAATCTGAGAATCCACCTGGGAGAGGAGGCTCTCAACAGCACTGAGCCTTCATATCCGTCCCTGATGGATGGCTGACAGAGGGGCAGCAGAGTGCAGCAGGCGAAGAGTGATAAACTTGGGAAGGTGGGTGAGGTAAGTTAGAGGGATGCTGGTTAACAAATTCACTGCAGAGATTTCAAGCTGTTGTGTGGTGAGGAGCAGCAGTGAGAATCATTTCATACTTCAGAAATGTGAAATCACTACTGCAACTGGTATGAAGACGCTAGGTTAACACTGCTCTCTGGTGGTCAAACATTGTAACAATGAAACACACACACACACACACACACACACACACACACACACACACACACACACACACACACACACACATCACCCCCTGCATAGAGAACCAGGCGTCTGTGGGAAGCATGACTGAATGCCTGATGGCTGGAGGGATGGGTGAAAGTGTACCATTTGTGGAGTATGGAAACATTTTTGAGAAACGTACAGCTAATTTAAACCTGATGGGTCACAGTTTGAGCCTGGGTTATGGTCTCCTGTGCTGCTGGCCTTTGCAACTGTAAACCAAGACATTTCTCACATTAGAACTGCTCATTGGAAGCTTTGCACAGCTCAGTGACAAAAGGTCATGATATCAAAGGTCAAAAAGCATGACATAGTCATGGTGTTCGAGTTGTCAGAAATACGACACATGTTTCAGAATTCTAACTCTGCTTTCAAAACTAGGGACAAAATACTGTAAGCACTATGTTCCTGGGTTTTGCATATTTCTGAAACCTGCATCAAGTAATTCTTGCTGACATCACTTTTAATTTCTGTTCTCCAGCATTTACTGATGATTAAACCAAATCAAGTCTTTGGGTCATAATCCATGAAGACTGATTTGATGTTAAGGAGGCTGGACTGATGTGGGTTGGTGCCTCTGGGAGAATGTTTCTTTGAGCAACAGGTCTGACGTGGAGGAAACCCAACCAGCGTCTGTCCCTTAATCTGCTCCAGAGGCTGGCTGCGAACACGAGTGTACGCATGCACACACACACACAGTCATTTACACAGCTTTCCCACTAGCATGTGCCCTATTGGTCATAAAATCTCAATTCCTGTGAGAAAATTAAGTAAAGCGCAGAACATGTAAAGGAACTGCCTGTGTCTTACCGCAAGAATGCACGCCTCTACTTCTAAAAAGACATTCTCCCTCAATTCAACTGCTCTTTAGAGCGGCAATTCAAATCCCATGCCAAGCCCCATGGGCTTTATTTGAGAAAATTTAATGACTTCAATGTGTGACTACTGGAAACATCAATATTGTATTCAGAGAAGTTCTAGGTCCTTGGATACTGAGGGGGCCAAAGGTATTGAATGTGTAGGCCATGGGAGGTACAATTCTTTACTGAAGCATCTAATTTTTCAGGCTCAACCTGGAAAAGACACGTCAATGTCAGATCCTCTTTACTTGTTGTTGCAGTCCTCCATCTGTCCTTCTTCAAACATTCATCATATTGCAACAATCTGTCTCTCTGACAAGGCATGCACATGATTCTTGGGCGGCCTTTGTGACACTGGCGGTTTGGGGAAGTCATGCAGACAGACAAACCCAAAGGAAGAAATGTGTGAAGCCATGGAATGTGTTTTAACTGCTGACTGTACCACACAAGACAGTGTTAGCTGCTGTGGGAGGACTTGGTGGTCAGAAAGCTGCAACACACACACACACACACACACACACACACACACACACACACACACACACACACACACACACACACACACACACACTTCATATCTCAGGAATCTAAAAAGAAAATATCCGGAGGCTGACACTGGAAATACGGAGACACCACTTGACTTGAATTTCCTCAATTTACAATGTAAAATGGGACTATCTTTTCTTTAGCATGTGTGCTGAAACACCACAAGCAATGATGCCAAGGGCCTGGGCGAACAGCGATCATTACGAATAAATCATTACACTTGTATTACAAGAAGTCTCAAAACATGTCACATCCAGCCATCATGTAACTATCTCAGTGATAGTTTGGGCACAATGAAAACCACAGTTATAAAACAGTCAAGAAAACAGGAAGAAATGGAGAAATCGGAAGATGTGTTTCCGCTGTCTAAGTGTGTGACCTTGACCGTCAAAAAAGATACGAGAGACTCAGAGAAAATAAGTGTCAAAATTGTACAATCTAGGAAGTGGTGGTCTTAAACCCTTGAACTTCTCTAACCTCTATTTCCTGTCTGAATCATTCAAGAAAAAAGTGCCTCGGAATCCTTTTCTTTCTTGATCCTATCTTGATGCTGTTTTGTAGTGAAGATTTCAGGCTTTTCACTCTCTCTACAGATGACTTGAGTGATTTAGAGCAATCACAACTCATCTCTGTCCCAACTCCCCACCCTCTGTCCCTTACAGGGAGCCCCACTTGGCCATACCAGGTGTATGTGAGGCCTTGTCACATTTCCACTGGAAAACCGCAGCTTCTGGATACCACAGATGCCAGCAGGGTGCCCTGGGAGTAGCATTAGCCATGATGATATTGGCAGCAGCAGCTGCAGAGTTTGGCGAAACTTACTTTCCCTTCATATTTTGCCTGGCGCTTTGGCTCACTGGCAATGAGACGCTGTTCTACCATCTTGCCGAGGCTCTACACTGCCAGCCAAAACCAAATACAGTATGTTATGTGTACACTTTTAGACTCAGGTTCACACTGCCACCCTGATGACTGTAGTCTAAATTGAGGTTTAGGTGGCCCTTGGGTGTTGACTGACATATGAAGTGGTTAAGCTTTTGGGGAAGGCAGGTAGGGTATGTGTTCAAATGACATGGCAAATGATCACATTTCCTCTTTTCAGTGTGAAAGCCTTTGCTTCATACTATCATAAACTCTTAGAGGCACTAAAAAAAGGCATTTGTGCTGACAAAGTCCACCTATCTTTTGTGAAGATGTGTCGTTTATGATGTACCACACGTGGTGGTCTGATATAAGTTCTTGAGTAACTTTAAAAACCAAAATATACTCAATGTGTTTACTTTTGGCTGGTTTCTTAGCAGTTTATACTAAGGCCCCTCATATATGTTGAATTAGGAAAGGTGCCCTCTGCATTGCCTCCTGTGTTTACTGCGAGCCATGGCTTGTCTGAAACCAGGAATGTGCGGGGTTGATCATAGAGACATAGAGCAACTTAATTCCCTCAAGTCTGAGACCTTGCAGTCTAAACACACTGAGGTCCTGTGCTGCTGAGGCTAGCTATTTGTTTTTCCTCAGCTGCTGAGTGAGACTTCACACAGCACGCACCAGAGGGAGCCATGCTTTCCAGCAGTGATGCATTATGACCCATAGGAGTGGATGAGAGAGGGCTAATGGTCATGAGGCATGCATCACCTTCTTTAACTTCTTTTGCAACAGAATTTAACATGCCAGAGCTCAGGACTGGACTTGCAAACAGAAAGTCAGATAGTCTCATGTCACCTAGAAGTCTCACTATTCTCGCCCTCTATAGCGAGCTGAAGCCCTCTCCCATCTGTGTGATGAATGCCAGGCATATGAGAGTCAGTTGAGGCCCTGCCTGTGTTTGGACTCATTTCACCCACCACCGCAACATTCACTGTACTCAGACAGCCACGCAACAGCCTGGCCAGCATTCCTGTCAGCGAACACACTGTATATGCTCTCATCCTGGCTCAATCAGGAGGATTCTTTCTATGAGGAGGCCTGGACCAGACTGAGTGAGAGGAGAAGAAAGCTGCCACTTGACAGAAACAGCACTGATACTGATGCTAAACCCCCAAAATAGTTTTATGGGGAACAAAGTCCCAGTTCAGGAGCTACCTATCGGGATGAAGGCTCAACAACTTCCATCTGCTACAAGCTCAGGCACAAGGTTCATGTGGAGCTTCCTGACTTGTGACCTGATGTCTGAAGAATTATTAATGTTCCTCCTCATGCAAATATTACCTCAGCACATATTCTCCCTTAGTATCACATGGATGTATTAAAGAGGAATCAAAACAAAAAGTTCCAGTGAAGCTTAAACCAGCATTGTGGGTATAAAAACCAACTCACCACTTCTGTATTTGTGATTTTGGCCAGCAGGTCTGTCAGACTGTCACCCCACTGTGATTGGTCCGCTGAGTCCAGCTGTAGTCCACAGATCGCTGCCCCAACACTTCCTGTGGCAATCATGGATGGAGGGTACATGGCGAATCTGAAATCTGTTAGAGGAAGACATGTACATTATTCAGTGTTTCTCCAGTACCACCTAGGACCTCCTCCATGGCTTCTGTTGAAGATGTAGCAGCTGGATCACACAAAAACTACCTGGTTGATTTTCACAACACATCATGGACAGAAACCCTAATGTTTGGGTTCAGATCCCTTCAAGTTTTCAAATTATAAATTTGGGTTATAAAGAGGTGTTTATTGTTGCAATCAGAGCTTTAATCTTAGTTTCAGTGGATAAATGAATGAGGATTCATTCACCGGTGGGTCTTTCAGCTTGTGTAGTTTCTAAATTGCAGGTTTGAAACCATACACCCCACAAAATGGTACAGACATGTCCCTCCCCAAAACAATATGATTTGGTAATCTAGCAGTCAGCTAATAAATAATCCCTCTATTGCACCGGGTCTGAGTGCTGCGCTCACTAATGACCAGGGGCCTGGATAATGAGGGTTCACTTGGCTTGTAAAGGAGCTGAAAAGCAACCACCCTCACCCACTCCCCACCCCAGTCCCCCTTTCCCCAACTCGGCCCCTTTTCTTCCATCTCCTGAGTAAATTGTGTGCTCACTGAAAAAGCCCCATAGCGCTTGGAAGGGGAGAAATAAAGAGGCTCAGTGCCTCTGCCAATGCTCACTGCTGTAGGTCCTTTTTCCACGTGTGGTCACAGGCGTGCGTCTCAAAGACCAATAACCTTGTTAGCTCCCCTCACTGTCATTCATAATGCAAATGAGACAGCTTGTGAACGGGCCAGAAGCCTGAAAAGGCAAGGCAACTGGCATACAGGGACAGAGAGATAGAGAGAGGGAGAGAGAAAGAGAGGGAGAGAGATTTTTACTCTTCACACACAAACACACACTCACACTCACACACACACACTCTCTCACACACTCTCTCTCTCTCTCTCTCTCTATCTGTCTTTTTTTCTATTCTGTCTTTATGTCTTGCTCCACTTCTCCACTTCTACCTTTCTCTTTGGACAACACATGGCTCGCTATGATGGGGCCAGTGAATGGCACACATGCCCCAGTCTTTGTTGCTACAACAGGCAGTGGTTTGCATTGGCGGCCCTCCTATCTTTTAGCATATTAATAGAGTGGCAGGCCAGCAAGAGGGAAGGCAGAAGAGTGTGACTCCATTGTCCAGAGTCATCACCTCATTTCACCCAATTGAGAGACACAGCATCCATCCCCTCTCTGCTGATACCAATTCAGTCAGACAGGCTGCACAAAGAATGTGGCTGGACAGAGGGACAGGGGGTCAGCAAGGAGAGGAGGATGAAGAAGGAGAGGAGGACAGTATGGCGACAAGGCAATGAGGAGAAAAGAGGGAAAGGTGGTGGGCGTGGTGGGATAGGGGGTTGACAACCCCACTGCACATCACTCTCAAGTCTGTGTCCAGACTCTTGTGAGGTTTTGGATGAAGAAAAGAGTCGCCCTTCAGCGACCCTCACCTCCTGCCACCCATCAACCCCCTCCCCCCACAAGTATGCTTCTGTTCTTGGGCCACCTATGGGGTGGAGCAGTGGGCAGTGGGGGCATAAAGACAGCCTGCACATTAACATATTGCCATATTCAATTGCAAAGCAAACTGTGTGCGATGGCTCTGAAGGAGATTTTTCTTCCTTCTTTTTTTTTTTATCTGGAATCAAAGAGGTAGGCCCTTTGATAGCTGTAAAGGCAGCCCCTCACTGCCTTTTTAACATGCACAGCCAGGCGCTTTCTCATCTTGTGGGCTCAGTGTTGACAAATAAATGAACTTATTATACACCCCTGTGTTAGCTGCTGGGCCTTGGCCAAGGGGCGATTTATTAAAGGCTACCCTGAGCCAAGAGGAAAGAGCACACAAAGCCCCTCAGCATTACATCACTGCTGTAACAGCACAACTTTCTACAGTGGAGTAAAGGACAAAGACATACATGGATTTACTGTATGTGTGCAGCAAGCACAAAGTGACGGATGAGGAGGCTGACATCTCCGAGACAGTGGCAATTATGCCTGCATGCTTTAAGATGCAGATACAGAGCGACACACACTCACATACACACAGCACAGACATAGGTTTGTGTGAGAGCTGGGTGGCGGGCAGTGGGCAGCAAGCTGACTCAAGACAAGACAGGTCTGTAGCAGAACAAGGACACGCGCGTGCAGCCGATGCGGGCTGACACTCCGGCCTGGTGGCTGCTGCATGTGGGGGGAAGAATGGCTGTATTTTAGGAGGAACTCATTGATATTCATGTTGAGGATAAACAGTGTATGTAGCTGAGTGGGGACGCCTGCGATGGAAAGCTCCCTGTGAGCAGTGGCTGGCTGGCCCAGTCTGAACGCCTCTCACCCCCTTCAATGGCCCTTTCTCCTCCCTGTGCCCCCTCGTCTCCAATCCCCCATGCTCCTACTCCCTGAAACTTCATCCTCAGGCCTCTGGTCACACAGTCTGCTGCCCTACATGGCCCACTCCTCCTGGGTGGCAGCAACACAGTATGCACATTAAACTTGTAAATTAATTAAAGTTGGAAAGTTGAACAACAGCCAAAAAAGAAAGAAAAAAATTCCCAAACTCTCCTTTTCATCCTCTCCTCACTTTCCAGAGCAATAAATCAGGGTCTTGTATTCTATGGATGTAGCGGTTATTGACCATGTTTATTAAAAAAAGTAGCATTACGAGGACTCAAGGCCTGTTGACTAATTGACCTAAAAAACAAACATAATTTTGGGATTGGCATATTTTACCATGAATGCAACACAGTTTGGTTTTGAAAATGAGGTCTGCAGAGAATGACACACCTTGTGCAGCTTCTTGAGGTGCAAAAAAACAAACAAAAAAACAAACAAACAACAACTTCCCAACCGGGCTTAAAGAGTCATCCACATGTAACATAGCGAGTAAAATACCCAAGGAAGAAAAGAATAACTTTACACTGACTTTCATTCTAGAAAGGAGAAACAAACAAAAAAACTAAACTTGGCTGTTTCTGAGTCATCCATCCTGCTCAAACTGTGATTTCATTTGCCAGAAAACAGAATTCCTCCTTAATTGTAGCATCCTGGGACTGCACATTTTAGTCTTGCGCCATCATATCGACTGTCACAGCTGCAGCCTGGAGATGTTGATAATATCAGTATGGAGGAGCGTACAGATGTGGGTCAGATGCAAGGGTGGATGCAGAAGAATTCCCTTTTTTCCAGTGGTGGCTGTATCCACCGATATACTCCCTTTCATTGTTAATGTTACTAGCAGCTAAAGCCCCCTCCTTAGTTTGTCTGTCTCTGTAGATTACATCATTTGAACAAAAAAATATTTCAGCATAATTCATTAAAAAGTGGAAAGATTTAGATGTGTGTGTAGGGTATAGACATACTGAGTTAAAATGTTATGGTTGGACTCAAATTTATTTTCTTCAAGCAAAAAAAAATAGTCTCTGTGGTACAAGTGCCCTCCTGTTGAGTAATGTTCTCTTTCGTTGTGCCTCTTCTGTGACTCAGCTGGCCGCAGTATTTTGTGCATGGTGCTGATTACAGCAGCGAGGTGAAGGAAGGAACTCAGGACATGCCACTTGATGATTCACACTGTGTGTCACATTTTTTGAGTGCAGACTGTAAGGAGGTATCTTCCTGCTCCGTGTGTTGATGCTGTAGACAGACCGGATATGATTCCTCACTTTAGTAGAATGAGTGGAGACTGGATCATTTGCTGGAGGAGTTGGCTAATTTGTTTGGGCACTGACTCATCAAACATGAAGGGAGGTTTATGTAAACAAACACCAACAAAGACCATTTCATTGACCACAACTGAGATGAATCACTCGTTTGTAGAATGAGGGGCTGAGCCTGGAAGGGATTGTCCATACAACAGCAACCTGGAGAGGAAACTACTAGAACCATGCCAGCCTCAGGACCAGTGAGACATAACAGCCAAGACGAATATGGATTTATGAATCATTTTTGAGATATTTGAGTGGACCCTGTTGCATGAAGGTTGGCAGTTTGTCCCTCCTTGTATTACAAAAAAGGCCTGTAGAGGGGGGTACAAAGTTTCAAGAGCAGCGCAGAATAAAGGAAAAAAATCAAGCGCTGCCCTCTTAGAGGACGGATTTAGGTAGATTTACTTATCCTCTGCACAGATCTAGTGTTCTGAATTACAAAATGAAACACAGTGCATGGATTAAAAGCTGATTAAAAGCCAAAATAACAGTGCTATATTTTCTGTAAACGAAATTATATATGAATCTTGAATCCAAGTGTGAGGATATTCTCTTTTCTCTCTGTAAGCATGTTCTTAGTACCTTCGCAAAATGTTAAATATGCCAACTTTTTTGGGGAAATAGATATATTTGCCATCCTCCCCAGAACCAGACAGGGTGATTGATAGCCTTGTCTTATATAACCACAAAAGCTATCTGACTGCTAGTTAGCTTAGCACAATGAATGGCCATAGATGGGCAGAGTAGCATAGCTGCATATTGCCTTCTCCTCTTCCAGAAACTGTCGTTCCTCCTCTCTGTTGTCCAGTTCAAGAAAATACAGTTCAGGAGCTTGACCTTGATATTGTCTCAATGTACTCATGCTCCCTCACATACTCAGCAACAATTTTTTTTTCTTGATTTGCAGTACTGAATCAAATCCCTGCATCCAGTTAGGAAAGTAATTTAGACTATGCGCCCTATTTAAGCCATCAATATGGTCTGTGAGATGTGTGCGCCATGCCTTCACTTTCATTTTGGTATTTAGTGGGTGCGTAATCAGAGCTCAAACCAAGATGCAGCGCAAAGACAGAGTGATTAGACATCTAATTATTCATAGGTGTGTTTCGGAAATGACAGCAATGCCAGTTTGCTTGATGTCTTGCAGTGCTCTGTGTCATTCCTTTTAAAGCCCAAGATGCGCCAGCGCTTGGCATGTTAATACTTTATAGAAACAACCTTTGTTCTGTACGGAAGTAGCGAGCATCCAACAAAGCCTTCACAAGCGAGGCAGGAGGAGGTGGTGGCCAAGGTTTCTACGTTTCCATGCATCAGAATATCCACCTTGCAATGTTGATCTCAGCAGATTGATGCACCCTTTAAATAGCACTTCACACATGACACCATTGACCAAAGACCAATAAGAATTTTGTGATTCCAAGGTTGCTGTTAAATGGCAAAAAAAAAGTTAGAAGAGGGGGAAATCTAGCTCATGCAGTACATCTCTCACATCTGCCAGTTTGTGAATAATGATTCAATCATTGGTCAATTATCCCTCCACGAAACTAACCACTTAATCATCACATTACTACACAGTCCAAAGATGCTTCCTCATATCAGAGGTAAGTAATTGAACACCACTCCCAGGTAACAGATCTTAAACTCAGATACGAGAACAACATTTTCATTACATCTCCATTTGTAGCAAAATCATTACCTCCTCTAAGATAATCAACTCCCTCGAGGACAGCAGCATTGGCTGTAATCCAGATTTATCTTTTGATAAATGTCTATGACCATTGTCACCAGTCCATGCATACCATTACAGTGAGGGCTATTGGTTGAAAAAAAACCCACCATAATCCCCTCCAATATGGCCATAAGACAGAGCTCAATAACTGCAGCAGACAGTTTGGGGTGCATCTGTCTGCCCCATGCACCCCATCCATTCTCCCACTTTACCTCAATTGAATAAGAATAGAAGAGGAAGCTCAGAGTGCTTGGTGTCTGTGTGTAGGAATGGAGGTTCATAATCTCCCTTAATGAGCTTGTTTCTGGGCTATTATCCGGCTGCCTGCCTGAGGGAAATGCCGGTGTTTCCTATCAAGTGGCCCCGCAGTGCTGCCCCTCGCATGGCTCTGCATATGAAATGTAAGGGCCAAGCCTTTTGTCTCCCCTCTCCCAGCCTCTAGCTGAGCACACCGAGCCATTTGCATAGTTTTGAATGGACCAGCCAGTGTTATTAATTAATACAGAGCCAGCCTGCGCCACCTGACAAAATCCCACCGAGTGGCCCGAACGGAACTGTTTCATCAAAAGAGAGGAGCCATTAGGAATGAGGGGCCTTATTCTCCACTTCTCCTCTTCGCTCTGTTGTTCTCTTGAAAACAGAGAGCCGAGGTTTTATGCGTGTTTTCTTTTTCAGTACAGGGGCAGCAGTGGAGGGAGCAATGGTGGGTGGTGGGTTGAATGAGACTGTATGAAATAGGAAGGCCACAGGTGACTCGTTGTCAACTGTCTTGCAAATGTAAATCCTCCTGAGAGATCTCCTCCTTCGACTGTGTCTTTACCTTGTCAGCACTGTTCAGAGGATGTCTCAAGGAGGATTCACACCAGATAACTCAAGATTTACATCTGGGAACGCTCCACAAATGGGGTTTCAAATTCCCAGAGATCTTCAGATGAACCCAATTTTTTCGACTCACTTGCGTGCTTTCTTACTTTGCCTCGTCCTAACTCTCTATTTGCCTGGATACAAGAAGGAGGACAGCATACACAGATAAATGGCCTGTTGCTAATCCACAGCTATCTCAAGAAAGTCTTTCGCCTGAAACACAATGTCAGGAGGACCACTCCAGACTGCTTGTAAATTTATTTCTACTGCCCCAATGAAGTAATTAAGGACAAAGTGCGTGCAGAGTCTTTCACAATGTTGGTTTGGGGATAGGTCCGATCACTGACACGCTGTCATTCCACACAATCATTCACTGGCACAAAGCAGAGGGAGAGAGATGTGGGTGAGACAGAGAAAGGGGATAACAAGAGCGAGAGGAGTGGAAAACGAGAAACAAATTCAATGACTTTTTTACCAAAACCTTCCATATGGAACCTTTCCTATCCTTTAGTGTCAACTGCACAATTAGCACAGCAGATTTCATGACTTTATATTTTAAATACCTGCCACCTCTCTTGTATCTATTCTTGCAACTACACACAAACTCCTCTGAATGATGTCAGTAGAAGGAGCTCTTTCCCAAAGGGTGGGGTGGGGGAAGTAAGCATTCCTGTTTGAGTCCTGCAGAACAAAAAAGTTATGAAAAAATGAGTGCCAAAGACCCTGGAACTGGTTAATTTTCATCATTAATGTTAATATCACTCCTCCGTGTTTGTGCAATGTAGAATCGGAGGTGACACGAATGGGAAGAACCTACTCTGGAGAGAATCTCAACATGGGAAAGCTATCATGTCCTCCAGCTGTAGGGTGGGGAGGCGTGAGAAGTTGGGGGGAGAGACCAAAGGAAAGAGGGAGGTAGGGGAAAGAGATATGAAAACATGACATGCCTTAGAATTGGCAGTGCAAAAACAATACATTTCTCTGGCCTTCCCTCTTTCCCCTACACCCTCTCCACCTGGATCTCAGATCATGTTAAATGCTCCCTGTCCCTCCCACCACTCACTGAATGTTTGATCTTGAGGGAACAATTCCCCTCAAGAGCAGAAAGACAATGGCTTGCCTGCCTCCACCCCTGTCCATTCCTTTTCTCGACCCTGCACGACATGGGAATGCCCCTCAACCAGCAAACTCTGCTTTGAAGTGTTACTGGATGCTCTGGAAGCCACTGACATGCCTCTCAAACATGACCACATTCCAGCCTGGGAGAAGACAGATGATGGACATCAGACCAAAGAGTCTAATGCTGAAACCTCTTCCATGACACATGCTTGACTTTGGTGGAATATTCCATGTTAAAGGTAATGCATCTCACTTCAGTTATGGCGGGCCGTGACTGGCCCACAGTGGCCCTCTGAGCAGAGTTGTTGCTGCATGTTATTGAGAGAAGAGGGCTTTGATAGAAAGCTAAAAGAAGAATGCGCAGACATTTTGCAATGTGAGAAAGTATATTGATGCAAGCCATTATCTCTTGGTTTGACTTGGCAGCTTATCCATGATCAGCGTCACTTGCGACACCAAAAAAAAAAAAAAAAAAAAAAAAAAAATCCTACAACAGATAGCGATGACATCACTTTTGTATGGTAGTCTTTAGCTATAGGGATACAGTTTCCCCAATGAAAGAAAACAAGTCATCAACAATAACTAATAATGCAGGACCTAAAAAAAACAGCATGACTGACAGTGCATCATCATCATCATCTACCTGTAGCACAGAGGGCAATGAAGGTCTGGACATGTTTGCGTATAAGTGCCAGTTTATCCTCAGGCAATGGCAGCCTCCTCACAATGTGCTCGATGAAGTCATTTGGCGTTACTGCCGCAAGGTTCCACTTCAACTTCCCCAACACTACTAGTTCCCATTCCTGTGGAGGAGGAGAGACAGAGACACCTGGAAATGAGAAAAACTAAGGACAATGAAGAGACACAAATGTGGCTACAGACATACTGAAGCACTCAGCTCCAATGCTGCAACAAAGTGCAGTTGTTCTGCCAGTTACATGCCAGCTCAAACTGTGTGATAATGACACCATGGGGCCTCTGGCCCTGTACACTGGTGAGTGTGTGGAGTTTTCAGTATGATTGTTATTACTTTACTCTCTGCTTGGCTGGGCCTGGGACAGAGAAACACCAGCAGTGCCACCAACCCAGGTGACCTCACAACTCTGTCTTCCCTCCCCGCCTGTCTGTCTGGCATCTGGGGACTTTCCTAAAGAGGCCCACCAGAGGTTCTACTGTGTGCATGTGTAAGTGTATGTGTGTGTGTGTGTGCGTGTGTGTGTGTGTGTGTGTGTGTGTGTGTGTGTGTGTGTGTGTGTGTGTGTGTGTGTGTGCGTGTGTGCACGCACGTTCGTGGAGAATGGAAATGGAGGAGGGCTGGGCAAGATCAGCGATAGTCTGGGGTGTTACAAGCATTATAAGTAATCATTCCAAAAAAAAGATCATTTCACTTTTTGATCTTATTTCATCCCACCAATCATTCAAAGTCAAAACCTGCATTGTGCTAAGTACTGAGTTACAAAAATCTCACATACATTATGTCCATCTCAAGAAATTGAAACATTCAGTGTCAACAATGATGAGTATAGGAAAATGCCCAGTCATTTATTTTATTTTTCTGTCAAACTGGTCAGAGGGTATTGGTCAGTGCCTCTGTAACACCCATCCCTCAACACCTTGCTCTGACATCATATTGAACAGAAGGGGCTGTGCTGACCCTCACAGGTCATTTTTTTGTGGATCTCATGGCAAACTGTGACACCACACTGGCCTATGTGCATCAGTGTCACTGAGGTGACACACTAGGTGTGGTGTTCTCCTCTCTTAGGGTGTATTGTTACTTTCACTTCCTAGAGGAGGAGGTGATTAACAGACGAGTTGGTGACTAATTTGGGAAAAAATTTTAGTGGTTTGGTTCCGGACTTTAGCCTTATGACAGCTACCACGGATGCTATTCATTTTCTCCTTCAGACAGACCACATGGTCTCAGTCATGAGATAATACAACATGGCTGCCACTGACTCTGCAAGCCTGCAATTTTCTAATCAAAGTGACCTTTTCAGCCATTCAGACAAGGAATGGAAAGGTTTGGTATGCACCCACACTATCTCATATATGGGAAGAATTAAAGCAATAAAATCACCTTTGATTTGACAATGAAAAGCATCTTTCTCCCCATGACATTTTCTCAAATATTTAGATATCATTTTATTTTACCATTATGTTGGCAACATGGCTGCCTCCTGTACTCGCAAGCCGTTCCATCCGTGCAAGAGAGCAAGAGTCAAGCCTATAGCAGAAGCTGAGTACAACCTTGCAACATGGGCTCAATGCTGACAGAGTGGCAGGCAGGAACCCACTTCCTTCTGCTGCTGCCTTCCTCTGGTCACACCTTCTGTGTAACATTGTGGTTCTCTTTACAAGAAATTGTTACCAAAGATGAGGGGAAAAAAAAAGAAGAAAAAAAAAAGATCACATGTCCTGAGCAGCTGATCTCTGTTTCCTGTATCTGCATGTCAGCCAAAATACTGCCTTATACAGAGACAGGGAGAAGAGGTCTTAGCAAACCAGTTCTTTGTCTTGAGACTGAGCATAAAGGTAGGTCACAGTTTTCTTGACAAATGCAGCATCTGCCCACCTCACACTCACACTGCAGCGCCTAGTTGGGTTACTTGTCAAACCCACAACTATCATGAGCTGACCGTTGAACCATTCTCAGAGGAGAGTGGAAATGAAATACTCTTAGGCAGAAACACATTCCACAAACATGATCAGAAAGCAACTCAACTCAGGAACCTGAATGCAGAGCAGCAATCAGCTCCGCGGCGAGAGCTGCCAGTCAGGCCTACAACCAACAGCCACATCTGAATCAGAATATGTGGCCTCTTTCACAACATGGGTGGGATAGGCTGTTGACTGAGGAATGTTTATGTTGCACCGCAGAGCAGTGGGGAAACACTTATCTGATGTTAATTAATTGGTTTGCAGTGGTGAAGGCAGCCGGAATTATCAGGACAAACAGGACTTTTCCACTCAATGGGACAGAGATGAATGACACGTTTTGATACAGCTATGACACACCACCTCAGCCATATTTGTAGCTGCATGTGCTGTGTGAAAATCAGCCGTAGATCAACATGACATAATATCACAAATGTGTGCATCGGTGGTTATTTTTGGATTAGAGCAAAACTGTAAAAGGCAAACTCGAATTTCTCTGTCTCTCTCCCTCTCTAGCTGACAGGAACAGAGTCAGAACTTTGGCTGCAGTTCAAGTTGACCTCGTTGCTCTGTGCAAATATCTGCCACCAGATGGCGATGTAGACCGCTGCACAGTTTCGATGGATGCTGTAAAGTCCTGCTGTACAGTAAAAAGAGCCCCTGTGGAACAATTCACCGGGGGACGTTTTGGCATTCAATCTCCTTTTATGATTGCAAAGCTCTTAAGTGAGGATCGGACAGCAGCTCGTGAAGAAATATGAACATCTCCTGTTTTTTTGTTTTGTTTTTGTTGAATCATTCAAATTTGAATAAAACAACACCTCAAAACAATTGAAATATTATGTCAGAAAGAAAACATGAAAAATGCGACACAGCATTGCACCATGGGGACTTAACGTGTTGAACTAACTGTTGCTTACCAGCAGCTCCTGTGGTCTGATGGAGTTATCTGTGTAGATGCAAAGCTTCTCAGCGGTTAATGGACGAGTCTCTTTCAATTTGGATGCAAGAAACATGCATACTGCTCCCAGCAGCTGCAGGTTACACTTTTTGGTGGGTACCACGGCTAAAAATCTGTCCAAGTAGTTCATGGCCAAGGGAAAAACTTCTTCCTCGCACTTTTGCTCCTCACAAACCTGAACAGAGAGGACAGCGGACAATGCAGCTATGTTCAGCAATAGGAATCACTAACACACCCTCCTGAGACTTATTTTCCAGCACTTGAAAGGCAGCCTATATAAAATCCTTTATGCAATAACGAAACAAAAGAGTAATCACATAAATAGCACATATAAATTCAATGACACACATAGTTGGGGCCCGGCCAAGAATGTGCGCCCTGCCCCACTCGGTTGCGACATCATAAATTAAATGGAAATAGATCATTATGCAAAAAATGAATTTAGTCTCATACACATACTATCAATAGAGCCACATTCCTGGAGTTCATTCACTAAGAAATGAATTCAAGTCACAATCAGCCGAGCCAAAAAACACTCCGGCAGCGCAGCACACGGAAACACTTTTTTTCATTCGTCATATTTTCATAAAATAATTAAAAATATAAATAAATTGTCTAGTTCGATTTTTATTACACCATAATGTTCTGGAGGGACTTTTACATCATACCCGACAATTCATATCCAACTTCATGAAAGGGAAATATGAAGAAAATGTCAAAATAAAAGGCAAGTAGCGAGAGGTAGCTCCGGTGTGCGTCACCGCCGAAGCGATATATTCATTTCAAAAATTAATTAAAAATCTCCAGCACGTCGCACCCCAACAATATTCACATGAAAATAAAGCTGAAAGGCTCTGAAATCTTTACAAATATATGTTGATCAGAAATATTGGACAAAGTGTCACATATCGAACGTAAATCCAGGGAGAGGCGTTGACACGGGGGGAAGACCGCAAGCGCAGATAAGGCCCTTGCCCCTTCCTACATTTTAAATAGATAATTAAAATGTTTGCATCGCTTTTTGTCATCATGTGTACAGCCAGTGGACAACAAAGACCCTCCTCTGTCATTGCTGATGGCTTTTATCCGCTGTTATTGCGTTTATGACACAGTAAAGTCCTGTTAAAAGCACGAGCGCTCCAGTAAAAAACAACATGGCGATAGAACAGCGAAGGGCAGCATTGCAATGAGGAGTGCATACGTGTGCATGGAAATATTCCGACTATCTAAAATAATAACATGACAGAATCAACAGGCAGCTCGGAAGAAAGGCAGAGGAAAGATATCCTACGATGTCCCACGTAAGAAAGCTGGCAGGGAGATAAACACGGTCTACATGAGCGGACTTTAAAATGGAGAGAAACTGCGACAAAAGAACAGAAATGGTTCATATGACGGGAAAGCAGTCGGAAATGGGAGCTAGAAGTCCGATCTACCGATCCTAAGACCACAAACTCAGCTCAGCAAAGCAGAAAAGAAACAAATCAAGAGGCTTTAAGGCAGCACGGAAATACTAGGGCTTGTCAGTTGTTTCGTATACCTCCAACATCCAAGTCGCGACCATCCTCCTCATAAAAGGCTGAATATCTTTCTGAACGCCTTTGAAATAGGAATATTGCGGTAGAAACCTCTCCTCTATTGTCAACAAGCTCTGCAGCACTCTGTCATCGCACAGGAGACTCGGATCGGGACGAGCTCGTATGATGGTGTCCATTTCGAGGCAGAGGAGCTCCATGGTGCTGGTGCTTTCACTTCAGCAACAAAAAGTAGGATTGGTCTCTCTCGGAGACTAAATAGCAGTGTTGCGAAGCGAAATACGCACAAGGATGGAAGGGAAAGTCTTTCGAGGCATAAAAAGTGAGACTGCAGGGGCTCCGTGCGAGTGTCCTGCCTCTCCTTGTTGAGAACTTTTTCCTCTGTCCCCACAGTGCGCCTCTACTTTCATCCGCCTGGCCAGATCAGGCGCATTTCAAGCCTGCCCTGCGTGCGCCACTGACGCAATTCACTTCATTACCTCTGTATAGACCAGACGCAACATGCTGCACGTCTGTCCCCCTTTCTTCTCTGTCATGCAAGTTAACGCAAAGTAAACTGCTTTACAGCGTATAGTTAAGGTACATCACTGTGAGCGGGGTTTACTGATCGAGGGTTTTAGATCAATGATACTCATACTAGTACTAACAACAACAACAACAATAATAACAATAATGATAATAATAATAATAAGGGGCTTATCCTTGTTCAATGGGAATGAACTTATCTATTTGAATAATTATTTTATGGCGGTGCATCTTTTCTTACAAACTGCGGGAGAGTGATCATTTACTGCAATTGAACATTAAATACACTTTTTTATAGCAATTATTGTACTGTAGCGAATATTTTCAACATAAAAAACACACAAGAAGCCAGACGTATGTATGAGGGTTTGAGGACAGGCTGTGCCCCCTTGTGAAAGCAATTCGAATATTAGTTTGAGACTCCAAAGGACAAGGCTGAAAAGTGACTCCTTTATATGTCAATCGACGTGTATTCCGGCGTCTCCAGAAGGGATTCAGTGAGTCTTCCCAGCATGACACATGTGTGCCTGGCATGTGCCTGGAAACCTTTGCGTTTTCATCGACGGGGATGCGCACGGACACATGCGGCCACGACAGACACACCCACGCGCACACACACACACACACGTGCACGCGCGCTCTTGCAAACTTTTTAATAGCAGTCAGAAGCAGTTTGTGGTTTGAGATAGCTCTCTAGGAAATGGGACAGAGCGGTTTCTTTTGCTGAATCTTCTTGTTAAAGATAACACACAAAGATGAGATGTCATGTGCTTAAACTCAGCTCAAATAATAGCAAGCAACCCGCCATTTCCTGCAATAAAACATCGCTCTTTTAGTGACGTGTGTGGTCATTTACATGCAGGTGGAAACGAAGCTGAGAGTTCAGGTCATTGAGCAGATAATTAAAAAATGACTGCCAAATAATTTGGCCTCCCAGCAATCACCAAGAGAGACAACGTGCATGGGTAAACACGTTAATCCCGCTCCTATTCTTAGAGCACTTCAAAGACAGATCTGTGAAAGGAGGAGCGCAGGGGAACGCTGCTCAATCCCTCGAGTTGATGCAGGGCTTCTTGCTTATGCGCAGCAACGCGTCGGAGAGGTAAAGGAAATGTCTCTTTAAAGTTTTTCTCTCCAAGTCTGAGTCGTTTCCTCCTCCCCGTGTGTATTTGCATAGCCAATAGTTCCTCGGTGCAAAGCTGCGCGATTGTTACTGGGCAGACTTCCTCTTACCTTCTGTTCTCCTCCACTGCTGCTGGACATTATCTGCTGTAGCCTGAAGGATGCTGCTGCTGCTGCTGCTGCTGCTTTGACTGCAAACATGCTTGCCTCCATTTTAGAAAGGAGCCTAGATGATACACACTGCTGCTAAGTTACAATTAAGAGAGGTGAATTTGCGAGAGAAACTTTGCTAATTAAACCGATCTAGGACGCCGCGGAACCTTTAAAAAGTGGCAGAATGAAAGACTCCCTTCTTCAGGAATTTAAGTGAAACTTTAGAAAAACAATCGACTTCATCAGATCTTTCGATGGAAAATAGCACATTTATTCTTTAAAATGCGCGAATTAAGCGGATGTTTTAGTTCACTAAGATACCAAAAATATGCATAAATTCTATTTGGAGTTTTAAATGATCACGTTTCTACTTTGACGAAAGGAATTTAAAATGAAAGCAAACATAAGAATTAATTTGGGATAATTGAATAAGATGTGAAAACGAGGGGCTGTGGCTGAGAAGCAGGTGCGCCTCATTCTCTCTCTCTCTCTCTGTCTCTCTCTCTCTCTCTCTCTCTCTCACACACACACACACACACACACACACACACGCGACCAATGGCAGCCCACTTGGATGTAGGATGCGCAATTACGCATCTCGGAGCCATCACCTCCAGGCTGGTGTCAGTTCTTACTAGTAAATACACTCAAGCTTAAACGAGAGCTCAGACTCTGAATGTTTTTTTTTTTATTATCATTATTATTGTCGGTACTTGTACAAACATTCAGGACGGAATTCCTCAGTGAGCTTACAGGCGGCAGCAGCACATTTTGCAGTCGGAAGCATTCAATTTGCATCTCACAATAAAACTGGAACTCACCCTATCGGCTGGAGAGAGTTAAGACATTGACACGAAACTTCTACTGGGAAGCAAACAGTCAAGAAAAAAGTTGTGTGACGTTTGTGAGCCGCACACTGTAAGAAATATCAACCGGGACACATGACTCCTTGCAACTATGTCACTTTGGTGGAATCGTTCTTTCATCAGTTGAAAAACAATAATAATAATGAAAAAATTAAACTGTAAAACTTCGCACAAGTCCATCTGTTGGCCGAATATTGAGTCTTGACATTTTCTGGAAGGATGCTGCTGCTTTTATTGCGTATTTGCCCTCTCAAAATTGATCTACAAAAACACCGAAAATAAGCAGAAATGATGAACGTTTAGTTTTCCGATTTGTGCCGCTGAATATTGTTCAAGACATGAAAAGTGGTGCCCACTATTTTAGTGAGAATCCCGCAAAAATCCCCGCACCTTTTACAGTTTAAAGTACGTTATCAAGCAGTCCCCCACCCCCACCCCCCACTCCCGATGATGACGGTGGCTCCTTGTTTCATCTCTTACTTTTACCGACATGGCGGTCATGACATCGAGAACATTGTCCCACATGAGATCCAGGTCGGAGGGGAATTTTGCAGACACGTACTGAAGCAGAAACAGTTGTGAAATGACACGTGTGTGTGTGTGTGTGTGTGTGTTTGTGTTCGTGTTCGTGTTGCGTTGTGTGTAGCATAGCAGACAGGGACACACTCAACTCCGCCTTTCAAATTAAGTCTGTACTTTGCATTTTCTCTAAATCTATCAGGTTACGAGTCTATGATCTATGATCTGCCCTCCTTTCCAGGCAATGGGACACAGACGGATCACTCTTTTTAAATGGTTTTAATTTACAAAAAAAAAGCAAAAATATTTTAATGTAATTATTTATACATAATAAAGGTAAAAAAAAAAAAAGTTTCAAAGAATAATGATCATTTCAAGCAGGTTAACATGCTTTTCTATTACATGCCCATCAACTAATAGTAAAAATAAGCCTGGATGAATGATCCCTTTCTCTGCTTTTTTATATCTTCTTTTCTTCTCATAAAGTTATCAGAATGTGAACTTGTTTAAATAGAAAATATGTCTTTTGTACGTGTAAAGAAAATAGCAATCTAAAAACAACACACCTGCCATGCAGGAAATACACCTCTCCATAGAATTACAGCTAATTGAAAAATTCCCTGTATTGTTTAAATGTTATTAAAACCTTACATTTCCTCACTGGTAATCATGTTTCTTTTCAGCACTAAAGGAAACAAAAGCTAGGAAGACTGGATTTGTGTACATGTAGGAAATTCCACCTGCATCAATTTGGTTTGAATTATTTCTAAATCTTCTACAGATTTGTGTTCAAACTGTTTCCATGCACATTTTCCCGAGCTTGACCACAAACCATCTTGTGAATAATTCTTGGAGTGATGTTGAGAATGCTGTGGTCTCTCAAAAAATTCTACATCATTGTTGGATGGCTTTCTGAAATTAATTAAAATTTAATTATTTGTGATAAAATGACACAAATAAAATGAAACATTTTGTTCTTAAAATTCACAAGTGGTCATGTCTTTATTTTCTGGATCATAAAAAGGTTTGATTTCTTTTCTGTTTAGCTTACATAAGGAAATCAAATGAATTACCATTGAAATAGAAATACTATATAAACAGAATCATGTTTAGGGAGCTGTAAATATGAGGCGGGGAAACAAATGTGAGGAATAATTTTTGCAAGCTTTATTTAAAAGAAGTATTCAATTGTAGAAACATAGGAGGGGTTGAACATGCAATGAACACCACAATTTATCCAGTTATTACAGCAGGAAAGCAGCAGGTAGACCTCCGCCCTGACATCAGCGTCCTCCTCCCTGTCCCTGTCTGCAAAGGGATTCAGCTGCTAACTCAACATCTCAGGACCTTTCCAGTCCTACATCAGTTCAGAACAGAAGCAACATGCAACAGCAGAAATGTCCTCTCAAGGATTTTTTTTTTTTGTCTCTGCAGGCTAAATTGTAACCAGCACAAATAGAATGTTATTAATTAGAAATGATTTCAGATGCCACACATTCATCCACATGTCCAGTCTACAGGAGCGCTGATGAGTCACAAATTGATTCATATCAAAATATCTCAGATAAATGCAGTTCATTTGTTTATCATGCTCACATTTCCCCATTCTTGCTCTATTTTTCTGTGGTTGACTAACTGCAGATGTTTCCACCAAACAAAAACAATATAGAAGAAGTTACTCATCCATGTTAAAAAACACCAGACTTCATGCAAAGCTTTACTGGAAAAACTCCTCTTCTTCTTTTAATGGTTTGTAACAACACATTTATCAGTGGAATACACCTCTGGAAACCTTTTCTGTGTGTTGTGGCAATACTTCATTGCCTCTTGGTCCACATTAAGGAACGTGTGGAACGTTTCCACATCTGAGATGTGCTGAATTTAATGAAATTCAAATAAAATAAGCTGGATTAATTTTAACCTCATTTTATGCACAATCAGTTCACCCAAGTTTTTTTTTCTTAATGCAGGAATTCTGCGTATGGTAGCTGAGATCCCCCTGCACCATTGTCAATAAAATTAATGAGATGATCCCGATTGTTCAATGCGCGCACACACACACACACACACACACACACACACACACACACACACACACACACACACACACACACAGAATAATTGTGGTTGTGCCTCCTCCAGCCCCATTCACACCTCTTGATCCTGGATGCCGTGAGCATGTCCCTGGCATCTCTACGAACCACCTGTGGGATTTCTTCCATTGTCCTGCATGACTGATGTTCCAGTATTGTTACACTTGTTACACTGAACATTTGCTCTGCAAGCAATTCTTTATGCAAACATGTCCTCCCGAAGTCTTTGAGACATCCCTTGTTAACTGGAAAAGAAAGAGTCAGTCTTAGATGTCTTTTGCCATTTTTAGGATGACATGTTGACTGCCTGATGGCTGAGAGGGTGCTGTCTGTTGGACACCTCAGCCAGATGACATCTTCATTACAGAGCGGTGCTGCGGCACTGACCAAGCTGCTTTATTAGCTGCGAGGCACGCACGAAACATCATTTGGACGGACTAGTTCCTCGTGTCATCTTCCTCATCCATAAAGTCAATCATTCATTCAAGGAGTTGTACACCAGGATACCGCCTGCGGTTCAATCATCATTCTTGCTACCTCACATCCTATTCCCACAGTACAGCGACTTGGTTTTATGGCACATACTGCGATATAAAGTATACGGTATGTAAAAAATATGCCTTTATGGCTGAGGATGCAGCAACGGAGGGGTTAGTGCCTTCTTGAGAAGTACTGCAGCATTATCAAACAATCGCCACTGAGGGATGGGACTGCTCCCGTCACACATGGTTCCTCCTGATCTTAAGCTCGTAGAGTCACACGTACCAGCTCCGCTCAGGCATATAACAGTACATGTTGGCCTTGCTGCTGTACTACGCTTCTCTTTGGTTTGGTTCGGTGCAACTGCCTCTGGGAAACTTGACTTGAAAAAAAACTGAACCCCCCCAGCATTTCTCTAGACAGCTGAGACAAAAGAGGCTTCGGACAAACACATTGTCCATCTTATAACTCTTAATCAGCTCATCAGAAGTGCTCGAAATTCACGGAGACAGCATCCCAGACATTAATGACATTGTTCTGATGGATCCACAAGCCTGTGCACTGACTGACAACTGTGGAAGGTGTCACTGGAACAATGAGGCCAAAAGCTGCAGTTAACACATGAAACAAACCATCTGGCATTCATTTACTATTCCTCTTCTCCTCCAACCTTCATCCCTCTCGTCTTTTGAACTCCTCCAACAACCTTTCATGCAGTCATCAAAGACGTGGCAAAATGAGCCACACAGAGAGGCACAGGAGGCTAAATAATGGCAAGGCAAGGCAATTTTACTTGTAGAGCCCATTTTTACAAACAGTTTGCCTCAAAGGGCTTCACATGGCATCATAACAACATCCTCTGTCCTTAGACCCTCACATCGACTGAGGAAAAACTCCATAGAAAACCCTTTTAACAGGGAAAAATCTGAGAAACCTCAGGGTGAGCAACAGAGGAGGGATCCCTCACCCAGGACGGACAGATGTGCAGGAGATGTTGTTACAGACAAGAAAACAGTTAACAGTAGAAAATGTGGGTGAACAATGCCAATATTCCCTTGCCCGAAGAGGGAATAAACTTCTGTATTTTCTGTTTCTCACATTTCTTTCTCCACATAAGAGCATAAATGAAAGCAGCTCACTCTCCACTGCTCAGCTGCTGCTGCTGTCTCTTCACCTCCAGCTCCTCCAGGATTTTCCCATGTTCATATCGCTAGCCCTTGACTTTGTCACTCATGCAACAGCTGCTTGCTGATACCACAGCAACGTTCCAGCCTATTGCTCTCCCTTCTTTCACTGCGCACACCAAGAACAAAGGCATTGTTAATCCAGCTGAGTCCTTGGTGCAGTAACTACATTTTTTTACCAAAAATCTCTCCAGATTGTTTGAAAATTGTGTCTGTTGGTGGTTTGGGAGGATCAACATCCTGAGGACTTCCACCTGCACTCATAACAAGCACAGACTAAAACAAGCCGGACTTGAGGACAAACAGATCTCATGACTGGGCTTATCAATAAAGCCTTGGCATCACTCAGACAAACTATATAAACTGCTATTACAGCTATGAGGAAGTACCAGGGTGATAGCATAGAGGGATTAAGCTGCGTCCTGCCAATAAATATTGACTGAGAATTTCAAACAGATGGAGAATTATGCAAACATAAATAGTTAACCATAGACCTATCAAAATAACCCAAGCAAATAAAAATAATCCCCCACCTCAAACTGAGCACCTGAGCATGCACACAGGTGTGTGTCTGATTCAGTAAGTTGTGCTGCTGTTGCCCTTGTTTCCCTATCTCTCCTGCAGATGGTAACAGATGGCACACCTGATGTTCATGTGCAGAGATGAGAGCAAGATTACTTCATAATGATGAAGGGCTTCCCCATCAGGTGCCGCAACAAACAACACCCAGCGTCCTGCTTTGGGATGAAGGGCTTAATTTAGCAATCACACACGCACGCACGCACGCACGCACGCACGCACGCACGCGCGCATGCACACACACACACACACACACACACACACACGTGTCAGAAGGGATATGGATGCAGATGCAGTTACAGAACACGTCTCAAGAGACAAGAACAAAAAAAGACAAATTGAAATATAAAATCGGTTTAAAAAAAAACCCACATACACACAGCTTCTGATCCTCATAGTGACAGAGACAAATGAAGAGGGCCCACCTCCGTGGCTCCCCTTGCAGATATGTAGCTTCATTACAGCACCACAGATGCATGTGCACCATCCTCCCCGCCACTCTGGATCAGCCTGCAATAATCTGATCCTTTTGGGAAACTGAGGTGTTGGACTGTAATTTATAGGCCGTATCTGAACACCTTTCCCCGTCTATGCTGGTGGCGTCAGCCCAGAGCCACTGTGTGTGTTTAACGGCTACATGTGTCACTCCCTATCTCCCTCTCTGAGTGGCACAAAGGTAAAGGGAAGCTTAACAGCCTGGGAAAAAGTTGAACAGTGTGAAATTACCTTGATCCAAAGATTCCTGCCGCATACCAGCCCAGTGAACCCATAACAGAGCAGGCACTCAGTCAGAGAGCCCTGCCTGTAGGGAACAGCTGAGACATTACAGAGAGAGAGAGAGAGAGAGAGAGAGAGAGAGAGAGAAAGAGAGACAGGGGGAGAGGGGGGAGAGGGAGGTGAAAGAAAGATGAATGGCTGCAGGAAAGAGGCCCACCTTCCAAAATCTCCGGTGTAGAGTCGGCGGTAGGGGTAAGAGTATCTATAGCGAATGTACATCCTATGATAACGCTGGACAACTGAGGCTGCGACTATTTGGCTGTCACCTGGAGGCTCTTCATGAGGACTTTAAGGAGAAACAAGTTTTGATGATGTTGACGAAATACTGTTGTGAATAGAGGTGACAATGCTTACAATTGAGAGTTCAATTTTCAACGTCATACATTCGGCTTTAAAATTAACTCGCTGATGCTTGTTGGTCAAGTATGCCTCAACTTTATGATTTATAATGAATGAAAAAAAAAAACCAATCAATCACAGTGTTGAAGAGAGATGTAACAGGTTGGAAGTGCACTCAAGAGCTAAAAAATAAGAGGAGAAAGTAATAGAAATATTCATAGAGCAAGTAGTCAAGACAAGTGCTCAGATATAATTTCCCTTCATTACTATCATGGTGTTGCTCCATTCCTCCTGCAGGAGGATGTGGAACATGGAGGGAAGCCACAGAAGGATGGAAAAGTGCTGAGTCGGCCGAGCCGCTTTGTGCCACATTTCAGAACCAGGCTTTGAAGTAACAGTTTTGTAGGAGGCAGTGAGGAGATTTTCGTTGAAATTAGTACTGCAGTATTAATTTAATCTCAATTATAATGTCAGCCTGCACAATTGGATTACTCTAAAAAAAACGTAATTATCAAAAACAACAAAAATGTAATTATCATTTCAATAATGCTGCTCCCGTTTTGCAGATATCTTGATTTTTTTTTGTAAATCTTATTTCTGTCACTACTCTTTGTTTTCTTTTTGGTATTATTCAGTTTAGTAAAATAATGTATTTGGAAACAGGACTACAGAACAGGGTTGCAAGGTGTTGTGATATCAGTGGAAATGTTAATTTTTAAATCATTATTCTCATTTTCACTGGAAACCCTAATTAAACTTGTTTATTGTGGGTTTTTTGGGGGGGAATTTCAAAGATATTTTAATTCAGTACAATCATTTTCAGGAGGAAGTTTCTGCAGCACCACAGTATTTCACTGAAAATGGTATTTTAACACACAATAAGTCTTTAAATACTTGCACCTTCCTGCAAATGGGAGTAGGGAGTGTTGCTATTTTATTCAAATTTTGAACAGTTGTGCAGCCTCCTGAAGAAATATTTGTTTTTGTATTTTTTTATTTGTAGTTTAATATACAGAAATTGAGAAATTCACATTTCAAGATGATATTTCTCCTGCTGAGACTCATGGCAGCAGTTGTTCATTACATTGGAAATGCAATTTGCAATAATAAACCCTATAATTGCAATATGACTTTTCAATGAAATCCTGCAGTGCTAAGTGTAATTAACAAGAAGTAAAATGGTTTCAAAACATTTGATTCCACCTTTAATTTTTAAAGATCTTTGGTGTCAAAAATGTGATATAATCCTCATGAAAATATAATTCACCTCACAGACCTGAGGCTTTTACTTTCTACTAAAATTACAGCCATTCCCATAATATTGACACATTTTTACCAGTTGTACCATTTGACCAAATTGTTTTTAGCATCCATGAACAGTTTAAAATACATCAACATACACTTACTGTATGGGAGATTTTACCACAGAAATCCAGTGTCATTTCAAAGCTGAAACCTTTTCAAGCAAAGGATGAGGTGGAACAAATGAAATGAAATGAAAAAAATAAAGAGTTATGGTGCAATTCACTGACAAGCCCAATGTCTCTCAACAAAAGAATAGCTTAAATGAGGAAATCAATTGGAGGCACGGTGGTGCAGTGGTCAGCACTGTCGCCTCACAGCAAGAAGGTTCTGGGTTTGAGTCCCGGCTCAGGCACGGGGTCTTTCTGTGGAGTCTCCATGTTCTCCCTGTGCCTGCGTGGGTTCTCTCTGGTACTCCAGCTTCCTCCCACAGTCCAAAGACATCAAGAGGGGACCAGGTTAATCCAGACTCTAAATTGACTGTAGGTATGATTGTGAGTGTGAATGGTTGTCTGTCTCTATGTGTTGGCCCTGTGATGGACTGGTGACCTGTCCAGGGTGAACCCCGCCTCTTGCCTGAAAGGCTCCAGCCCCCCCCGTGACCCTTAACAGGATAAGTGGAAGAAAATGGATGGATGGAGAAAATCAATTAGGCACTTTCCCAAATTACACATAAACACTCAGATCAGTGTGTCAGCAACATCTAAAATATCAAATGAAGAAATGAATGAATTCATTTCTCACTAGCAGCTCAATTGCACACACAAATAATTCATATAAGGCCATATATTCAAAACCAATTACAGCTCAAAGTTTCACTCAGTTACAGCAAATGACCAGTTTATCATACTGGGTGTAACTATGCATTGACTCAGTGTTGATACAATGTAAAACTTTCACGATAGATGGAACAACAACAAAAAAGGCCAATCAGAGGAACTGCAGCGCGATCAAGTGCAAAATCTAAAATAACTGCAGCAACAAAAAGATCAGTGAACTTTTGACTCGGCACAATGGACATCAGTAGGCAGTTCATGTTGTTTTCCTTTGCAGTTTTGATTACAGTTAGATTATAGAGTTGTTTTATGCAGTTTTGTTGAACATATACAGCATCATCATGAAACTAGTACACATTCAAATGACAGCTTAAAAATGTACTGGCTTTTAATAGGAAGAAAGGTGTTTCCATTTTACACCCAATGACGTGAGCTGAGTGAGTGGACAGAAGACCTAAACTCAGCCTCTTCATTCATATCAGATAAATAGAGCTGATCACATGCTTTTTGACTGAGTTTAAGATCAGAGGGAGCCATGAGTCATGAACGCTAACTGTTCATCTGTGTGCACCAGAGAGAAAAATCTAATTATTCACAAAAATGTTTGCGGTTGATTAATAGAGGAAATCCCCACAAAGAAAAGAGAATTAAAGCATCTGACTGAAATATACTGCACATGCAGGCCTGAGTTTGGAGTGATTAGGTGCCTAGATATTATGGTTGGTCCTCAAAGGTAACAAATCATAAATGAAACAACATCTCAGATATTGCTTTGGTTGTTTAATAATGTGTGAAATATTCTGACACCCATCAAAGTCACCACAAATACGAGTTAGATATTCTGATTTCTTCTTCTGCCTTTCCCAAATTTAGAACAGAGCAACTCTCGATGCAATATAAATGTTGGACTGAGACTGAAGATCTGTCTTTTGTGTCTTGAACCGTGAAAGTTTGGGACCCTCTGAACAACTGCAATATCAAGTGAATATAATATAATTCCTGCAAAGAACACACACCTCTTGATGAGCTAGGTGAGAGCGTAACTCTTCAGTCAGTGACATACTGTCATCAATTCACTAATCACAGTACACAGCCCTGATGACAGCTGGAGGAGGCCAACCTTCTGTGAAGGAGATTAGAAACCACAAGTTCCTGTGTTTCTTAGTTACACCTGTTTTTGATTATGTGTTTATTCTTATCAGAATATCTTCCGAGCCTCTACAGATGCACTTTCACTAGACCTGTGTGTGTGTGGGACTCTTTTTTTTACTCATTAGAGAAACCTGCTACAAATATCTGCTAGAGGTAAGGCTCGACATCACCGGATATGAGCAAAGGTGCACTTTGTGCAACATCTAGAGCAATCTAACCTGATGTAGAGCATGCCATCTCATTAATCAGATGCAACACTTCAATTGGAGAACTGCATTGCATAAAGGAACTGCCTTTTAGCTGCACCTGAATGTGCAGTTTAAGTACAAGTCTATTTAAACTAAAAACCTGGCATCCAGACCAGACCACTTCATTCCCCTCCATTCAACTAATACAAATAAAAGCCTTTTACCATTTACTTGTCCTTATTGGAATATATATATATCTTATCTGAGAAGCTGACATACCATTTCATGTCTGTGATATTACTGCAAAATATGTTCTAGATTTATTTCAAACCAGAAACACTTTTTTGCTCCATTGTATCTTTGTGACTCCAGACTGCAGAAAGCAGTCAGCCATGTATATGTAGCCTGAAGCTAATGAGACCGATGGCTAACAACAACAAAACTGCCTGAAAACGTCCATCTGCAAGAAGTTTGTTTGTTTTTAGTTCAAATCAAAGTGTTTGTGGATTACACAGCATACAACAAGATAAAGCAGACATGGAATTAAGGGGAAAATGTACTTGAGCGTTTGTAAACTTTTTGGATGCTTTGGTCTGCTTTGTTGGTAGCAATTGGTGGTCAGTGTGGTCATTGGCTTTAAGCTAAACATACGTGGCCCCCTCTGCCTTCTAAAGTCACAACGTAATGAAGGGAGGAAACAATGTCTTTGTTAGATTAAAAACATTGATTTGTGAGTACTGTGAAATCCAAATTACCCTTTGTTGGGTGAAGTATGGCTATGTACAATACGACTTTTCTTAATTTGCTGAATGCATTTGCTTCTGTAGACAGCCATAAAAAAAATCTATTTTTTTTGTATTTTTTGAAACATCCAAACGGAATGGTTTTCTGGCGGCCTACTATCTTTCATAGGGCATTACTGCTCTGATTGCAGCTAAACTCCGTCATCAAAAAACCTCATCCTCTGAAAAAACAAATTAACAGTACTCGTTCATTTTAATGAGGCCTTAACCAACTACTGCTTTTCCTTCTGAAATCAATATCATGAAACGAGGTGTGTGAATGGAACCCAAACTTCCAGACTATGTCTGCTAGTCCGAGTCAGGTCGGATCACATTCCCACCACAAACAATCCACACAGGAATTTGCTTGTGGTTGAAGCCTTAGAACAGACTCTTCACTTGATGTGGTCTGCTATGGGGGTGGGGTCAGTATATGTTGTTATGATTGTGTTTAAGCGACTGTCTAGCTAATGTGTTAACAATTCATATACAATAATTTAGTAATCATAGATATCCAGCTCACAGTCCACAGCGGTATTGCTGTTTTAGACCCCCCTTCACCACACTTCTATTTTGAGGGGGAATGACTTGGTTCAGCTATGTATATCCAACTACCAGCACTGATGTCACAGCCTCGTGCCAGTATTTGGGCTAACTGTTTGCATTCTATTCAAATATATTCAAAATATCTGACTCAGTGATTTGGGCCAGTACTGTGTTGATACCACAACTAGATTGTCACATTCCTAATTTCAAATATAGATATTTTGTCAAGTAAAAGGCAAAACACACACTAAAGACATTTGACAACGAATCTGAAAGATTACACTATTGAACTCAGACATATGTCTGTTGTACCTACATGTTTTTACAATGCAGATTATAGCAAATTTACGCCTAAAACACGCACCGACGTGTTTGTACATCCACCCCCATGCACTGTGAGGTACAGTGAGGTTTCTTAGGTCTCAGTGAAAGGAGAAACGTGAAACCTTATTTTCCCAGCTAGATTTCTCCTAAAGAACAGTTTTCCTTGTTTTCACTCCTGCTTTTTTCAGGTAGACATGGGCATCTTCAGACAGACTGAGTCGAGTTGTGACAATTACATGTGGAAATATATCTCCTAACTTACCTTCCATCCATCCATCCATGCATCCATCCATCCATCCATCCATTTTCTACAGCTTATCCTGTTAAGGGTCATGGGGGGTGGAGCCTATCCCAGCAGCTTTCAGGCGAGAAGCAGGGTTCACCCTGGACAGGTCACCAGTCCATCACAGGGCCAACACATAGAGACAGACAACCATTCACACTCACAGTCACACTTACGGTCAATTTAGAGTCTGGATTAACCTCATCACCATTTGCATGTCTTTGGACTGTGGGAGGAAGCTGGAGTACCAGAGAGAACCCACACAGGAAAAGGGAGAACATGGAGACTCCACACAGAAAGATCCCGTGCTCCAGCTGGGGATTGAACCTGGAACCTTCTTGCTGTGAGGCGACAGTGCTGACCACTGCACCACCGTGCCACCATCTTCCTAACTTCATATTTCAAATAATCCTTTCCAAAGTCACAGAATCAAAGCAGGAAGGAAACCTGAGAAGTTGATGGCTTCCTCTACAGCACATTTGATGACTGCATGTAAACATGCTGGATGTGACCAAGTACTCTACTGTGGCATTGGGGAGAATTGTGAGGGATACACATAAACTCCCCATCAGCATGAAGGCAGCGGACTGATTCATGTTCCATTACCTCTGGAATGTCTACTGTGGAATAAGGGAGCACATCACAGCCTGGCATTCACCTTTCAATCCTCCCTGCCCCCATCTTCCAGCCCCTTTCCCCTGTAATCATGTTAGCTCATTTATAATCGCATTTCAATTACTGACGGGAGTGTGACCCTTGCCTCCCAACATACCTAATCTAATATGTGTTACATGCAGAAGACAGAGGGATGCCTTGTTTTGGTACATGGATGAGAGAGAGAGAAAAAAAGCAACATGCTGCGTCATGCTGAAGCTATAAAAAGGGATGCTACAGTTTTTTTTTGGATCCATCCTGGGAAGTCAGCAGCTATTTTTAGAAGGATGTATACTGTGTATGGGGGCTGCACGTGATGTAAACACACTGCTCGACTCAGAGAGGAGAGGAGAGGAACAAAGTTAGGAAGAGAGAGCAGGCTACCACAGAGGATGCATGGAGAAAGAATGCAAAGCTAATAATCCCACGGATTGTTTGTGTGTGTGTGTGTGTGTGTGTGTGTGTGTGTGTGTGTGTGTGTGTGTGAGCCTATATGTGCATGTCAGGGGCCCTCTGAGCTGCAGGCCGTTCTGCAATCCCACCATTCAGGAGAGTGGAGAGAAAACACCAAAGATACCACAGTCATAAATCTACCTCTCCCCCATCTCTGTTCGTCCCACTGGTAAGCTCATTCTTTCCTGCAAGTCTTTTTTCATCTTTTCCTCCTTCGCTTCTTCCTCTCTTTCTTTTTCTGCAGGTCTTGTCTTTCATTATGTAAGTCTCACTCTGTCACTCTATGTCTGTGTGCTTAGCGGCCTTGCGTCATTATTATGGGCCAATTTGTGTCAATGCTAACATCCCATTCATCACGGGGGGAATGGTTTCCGCTAGGGCTCGGGGGGCTCACATACCTCACCTCTCACATTTTCACCATGGTGGCATCCGCTCCTCTGTGGGGTCAGAGGTCAGAGTTCCAGACCTCCTGAGTGATCACTGACTTGTCTGCCTTCTCTGCTAGCACCCTACTCTCCCAGCCCCCATCAATTCCTGCTCCAAGCCCTCACTGCTTTCATGCATTTCAAAGTTTTCCCCTCCGTCACTTCATTTTTCTTGTGAAAGTTTACACTCATCCAATCTATATAAGCCTTTTGTGTTTTGCCTATGTTGTCTCCTCTTAGTCCGAACATCCAAACCCTTCTTTCCTCATTGGGGATCCATCCCTAACAAAGACAAACTCAGCTGTTATTTGATTTGATCAGTAACTTGCCTCATTAATCTGATGTTTCTGCAGGGAGATTTACGTCACGCTTGATACATTATGCTCCCTTTTCAAAGCCTTCTCACACCCACCCACCAACCTTCACTGACCCAACCCCCCTATCATCAATGGCTGACAGCCCTTACTCTCACTAAGACCCCAGCATGTGGGCCTATGGTTTATTTCTCATGAATGAAGGACCCAAACGAAAGTGCATTCCTGCCTCAGCTCTGAGAGGAAGCAGCTGGCTACTTGGTGAGTTCATGTCAGACGTCTGCACTTTAACTCCATATCACAGGAGAATAAGATTAAGCCTGTGATTGAGAGTAAAGAGAAAACAAAGAAGAAGAATTAACATGAACAAGAGGAACATCATCATCATCAACAAGAAATAGGGCCCAGGAGGAGGAGTAAATGGCATTCTGTGCTCAGTGCTGCCACACCACCTGAGGTTGCTCCATGTGTGAACTCTGTAGGTTGAGACAAAGGAGGAATTGAAGGGTCAGAAGGTAGAGCTAATGTCCACTGAGCTGCTTTGGATCTCTTTATCTCAAACATGTTTCACGTGTTCATGTCAAAAAGTATTAAGTAGTAAAGAGTATTGTGTCTATTTGACCCTGTCAATTATAAAACAGAGAGCAAAGATTTCAGGAAAGACTGAAAGTTATGATATATTCTGCAGTCTGCTCCTGAACTGAAAGGATCTCTGTTGTTGTGAAGTTTCCCTTGCTTGTTTAGAGATGGTATTTGCTATAAATTGGTGTAGTGAGCGTTTGGCTCCAGTGAGTCCCAGGCTGCCAGATGGAGACAGGCATGGGGAAGGAAGGCATGTGGGGCACGCAGTCCGTCTCCATTTCTCTCTCTGCCAGCGCCTAATTATGCCCAATTACACCTTTAACACAAGTGGGCCGCTGTGGACATTTCTCAGGGTGTGAGGTCAAGCATTTCCTGCGTCTGTGAATGACCTAGCATCGGGGGAATTGTCTTGCAAGGGGCCTCCTGCTCACCCTCCTTCCATCATTCACTCACTCTGTTTTGACCCCCTCCTCTCTGCTAAGCCCTGATCCCAGCATTTACCAATGAGTCAGATAGTTGGGGCTTAGCCTCTTTGACTTGGGAGGGTTCTCCTCTCTTAAACACAAACAAACAGGAAAAGGCATGCTCCCAGGCTATACATGCATGAAACGACATACACACCCTTGAATATCGGTGTCACTTTTTATACACACGTTGAATTTGCATGTAAGAACAAGAGAGCTCAAGATAAACCATGAAAGGGCAAAAAAAAAAAAAAAAATTCAAATCCTGTCACACAAACTTTTAAGTATTGTGTCCTGCCACTTGTTATTCTCCAGCTGGACAGTTTTCTTTTTTCTTGATGGTCCAAATATTTTTTGTATTCCTCCATTATAAGAAATGCACCTTGAGGTGGCTTTTAGTGTGGGACTGAATGTTGCATATCTAATCTAATCTTATCTAATTGATTCAGTGTGTTTGTGTTCTTGGGTTGGTGAGTGTCAACATGTTCAGGAGAAACAGCAACCTAACTCACAATGGTAGTGTACCAACAGGTTGGGTTCCCACACCCAGTAGGAAAATAAATACTCCATAAACACTGCCTATCAAAACAGGCAACGTACGCAGGGTGAACCGAAAATGGTGCATTCCATGGGAAATCCATAGCGAGCAAGTACATGCTCACTCCTCTGTACTGACATTTCGGAGACACAAGGGAGAGATTAGAGGCACATATGGGAGGGCCACAAAATCAGGATGAAAGATGGCGGAGGGAGATGGAGGTTAGGCCCCCTATTTTTATTAGATGAATTGGTGTTTGAAGTGACATAAAAATGAATGGACTGTCAAAAGTAAAATCTGCAAGTGGATCAAGTGAGCTGCCTGTACTACAGCGGATGATGTATTCAACTAAAGCTGCAGAAAAAAATGTGCAGAAAGAGGGTATGTGGGAGGTAAGAGTTTTGTTGAGTGTATATTTTAGTACAATTTTATCTTAGTGGCCATGCTATATCTGCAGGGGAAGGCTTACAGGAAAGCAAAAACTGAAAACCTCGTGGGATTAAAAAAAAAAAGTCAATTAAAAATCTAACTCTTATTTGATTTTGAAATGACCTCGTAATGCTGGACACCTCATCTTGAAATTATATGCCAGTGCCTGGAAACTACGCCAATGGAGACCCAGTGAGGCTCCTTTAACAGTGTGCACATGACACACTGATTCAACATTGTAAACCCATACGTTACATGGTTTAGAAAAAATGATCAAAATAATATTTCACGATTAATCTATAAAATCAGAGTCTGGTTACGTTAAGACACAAAAATAAAGCTCTTGATTAAGGTTTGGAAAGCATGAAGGTGTGTGTTAAAGTTGTGCAAGTGCCAGTCCATCCACTCTTGTAATCCCACTTTGTACCTTAGGAGGAGAGAAGGAATGAGCTGATCAACGGAGGAAACTCATTTTGGATGTAAATACACTGGTAAACTGAAAGCGCCCTCCGGCGACTCAAGATAAGGAAGTTATGGTGAAGTAAAGGTGTTGTAAATAGGACTGGAGTGGTACTTGTCTCCACACACACACACACACACACACACACACACACACACACACACACACACACACACACACACACACACACACACACACACACACACACACACACACACACACACACACACAGACTGTTGAAATAACAGTTACCACACTGCAGAATCGTGTTGAACCTGAAAATTCAGGTGCCCTCACTACCCAAGGTGCTACGCGTTAACAGCCATTTCACTTATTATCTGTGACATGGGCCTGCCTTACCTCACTGGTAAAAAAGATGGATGTTTTGAACGTCCACCTTCCCGCCCACTGCCCCACACAATCCTGAAAGCCACCATGCAGTGGATACAGTTACTGCAATGACCTAGCATTTCACTCTGCCAAAAAGACAGAAGTGGAAACAAATATGAGACAAAAACTCCTCAGAGAAAAATTGAGTTTTTTTTTTTCTTAAATGCTGAGTAGATGTGTTTGGTTATCATTGGAGGTGGGGAAAAATAAAAGAGGTCATTCATGACAAAGAGCCAAGATATGAGGAAAGCACACTTGTGTCTGAAACAGGCAGTGAGAATGCTGAGCCAAGTCTTAGTCTCAGCTGTTGTTCCAAGCCACACATTTATCACACAGCACTTCCCCAGTAAGAAAAGACCCTCACAGGCAGCCATGGAGGGGTGCAGACTTGCTCAAGTTACTAGATGACCCTGAATACCAGAGAGTGGCAGGTCTGTGGGATGAAAGGAGACCTTGTCTTGGCCTCTGTCTGTCCATGTGACTTTAAGTGCTGCCCCACGTTAAGGTAGAGTGAACGTTTAGAGAGAGACAAACTACCTGGCAAATATTTGTGTGCTGGATTCGCATTGTGGGCCATATGAAGAGGGGGAAAACTGAACTGGGCGTAAAATGGCCTAAAGCTATTAAACACACTGCGTTCTCCTCCTTCACATTCTTCACCTTGGAAAAAGTGAACAGGATAGAGAAGGTGGAAGGAGTGGGTGAGAGAGAGAGAGAGAGGGAGTAGAGTCCAACCTCCACTACACTAAAGAGCATTGTATGTAGCACTTCAGTGAGCTAACGATTATAGGAAAGCTTTTCCAGGTTTTGGCCATCTGTCACTTTTATGAACAGTGCAGTAGGAAATTGGGTCTTTGGGTTGTTTGGCCTGGGAATAATGAGCCACTGAAAATGATTGTTATAGATGACCTCTTGGCACCGTTCTCATATGGAGCCAATCAAGACGCAGCTCCAGAGGCCGCCAAACAATCAGGGATAAATCAATTGAATGTTACGGGTCGGGCATACGGGTGCTCCAGGAGGTAAGGCCTGGGAACAAGGTAACAATGTTTTTCCTGCATGAAGGAGGGCTCAGCTGCAGATAGATTCTCAAAGAAAAAGCTTTTGTGCCTACAAAGAGACAGCAGAGAATTTTATGCTATTCCTGGACACATGTGCAGTGTGTATTACTCCTCTAGTTTAATGAGGCAAAGGGACCTGTTAAAGATGTCTGACAAGGCTGAGAAAAAGTTGAACAGCAATTGAGGATGCAGGAAAAAGTTAGTGCAAATGTAAAGGGGGAATGATACTGCTTGTTACACCAATGGCTCTTCAGATGTCCCTCAGACAAGACAGTCTAAACACCGATAAGGTTGATTGTGAGAAACATTCCTCAGCTGAACGCAAGTGCACCAATGAGTGAGTGTTGGTCAACAGTGTTAACTCAACGAATACACAACCCATATCCCAAGAGTCTCCAAGCAAATTTCACTCATGTGAAATCACAACGCTAATGATCAATAAATAGCGCTCTAGCCTGAATGCAATGTCTGACAATGTGTGTTCACCGTTGAATGTCCTTTAGTTTTGTGGTTTCTTTGTCAATTCTTTTGTACACTGCAAAATTCTGAAACCTTAATTATCTACAAACTTAATAAAGTCTGACTTGAACTTCAGTATTAACAGAGGTACTTTGATTGTGAAGTGATCCTTCTCTCTGAATATGTGAAAGATTACTGATGTAAGAACACAGGCTCAAATTACCTTCAGATTAGCCTGAGTGTAGCAAGCTCATTGACAAACTTGATTTAGCACCTTTAGGGATCTGTTAAAAGTCTATCCATCCATTTCCTACTGCTTATCCTGTGAAGTGTTGTGGGGGGGGAGGGGAGGGGGGGAGCCTATCCCAGCAGCCTTCGGGTGAGAGGCGGGTTCACCCTGGACGGGTCAGCAGCCCACGGCAGGGCCAACACATCCAGACAGACAACCATTCACACTCACAGCCACACTTACGGTCAATTTAGAGTCTGGATTAACCTGGTCCCCTCTTGGATGTTATTAGACTGTGGGAGGAAGCTGAACCCTAACCCACGCAGGCACAGGGAGAACATGCAGACTCCATACAGAAAGACCCTGTGCTCGAGCTGAGACTCAGACCCGGAACCTTCATGCCGTGAGGCAACAGTGCTGACCACTGCAACCCCGTGCTGCTCCTGTTAAAATTCAGCTGGAATATTTTATTCTATTAAGAAGTCTTCTTTCCTTGGGATGTGTCTAAACTAAGCTACATAATAAAAGACCACACATCCGAACTCGAAGTGATTTGATTTAGTTAATGATTGGTAAGTATGTTTGGTCTCTCTGATGGAGCCACGGTACACACGATCCATCTAATAAAGTGGAAAATCTCCTGATGACTTTCCTCAATTATCTCAACAACTACAGGTCTGATCAAAGTCAAACATTACGTGCTCATAACTACTTCCTCAAGAGAGCGCAGTGCTAAGTTTGAAGTTATTTGGATGAGCAGGTCTCATTTTCACTCAGCACTCAATTGATTTAATATTAAAACTAACGAAAGGGTTTCAAAACTGGGTCTCGTGCAATAGTTATGTGTGAATTCAGTACACTGAAGTCAGTACTGTCTGTTTGTTGTTTTGTTTTGTTTCTTGTCCATGACTGTATTTGGTTCTGTACAGCTGTGGGTCTGTCTTTGTTTTGTTATAACTGTGGTTTCCTACTTTTCTGAATGTATGTAACGTAGACATAACAATAACCTTGTCTGTCTATACGTAAGAACAACCTGCCAGTGGGACTACGGATGGAAACTAGCCTTTGGCTACAGTCTGGCACATTTACATGCAAACGTACATTAATATGCACTATCCCGCTTTTAACAAACAAATAAATAAAAAAAAACTGAGTGGGGAATTAAAAAAAAAACAAAACACAACAAAGTTCCAGCAGTTGGTGTGAATGATGCCAATGATTCTTGTGCAACTCGAGCTTCCATCAGCAGATATCAGGTTGGTCTGGTTTCTCAGGTCATTTTGGCATGTTTATAACTTCCTTCACTGTTTTTTTCATAGTGAACTTCCTGACTGTTAGTCCCCCGGCTTTTTACATGCATACTGGAAATGACAGTATATCCTCAGGTGATGTAAATGCAGTGTATAATAAATGTGTGAGCATTTCACATGTCTGGAGCCCCATACAAGGGAAGGGGCGGTTACGGTATGTCAATGCCTTTTACTGTCTCTCATACAACCTGTCCAGGATCCATCTCATCTGACATCTGATCGCACTGGAGCTCCTCTTTGATCCATGACTTCCTACATCCTGTACAACTATAGGTCTGTACACATTATGTTCTCAGTTATGAAAATGTCATATGAAGGCGGTTGATGAAAATAAGTGGAAAAGTGGAAGTAGACAGACAAATGGATATTTAGACTAACTCAATGAGGAGACTACTTCTCTCAGTATTTTTTCCCACACTCTTTCTTTTCCTCCCTCACATCCTGCTTTCCTGGAGAGCAGCCTTGTGGAACCTTCCAACTGTCTCCATCCCCACAGGAGGCATTCTGCAAGCAGCTCAGTCTGCACTCATAGCTCATATCAGAGGGAAGAGAAATGGCAGGAGCTTGGTTGGACATATGTGTGCTGGAGGAATGGAGGAAAGAAAAATACATGTAATGTGCTTAAGAAGACCCGAAATGGACTAAAAACTCATTGAACTGTCCCTGTTGGGGTAGACCCCAGGTTGTAACAGCTAAGTTGCGAAACAGAAATAAATACTAGAAATAAAGAAAATAATCGTAGAGCAAATTAACGAGAGGACAGCCCCAAACTGGCAGTCTGGCAATTCTGTTGAATGTGTTTTGTGCTGGCCCATGAACTTAAGGGACGTCAGCACTGACAATGTGGGCAAACATTGACAGGCAAGCTACACTGGTTACATGGTTCCATCATGTCAATACACGATTTGTTGTTGCAGTGAAGTGGCACTGACACTTGACTCCACCCTCCAGCCCTTCAGATCCATCAATATAAAGTCAATTGAGAAATAATCAAATGAGAGCAGAACAATAAGGAAGAAAGAAAAGAGTTTACATGAAATTTTTGTTTATTGAAAGAATAAAAAAATACAGAGAGAGAACCAAAAGGTAAACTTATTCATCCATCCATTTTCTACTGCTTATCCTGTTAAAGGTTGCAAAGGTCTGGAGCCTATCCCAGCTACCTTCCGTGGAGTGGCGGGGTTCACCCTGAGCGGGTTGCCAGTCCTTTGCAGGGCCAGCACATACAGACAGACAAACATTCGCTCTCACAGCCACACATATGGTCACATTAGAGTATCTGATTAACCTCGTCCCCTCTTGCATGGGAGAGAACCCATGCAGGCACAGGGAGAACACAAACACCGCGTAGAAAGACCCTGTGCTCGACCTGGGGCTCGAACACAGAACTTTCTTGTTCTGAGGTGACAGTGGTAGCTCTTCCCCTTGTATTGGTTGTCTCTACCTGCGTCGCGGTCAGCATGTGACCTCACTTCCTGTTTCTGTGTGTTGCTGAACATAGTGCCTTGCTTTGTTGAGCTAGCTAAAGTTTGATCATCCTTACTAATTCCATATTACGCTGACTAATTACCTGCCAAAGCTACATAGCTAATTGCATTATTAGGACAGGTGGTGTCCAACAAACCATGTGGGCTTCATAGATAATTGGAAAACTTTCTGGGGGAGACCTGTCCTGATTCATCCCACGTTGGACGCAGCTTCTCTCATTTCTAGAAATATGGCCCAGTTTACTATTGAACCAGAACTCTGACAACCCAGAGTTCAGACCAGGAGGCAGAGCTGCCGTCTAGCACGCTTCTCTGCACATCCACTAGGGGGCAGTTACCTACCCGAAACTCCATAGACTGTGTCTGTCCCCCGACCACGTCAATTTATTTACTCCAACTCTACTCGTAGAGAAGGCAATTAGAAAAACCTAATCAAAATTAACATGACCATCGAATTATCTCAAAAGAATATGAAAATTAGATGTGGACTATCAGACAGAATATCAGATCTCTGATGCCAAAAACTGTTTTCGTAAACAAATTAATATCTGACAATTACATTGACCTGCTGGCTCACTGAAACCTGGCTGTGTGATGTGTGATGAATCCACTCCTCCCAGTCACATTGACTCTCTTATTCCTCGAGGCTCTGGCCGAGGAGGTGGAGTTGCTGCCATTTTTGACAGAAGTTTAGTAATAAATCCCAAATAAGTTTCAATTCATTTGAAAGCCTGATTCTCAGTTTGTCTCATCCAGCCTGAAAAACTCTACAGCCACTTTTATTTATTATTGTGTACCGCCCTTATGGTCTTTACTCTGAATTCTTATCTGAATTCTCAGAGTTTATATCCAGTTTAGTTCTCAAATCAGATAAAGTCATTATTATTGGTGACTTCAATATTCATGTGGATGTTGGTAACGACAGTCTGGGTACTGCATTTATGTCTTCTTGACTCAATTGGTTTCCATCACTCTGTCCATGAACCAACTCACTGTCACAAGTACACCCTCGACCTCGTCCTAACATATGGAATTGAAGCTGAACACGTAGTTGTATTTCCACAGTACGCACTTTTATCTGACCATCAATTAATCATTTTTGTATATGTACTTATCGACTACACTCCACTGAGGAAAACGGTAGTTTCCAGATGTTGGATCAGTCCATAGCCAGATTTAAGGAAGTGATATTTGGCGCTAAATTCAGTGTTGTGTCCCATTATAATGGAGGATGCTGTTGTCTACCTTAGTCCCTCCCAAATTGATCATTTTATCAATAGTGCAACAGCCACCTTAGAAACAACTTAGGACTCTATTGCCCCATTAAAAAAACAAACAAACTATGATTCAGAGGAAACGAGCACCTTGGAACAATTCTGAAACCAGAATGCTGAAAAAAAAAAACTACGTGACTGGAGAGAATATGGTGCTCGTCCAAACTGGAGGATTCACATATAATCTGGCAAGATAGTCTTAAAACCTTGGTGAAATCCCTTCGTAAAACTACAGCAGCCTACAACTCGGCATTAATGGAGGAACACAAGATCAACCCCAGGTTTGTCTTCAGTACTGTAGCCAGACTGACACAGAGCCACAGCTCTACTGAGCCAAGTATTCCTGTTTCCCTGAGTAGCAATGATTTCATGGACTTCTTCAATGACAAAGTTCTACTTATTAGAGAGAAAATTCTTCTCCTTCTGCCACCACCTAACAACATGGCACCTATAACAGAAGCCTTTGAGGCAGCTGCAGGACCAGACATACACTTTGATAGTTTTCTGCGATTAACTTTCATGAGCTTAGTACAATCATTTCCTCCTTCAAACCCTCCACCTGTCTCCTAGACCCCATCCCAACTAAGCTGCTCAAAGACTCTCTACCCCTCGTTAGCACCTCCCTCTTAAGATATGATCAATGTGTCGCTGTTATCTGGTTATGTCCCACAGTCCTTTAAAGTAGCAGGAATTAAACCCCTTCTCAAAAAAAAAAAAAAGCAACCCTGGATCCAGAAGTTTTGGTCAACTACAGACCAATATCAAATCTTCTTTTTCTCTCCAAAATTCTGGAGAAAGCAGTTGCTAAACAGCTCTGTGACTTTCTCCATAGCAACAGCCTATTAGAGGATTTCCAGTCAGGTTTCAGGGTTCATCATAGCACAGACACAGCACTAGTCAAAGTTACCAATGACCTCCTACTAGCATCAGATGAGGGGCTGGTCTCTGTGCTGGTCTTATTAGATCTTAGTGCAGCTTTTGATACCATTGACCACCATATCCTTAGACAGAGACTGGAACATGTCATTGGCATTAAAGGAACCACACTAAACTGGTTTAGGTCATATTTACTAGATCGATCTCAGTTCATACTCGCTAACGATAATCTCTCTGAAACCACTACAGTCAGTTCTGGTGTTCCACAAGGGTCTATGCTTGGACCAGTACTCTTCACCCTATATCTGTTTCCACTAGATCACATAATAAGGGAGCACTCAATTAATTTTGACTGTTATACAGATGATACACTGCTGTACTGTCTACATAATATCGCTAAGATCAGACACATCCTGTCTCAAAAGATGGAGAAAAACTCATCCATGCTTTTGTCACTTCCAGGCTGGATTGCTGCAATTCCCTCCTATCAGGCTGCACTAATAAGTCCCTAAAAACTCTCCAACTGGTCCAAAACGCTGCTGCCTGCATGTTGACTAGAACTGGTAGAAGAGACCATGTCTCTCCTGTACTGGCTTCTCTGCATGGCTCCCTGTCAAATTCAGAATAGAATTCAAAATTCTTCTTCTAACATACAGAGTCCTCAACAATCAGGCACCTTTTTATCTGACAGAGCTCATAGTCCCCTATGATCCAGCTAGAACCCTTCGCTCCCAGGATGCAAGGTTACTTGTGGTTCTGTCATTGTGGCCTTGGGACTTGTGTTCTGGTTCTGCTTTTGTTTGTGTTTGAGGTTGGCTGAGACGCAGGCGGAGCTGGAGCTGCTCCTTCTGGTCACCACTCTCCTACAGTCTCCACACCTGTTACTCATCAGCTCATCGAGCAGTCTCCACTCACTGCCTATTTAACCCTGGTCCAGCTCTCCAGTTCTCACTCCTCCTCTCTTTCCTTTCTGTCCTCCTGTATATGTTATACATAAATCATCCTCATATGTGTTACTATCTTCTTCTCTGGAGCCTTTGGGCTTCCCACATCCCAGGTGCTGCTGGAGGAGGCTGCAGACCTGAAGAGGCTCAAGCTGCCACCCACAGCTCTACCTGCTCACGTCCCCGTCTGTCCATCAGTCTCTTCCCTTTCTCTCTCTCTTTATCTCCGTCCTTCCCTTTGCCTCTGTATACCTGTCTTCCTCCATTATCTGTCTTTGTCTCTGCCACTCTCTCCTGCTCTCTTCCCCCCCCAACTGGTCAAAGCAGAAGGCCGTCCCCATTGAACCTGGATCTGCTCGACGTTCCTGCCTGTTAAAAGGAAGGTTTTCTTCGCCAGTGTTGCAGGATGTGCTTGCTCATGGAGAATTGTTGGGTGTAAATTCATTGAAGGAGTGAGGTACTAGACCTGCTCTACTTGTAAGGAGTCAAGAGAGAACTTTTATTGAGCAATACAAATAAAATTGACTTGACGGTGCTAACGACTGGACCACCATGCCGCCTTAAATGTACGCATATAATTCAAAAATAATGTTACCAAATGGTATGATGCTGCAAAAAACATGGTAGCTGTAGCCAAGGGTGCATTGACAGGCTCCAACATGAAGAGGAGGAGGAGAGATAAGTGTTACTCTGGACTACAGAAGCCCCATAAGAAAATTTCTCAATATTCTTTAATGTAACAGAGCTTAGAATGATTAACTTTGTTGTGTATATGTCCTGTAATTCCCATTGAGGTATGTTAAGGAGGCATGTAAATTTTGCAGCTGTGCTACCGGCTGCGAGTGCACCTGTGCATTTGGTCCTTGTAAGGCTTTGTGATTGGTTCACAAGGGCACTTCCAGGGGAGTCCTAAGAAACAACATTTATTTGAATAGAAATACTTTTCAGGGTCATAATTCATTCATGCAATTACTGTAGATTAGTTAATTAATTTGAAAACATGTAATTACTCGGATACATTTTTCAAATTGATTCCCGGCCCTAAACATTATATTTACTGTTATGTCCATCGTCGTCAACCGCTTATTCTTTACTAGTAAGGGTCGTGGGGGGCTGGAGCCTATCCCAGCATCTAGGGGCGAGAGGCGGGGTTCACCCTGGCTGGACAGGTCGCCAGTCCATCGCAGGGCCAGCATACAGAGACGAACAACCATTCACACTCACATTCATACCTACGGTCAATTTAGAGTATCAATCAGCCTAGTCCCCAAATTGATGTCTTTGGACGGTGGGAGGAAGCTGGAATACCAGATAGAACCCACACAGGCACAGGGAGAACATGCAGACTCCACACAGAAAGATCCCGCGCCCGAGCCAGGACTCGAACCCGGAACCTTCTTGCTGTGAGGCCACAGTGCTAACCACTGCACCACCGCGCAGCTTACTGTTATGTATTAAATTATATTTTTGAGGGTCATATCAGTCATGCTGATTATTTTTCTCATGTTTAATTGCTTGTCATCTCTATTAGGGGCCCTATTGAGCAAAATCTGTGGTCTGCAGCGTATTGATAATCAACTTGGGGGTCCAGAACATCAAACTTCTTATCTTTCACTTCTTGCAGCTTTATGAGGTGCCATCAATTGCTGCAAGCAGACAGCTGTCCTGGAAAACACTGGCAAGCTAGAGAGTGTTGGGAGGAGACGAAGACCAGAGACCTGGATGATGACAGCATGCACAACACGTAAATGTGTTTTCAGACTGCACGATCAAACACGTATTCACATGTATATTCACTCCAAAAATGCTAAAAGAAACAACAAAAACCCTGAACAAGCTTCTGTTTCTTACATGAAGGAATCTGCACAACAGTGCCTTTCAACTGGTTCTCGTGAAAAGCCCAAATGTTAAGTTATCATTTCTACTGTCATTCATAGCACATCCAAATGACAAGCATCATAACAATGCAATGTTTGTTTGTGTTTTTAATGCTGGAAAAAACAATAACAGCTGCAGATGGTTAGGAGATTACAGTCTTTATTAGGTCTGACCATATATGAGCTTACACAGTCATGGAATACTTTTGTGGAAGTTGTGGACAAATTTATAGAGAGTGTGAGGGGGTTGGTTTTGGAAGTTGTGAGGCGGAAAATGCTCATCTATGTTTAACAAACTATTTCAAATGACAAGTCACCTGTGTGCAGCACAGCACGCAGATATTTTATTCTATCTAATTCTTCTTTCTCCATGTGTGTTTTGAAGCAGATGGAAGAGCTGGTGATTAACAACAGTCAACACAGAGCTTCATGCAGGGGATCACAATGTTGCAACATTCATGCAGAGAAAAAGCCAGAACACTCTGATCAGATTCAACCCTCTCAGCTTTGCTAAAAGTTCAAGTTAAGATATCTTAACTTTGAGGGCAGCAGTAAAGAGTCAACACCCAGCTGTGTGGAAGGTCCAGAGGAGCTCTGTCTTCATAGACAGAAAAATGGGTCACACCAGCACAGTCCTGGGAATTTTACTGTGATCATGTCAGCATTTCACCCAAATGCACAATTTTTAAGGTTTCATGTAGGGTGCTCATGGCCAATAGACATCACACTAGAGCAGCAGAACTTTACATGTCAACAAAGGCTGACATAGGCCCCATCACATAACCAGAGGGTCACTGCTTCCATCTCTGACTCCTCAGAGACCATGTTCAAGTGTGCTTGAGTGAGACACTGATGTCACTGAAGTTCCTGATGAGCAAATGACCTCTCATTGAACCGTGTTGATCAGTGTTCATGAATGTGACCAGTTTATCCCAGGGGTTACAGACATTGATATGACCAATGCCCAATCAAAGCCCAACATAGCTGTTGCATTTGTAGTACGCACTCCAGCGAGATGCATTTAGACATGAAGAACTTGCAGCCACCACCTCATCCTGGACACACAAGTAATGTTAGACCTGGCAGCAGTCTATCAGAAGGCAATACTGTCTCTCTTCTGTCTTATATCACTCCTCTCCTATACCTAATTTCTCTGCTTGCACTCAGATCGGCAGTGTTTACCAAATAGTTTAGCTTAGCTTTTTTTTGTTTTTGTCTCTTAGAAACATTTAACATGGCCACTTCATTCAGAAGTTGTAAATTGAAATACCATTATGGTTATTGATGCAGTTTTTGATGGTTATTATTGGGAGTTTTGCTATATATTGTTGGAATGCCAAGCTATCTATCAATGCTATCAATTACATGTCTTTGGAGTGATTTGTGCAATTTTATAGACAATGAATTGTATTGTATCATTGTATAGATTACTTTCTTTCAAGACTGCCAACTGTAACTGACTTCCAGCTGTTCCAAAGAAAGGCAGGCAAGCAATTCTTCAAAAGGCCTCTTGAAAAAGATGATGGCGCTCGTGGTAGAATTGAGAAAATGTACATTTGGATGTTAGATCATAGAACCATTAAAATCACACGCACACACACACACACACACACACACACACACACACCAAAAATCCCCAAAAACACCTCAGTGCCCACTTTCCAAAACACTGACATGAGGTGGAGTAAGTAGTTATTCTCTGCAACTAAATCCATGTAGCTTGCTATTCATCCTGCTAAGACTAGCTATAATTAAATATCAACTCAAATAGGCAATAATTGTGCAATTTGGACTGTATTCTACCAACTTGCTCTGACAGGAAGGGACTCGTGTATTAACAAGCACATGTGGCTGGACTGGCTATCAAAACAAAGAACAGAGAAGCTCAGATTACAACACATACAAAGGGAGTGTGACTTCATTCTCTATGACTTTACATAGAAAATAGCTGTTGGACCTTCAAACAGAAAACACATCATTTGTGCACATGTAATGTACATTTTCCAGGTCGGAATTGTGCCTGTTGGGTGTCCTTTTCAATGCAGTTGTTGCATACTTGCACCTGTTTTTGAATTTAATTATTTACTACCAGCACATAATAAAACCAGTATGCTAATGTTTTGTATAAATGAGGTGACAAATACACATAATGTGGTTTAGACAGACAGACAGACATAGCAAGAGAAAGTAAGAGCCAAGGGAAGGGGAGGGCGCTCTGCACAATGGAGAAGCCTGGATTAAGTCATGAGTGGCAAGCAACATAGGTTGGATTTTTAAAGAGTGAGATCACATCCTTTTCCTTAAACAGAGGAGGAACTCATCTTCGGGTGGACACATCACTGTCTGTCTGTCTGTGAGTGTGTGCAAATAATGGGACCTCCATTACTGAGCTGAGACAGTGGCATGCAATGCTGGACTTGCATGCAGGAGGACCCGCACATGTTATCAAGCTGCTGCACACAACTGGAGTGAGAGAGAGAGAGAGAGAGAGAGAGAGAGAGAGAGAGAGAGAGAGAGAGAGAGTTTGTGTGTGTGTTTGGGTGACCTTGGGTGGGAAGTACATTACATCTACGAGAATGTGTATGTGCATCTTAACATATGTGTAAGCATGTATTACAGCATCAGACTTCACGAGCATGTGACTTGTATGGGGGTTGCGGATAGGGAGAAGATTGAATTATACACTGAGGGATTCAAATATTCTTCTTGCTTCTTCATCTAGCCACTTCATGTTCAGAGATTTCTGTGGCGAAGCATCTGCATGGAACATTAAAAGACTAGAGCAATATATTGCACTTTTGTATTTTTCCTTGATATTGTGTCAATAATCCAGCCCAAAGTATTTACACCTTATCACACAATATATCCTGATAGAATCTTATCGTGACCCATTGATCATATGGCAGTAATTAGGATGTTGCAGTTGCTATATGTAGTATGTTCAGCAACAGTGTACAACTGTGCATCTTTTCAAATATTGCTTTAAAAGAATGAATTTTGAACAAAATCATTTTACTCAAACGATCTATAGAGTTGTAAATAAAACATCAAACACATATTGTTAGACCATCCAGGTGTTAACAAAGCAAGTTGTATCGGCTAGATGGAAAATATGAAAACTTGAACTCACAGACTTTTTCTCACATAAAGCTTTAAGTGTATGAGACTGATGAGGAAACTGACCCACAAATCCAGACAATAACAGTGATAAAATCCAGATCCTGTAAGAAATACAAAGATAGAGGAAGTCTTTATTGTCACATGTACATGGTACAGCAAAATTTGTCCTCTACATTCAACCCATATTCTTTGGGTTAAGTGGATAATGAGGCAAGCGGGGACAAACTCCAGATCTTCCTGAAGTGTTTTGGTCAGGAGCACCAAAAGGAATTATTAACCTAATGGACACGTCTTTGGTGATGGGGAGAGCCCACGCAGCTACAGAGAGAACATGCAAACTCCACACAGGAAGACCCTGTGCTCGAAACAGGAACCTTCTTGCTGTGAGGTGTCAGTACTAACCGCTGCACCACCGCACCCAAAAAATAAAATAATAACAAAATATTGTGTTGCTTCAATTGTATAAAGTAACACTGTAACTGAGACTTGGCTTGGTAATGTGAAGTATTATGATGTTGCACTGAAGGAATTGTTTAAGGGTGGCACAGCGGTGCACTGGTTAGCACTGTTGCCTCACAGCAAGAAGGTTCAGGGTTCGAGCACCATCGAGGGACTGGTGAATGGAAAGACAGTGTCAATACATGTTGGCCCTGAGATGGACTGGCAACCCATCCAGGGTGAACCCCGCTTCTCACCCGAAGGTAGCTGGGATAGGCTCCATGACCCTTAACAGGATAAGCAGTAGAAAAAGGATGGATGGTCCATCCTCCCCCTTTCTTGCCAGCTCTACCTTTCAGAAAATGTGGCTCCACAAGCAGCAGGCAGATTTTCCTCCCTATTTGACGTCCTACCGGGAGATGGCCCACCCGTGGACAGTTGGCTATAGAGTCATGTAACGAGAGCTACGGCATTCAATGATCTCAACACCTCACACTTTTAAGATGTCTGAATGTATTTTAGCTGGACTGACAACATCAATCCCATATTTGCACAAATTTTATTTTAATATGTTTTATGCTACATGAGTACCGCTGACACCTTACCTCAGGCCTGTAGAAAAAATGTGTCATGCTTGCTCAATTTTTAATCAGTTATCCCAGGGCCAGGAGGGTCTTTTGTTTTCCAATGGTTGCTGTCAGGAGGGGAAGGACTTTTCTATTGAAAACTTACACATTATTATCAGATGGAGTACCAACATCAACCAACAGGTATGATGAAATACTGAACACAGTGTTGTTCCTGTTCCAGTGTAATGCTTTGAGACAACTGATACCTGACGCTTGCTGATTTTGAAAACCTGCACTGCAACATAGTGTTCAATTTATATTTCATTTATATATTTATATATTTCATTTCACTGAAATGTTTTTCATATAAACTGCAGAAATACATACAAATACATGTTTTTTTTTAATTTTCTGTAGGCATTGCCCTTTCAATTTAATGCATGCACTACATGACATTTCAAATATACTTTGAAGTTCAAATAATTTGTAAGTCCAGAAGTTTTCCTTGGAGAGTAATACTTCAGCAGACTACTGTAGCCTCATTGAATGAATGCCAACCTTGATTAACTGTATTTGTTCTCCTTCCTAATAAAATCCATAAAAACTCTCTTAATTCCAAACTCAACATCCCTAATCTGATATAACGCAGACCCCAGGTCAATGAAAGATGCCAGCAGATTGACCTGTGAATTATGGTGAGATGGGATGTCATAATCAAGCAGGAATGTGGATATTCCCTCCCCTCCACCCTGACTTTGTGACTTGAACAAATTTCGAAATATCAATAAATAACATGGGTTAAGGTTTTAGCTTCCATGAGGCTTGTTTCTTGAGGGAATTCGATCAAAGGTTCAGCCTGAAAGATTTAGACCTTTTAGATCGATATGACAAATGTGCATGGCCTTCAGTTCGTTAGTGAAAAAGACACAACCACTGAGGCACCGGAACACACCAGGAATGCAGGTCTACTGTTGATCCCTATTGCATATGTTAGGTACATATCCATTTCAAGATTGTTAATCATGTTTATAGCTTCAAAGAACATACATAGACATGCACACACAAAGCCCTAAACATTGCTGCCATCACTACCTCTCTCAAACTCTCAATTGTAATGTAAAAAGATACGGCAGATGAAACCAATCTAGGCTTCCCTATTCCCTATTCCCTCACCCCCACCCTCCCCCTTTCCTTCAACTTCCCATGCCCGACCAGACATGACCCTATGTGTAGACTTTAAGGTGGAGCAGTAAAAGTCTGGGTCTGGTGAGTTGAGTGGAGATGTTGCACAGATGGAGATGTTCTCCTCTTACAGCCAGGAAGAAGTGAAAAAGATAGAGGAGGCAGTAAAGGAAGCGATGGAGGAGGAGGGGTAAAAATATTTGCACCTTGTTGTGAGATTTTTCCTCCTTGTAGATAGTTCCCCCTTATGTCTTTAGCAGAGTTATTTATCTGTCCATCTCTCTCTGTCTCTCTCTCTCCCTCTCACACACTTTCTCCCCCCCCCCCCCACTACCCTCCCTTCATCACCCCTCTCCAGACTGGGCTTTCACTTTGGGGGGCCCTCAGCTTCCCTCTCGGCTGACCAGGGAGCTTTCAAGGTACCCTGATGGATGCTAATGCCGAACTCTTTCAGATCGTTTTACAGCCGGAGCCTTTGATCTGCCAGCAGGCCTCTCTCCACGGGCTGCCTGTCCTGAGAAAATGTAAATCCCCGCCTTACAGACACCTGTGAAAAAAATAGTGCAGAAAGGGGTACAGAAAAAGAAGTTGCTCTAAAGAAAAGGGAAGAAAAGATACAGTATTGTGACATTTGGAAAAAGGAGGCAAAGTTTAGATTGCAGTAGAGCGATAAAATGAGATGGAAATTGTGTGGAAATAAGAGCGACTGGCAAAGACAGGAGTGGAGAAACGGAGACATGACATCGAACAAAGAAGTAAAAGAGGAATGGGTACCACAAAACAGGAATACAGAAGGGACATGGGGGAAACAGCAAGCAAGGACGAGGCAAAAGAAAGAAAGGGTACAACGGCAAAAGAGGAGGAAAGTTTATCTTAAGACCCAGCATGGAAGTCAGGAGGTGAATGGGTGGGAGAGAGTGAGAGCAAGATGGAAATCGTGGAGCAAAATTTGGGACAGTGTAGAGACAGATGTACAGAAGGAAAGACAGAGGTTTGAGCCCTGTAGGATCAAGGGCGGATGTATGTACAGTTGAAGTTTTAGGGAATGAAGAAGTGACGGGGTCGAGGAGTAAGTAGTGACAGGGAGAGCAGTGAGAGAGGCCTCCCTCACCAGATCTGGGCTCTGAAAAGCTGGGCTGCCGTGAGACAGCTGGGTGCAGCTGATGAGCGGACAGAGTCAGTGGAGGACTGCTTGTCTTCCTGCGGCCAGCTGCTGTGTCCAGAGGCCCGCAGTGACAGTACAAGGCTCAGAATTGATGAGCAGAGGGGCAGTTCAATAGGGTGGACAGAGTGCAGCGAGGTTGATTTCTCTGAAGTGGTTGTTCACTGTACTGCAGCAGAGCGCAGCTGGCACTCACTGTATCCTCTTCTGTGAAAAAGAAAATAGAGGAGGAGGAAGAAGACAGATTGCAGTTATTGTGCCCCCTCCTCCCTTTCTCTCCCTCCTTTCTCTCTTTCTTCTGCTCCTCCATGGTGAAGGAAACACTTGTCTTGCTGAGAAGATAAAGTGCATGCTGAAACTACAAAGCTCAGATGAGTCTTGCTGTACAAATAGCTTGCAGGTTGATGACAACTGGGGCTCTTCCTGTCTGAGGTGTAGGCCCAAATAGAAGCAGTGCCTGCTACCTCACAGCAGGTGACACCAATTTGACAAAGGTTTTTATAACAGCATATTTTCTAGCTTTATCTGGTCCAGGGGGAGGGCAGGGAGAGGAAAAATGTAAATCTAAATCAAATTATCTGGTGTGCTTCTGCTGGCGTGATCACAGCCCTACTCTTCCCAGATCAACACTTGTGTGTCCTTTAACGTCCGCATACTTCATGCTCTCACCCACACACCCTGCCGCCCCTTGGTCCGTCTCCTTGCACCTTCCTGTGGTCCTATCAAAACAGGAATGATGTCATTCTCCTTGAAGTCCCGGATGGGAAAAAAAGGTCCGAAGTAGCAGCATCCTCCGGTCTGCATGTCTGTTCGTTGTCAGTCAGTCAGTCAGTCTGATGGAGGCACATCCGGTCATCCTGACTCCCCTGTGACTCCCCCATGCCTCTGTGTCAGGAGGAAGGAAGGAAGGAAGGCCCTGCAGTCACACAGGAGGGAGGATTGGGAGAATGGGAGGGAGGATGTATGAAAGGGTGTCTTAGCTGGAGCTGATCCACTCCATTGGAGCCTCTCTCTATGGAAGGGCTGTTTGGATAGGGACAAGGCCAAAAGCAAGTGTGTGTGTGCACGTGCGTGTATGTGTTTGTGTGCCCATGCTTCTGTGTCTGCACAGGTCCTTACAGAGAGTGTTCAGTTGTATTCATTAATTATTAAATTTTTTTTTACCATACAGTGTGCCTGTGAGCTACTGAGGAACCTCAGATGGAGTATATCTATCTATCTATCTACACATACATATATGTATATACATCTATGTATATACATCTATATATCCACACACGTATATTTATGTACATATATACACATATACGTGTGTGTGTGTGTGCGCGTTTCTGTGTGTGTATGTGTGTGTGATTCAGTGCTTCTGTGAGTTCACTGTTCATTAGAGAGTGACAGCTTACCTCAGTGGAAATTCAACTGAGTCATCATGTGCAGTGACTGAGCTGAACACGTGTTTAGCAGCTCTTTCTTCCCAACAGACAAATGTAGGTGTAGGCGCACACACGCACACGCACGTGTACACACAAACACACACACACACATGCGTGCGCGCGCACACACACACGCACATTGCACCCACAGACAGACAAATTCATTTTCAATTTACCAGAACATCATCTTGCACACTTTGCTTTGTTGTCTCATTGTCAAATCCACATTTGACAAATGCTGTTCATGTGTCTTCAATACATAATGTTTGCAAAAAGACAATTGACAAATGCTTAGAAGTGCCAACGATTGATCTCTTTTGCTTTTGTTGCTAAAGAGCAGGGAGGATTTGAGTGCAATGGTGAGTGAGTTGGAAAAATATGTTTGCTGGGGTGAGCTGAGAGGTGTCTTGGGGGAGACTGACAGGCAAAAAGGTGAGATCCAGTTGCCCAACTTAGCCTCACCATTGCCACATGCACCATGTCTGCTAAAACAGGCTGGTGTCACTGGTCTGATCCCTAGAAGTGAAGGGGAAGTATGAGCTGGATGTGGATCAGTAATCCAGGAATGGCTGGCAGCTACATTTGGACAGCACAGTTGAGGAAACTTTGAGGAAAACAGCACTGATCTGTTGCTCAGCATGTGCTCTAACCTTCGCAGGGAGGTGCTTTTGTTGCTGGATTATGTGAAATCAAACTCATTACTATGTTAAAAAAAGCATAATGGAAGCAAGGTGTCTGCTGATCACCATCTGAGACTGCAGAACGCCACATAATACAGTGTGGATAAGATGAAATGGAAATGTATTACAACTTGAGTGCACACTGAGAGAAAAGTAGAGACAGCAGGTCAACATTTCAAAAGGTAGCCCCATTTTGTCTGCCAAATGTAAACCATCAATCCACACATCACTTCCTACATTTAGTCATTACTGTTTTGTTTGATTTATAATTTTTCTTCTTTTCTTGTGTATTCAGCTGATAAGGCTTACAGTCAGGGACTGGCAAGGCACACCCTTGCCTGCTCTTATTCAGTGACTAAAAATAAGTGGTGAAGTAATGTGAAAAATACTTCTCTATTTACATTCTGGTAAGCTCGGGCCTCTAGACTGCACTGGCTGCCTGCAGTGTTGAATGTGGGCTAAGTGAGCTAGGGGAAATTTCACTGCTTTCTGTTCTGGCTGAGGGATGGTGAGAAAAGTTAAGAGAAGTGGAGATGGAGAGAAAGGGAACACTGCATGAGAAAAACTGAAGACGGAAAAAGTCACAACTAGTAAGAGGCCAATTCATAGCAAAGAAAGAATGCGATTTACAGACGAAGCCAGAGCATGATGAGTAGAGGAGACAGACAGCTGTCATCACCATTACACTCACAAGTGTGTGTGTGTGTACATATGTGCTGTGACATCTCATTTCTTCCTGATAACTAAAGGGACTCAGGGGATGGAGATATACTGGGTGGATGGTGGATACAAATCTCTGCCTGAATTTATGAATGATTGGGATCAGAGGGGCACGTGGACGGATGTGTGCGCTCTACTCAGACCCTGCCAGCTGTCACGCATCCCCACTGACGACACTGTTGTCTTCAAACACAAAGACACAGAGGTGGGCAATGGATAACCCGCTTTGTACCAAGTTGGTGTGTTTTTGAGTCTTGATAAGAGTGGTTCTTGGATAGGTATTTTGGAGGTAGATAAAGGTATCCCAGCTACACTTGCATATCGCAGGGTACAACGTCTGTCACCATAGCACTAAACTTAACTACACAAAATATCATAAAGTAGTGTTATGGTGTGTGTATAGCCACAGACTGAAGATGCAGTTCATTGAATACAAAGAAATCACACAACTCTACTGTGACTGTACCTCGGTGCTCAAGTTATAATAGCAGCCACAAATTCTCAAATGCCTGCAAGGTCACATGAACGCAGTGCAACAAAGTATTTCATGTGGATTTGCATGAATTTGATTGGCTAAAGCACAGTAAGGCTGGATTAGGTTGCATATTTCTATGTCATAGAACTTCTGAGTACCTTGTTAATGGTAATATCAAACTTTATGCTTGATATTTTGAGCCAGAGCTATTTATAATGACATGCTGAGGAGACTAGTGGCATGTCTTTCTATTCACTCAAATGAAGAGGGGGATGTTAGATTATAACCAATTCCTTTGTCACATAGTCACCCAAATATATCCCATATTTTTCCAAGCCACATTATTGCCAAACATTCTGATACAAAAATATGTCGCCGTCTCAGTGTCAAACTTTTTTTCTCGGGGATCAAAATTGGAATTTAATGGTGAAGTGCAGGCCAAAAGCAAAAGCACTGGGCTGGGAAAATGCAAATACTTACGTAGTTCCATGGTTCTACATGAAATATTTAATCATTTAAAAAAAACAACAACTGAATTTCAACTCGACTGACTCGTGCTGCATCCAGTGTCACTCTGCTACATGACCAAATCATGAAAAAATAATGAACTATTAGGTATCAAGTATTCAAAGAGTATTTTTACATTACACAAAAACAGCATTAAATTCTGACTTCAAGTAAACCATTAAAGTATATGTATTCTGGTGTGTATGCAGCTAATAGATAATTATATTATCACATGTTTCTTGGAGAATCTGTGAACCTGAGAATTTGTGTTCATCAATGAAAATAATAAGTAAACATACATTAAACTACAGGTAAACATTTTAATTATTATTTGAGATAATTTCAATTAGTGTAAAATGTGTCGTCGGATCTGCTCCTCATGTGGTGTTGACTGTCAACTGTCAGTGCTCACAGCCTCCTTGCAGTGTGAAACAAAATAATGTTTGGCTATACTGGACATAAAATCCAGGGATCTGTTAAACTAGTGTCATTCTCCCTCCATAGTCTCGTTTTTCAAATTCTGGTCATTTTCAGTGATCAGAAATGATTACTTGGGTCTTTTCTGAGTATAAAGTTTTCGAAGCATGTACAATTTAAAGTCCCACAGAGAGAAAATGTACAACCACAGAACTGAAAAACAGGAGGCCATTTCCATGTTGCATGAATATCTCCCACAATCTCTTTTGAAGCTGGAAACAATTTAGATGGTCTTGGATGAGTAAAATAATCAGCCTTGATTAAACCACCGAGGAACTGATGGAGGTCAAAATGGTTCAATAAGGGTAACTCATTTAGGTTTTGTGCAGAAAAACTGACCGCAATTTTGTTCCTCACATCGATTCAACTTGATTTATCACTGTATTAATAGATAAAATGAATCTGACAGCAGTTACATCCAGCCAGCTGATGACGCTCCCAATATTTTGCCACAGCTAAACCTCCCCTCACCTCCCAAAACTCTGATGAGGAAAAAGAAGTCAAAAGAGCTTGTTTGCATCTTATCTGCAGGAAATAGCATTAGCCAAAATTGTACTCATGGGTTAGGGCTTGAAAGGGATGGTATAGCTGCGGCCATCATTAGCCCTGTCCCCTGACATGCAGCCTGCCTCTGATCCAGAGCCAGGGCTGGGCAGGAAGGCAGAAGGTGGGCATGAGATGGTCAGCAGCCCTGGGTGGGCTCCTCCACTTGGGCCTCGCTAATGGGCCAGCAACCATCAGCCTGGTATGTCGGTATGCATGCAGCCATTGCTCATGCCCATGTCAGGGGATTTTAAATCAGCTAGACAACTGCAGACGACTGCATAACAGAAGTGGCTACCCTGCCCACCTGGGCCCACTGCCGCTATCACAGACCATCCACATCTTCCCATCTCTGAGTGAAGGGAAGCCAACAGAGCATTAACTGTAGTGAGTTAGTTCTGCTTGGTCTGCTCTAATCTCTGTGCTTTTTGTGTCCATGTCTCCATGTTTCCTCCTTCTCAGAGTGAGTAAAACAGTCTTTCTTAGCTCGCTCATGTCCCACAATGCCCAGCAAGGCGACCAATGAGAACCCCAGCTTTTCCCAGCAGTTTCCACCACGGCAGCTATTTTTCCCATGCTCTCCTTTCAGAGGACCTATTTGAGGCAGTGAGGCTATCAAACCAGCTGAGGATGAAAAAAATAACTCTGAGAAGTTAAAAAACAAAAAAAATCTATTCAGTGGGCACAAATCACTTCTCAGTTTAAGCACACAATTGTTATTTTTATCATTTCACTCATGTCTTTGTATCAGTCTTCAAGAAAACAGTTTCCAACTTTGACCCAGCACAGCTCTAACCTCTCTGTGACTATGTACTGACGTGTTATGTGATGTTTCCTGTGCTTTCAGAAACAATGACCCAATCGAACAGTTGAACGCCTGTATTTACAGCACCCTTTGTAACCAATGTGTTGGGGTGAATGGCTTTTCTGGTCCTTACGCAAACATACAAGCTGCCAGTCAGTATGACATCTGCGTCAATGTGAGAGGCATATTACCTTTGCTCCCAGTATTTTACAACACATAGCTTTAGTGGTAACACAGCTCTGGGGCAGTAAGCAATATCATGGCCCCAACAGAGGGCTGAAGAGAAGATTATCAAAGATGCAGTGTCAAGTGTCCATTGATGGGACAAGCAAGTGTCCCTTATTGTACTGTAAAAAGGTTGTTGTGTATACTGAAAAACAGGGAGCTGAACAAAAACAGGAAGCCAAGGAAATGTATATTATATAAGAGCTCTTAAATACTACAACAACAATGAGACGAGAGGCTGTAACACCACAAGGCAGCATACTGGCTGGCTTATCAGACGACTACTATTAATACCAGTGAGACTTTGTCCCCCTGTCCCCTGAGGGAGAAAGATGGAGGAAGTCATCGATTCTTCCCACCATAATCTCTGGGAAGGACAGACCTTGCCTTTTCCTTTTTGGGTGACGAGGTTTATTTTTCAAAATTTTGAAAGGGCCCACTCAAGGGCTATTTCTGTACCTAAGTGATGACACAGCATAAGATAATCAGATTCTGATCCACTATAGCATAAATAAACATCATTGTTATATAATTGCCTTCCTAGTTGTGTAGCATTCTCTGTGAATCATTTCATCATCCCATAATTTAACAGCTAAAACAACATATCACATTTACCCAGAGACCATATCTAGTGGCTGTGCTACAAGCAGAAGTGTAAGTACCGTCACTTTGTACTAACGCTGCAAAATCACTTTACATGATGGGACGTAAGATATAAGTTTGCAGCAGGCCTTTTTTAACCTTCGCCACAAGGAGCTTTCTTCCAACCTCAACTTTTCCATATCATTAACCCAGTACCTTTTTGTGGTTGACCAATCCAAATATGAATCATAGATACAGATCAGACAGTGACTGTCATTTTAACAGTTTTGGATGGAATTATCTTGGCTCAGTTGGTATGCCAGACCAAAAACAGTTCAAATGGGAGGGAAAGGCAATGAAAAATGGATTTTGCAGTTTATTTTCACTGAATTGTCTTAGGCCATTGACCACCTCATACAGCATGGGACTGTTCCCTAAGTAAGCTTTTACCACTGATGAATATGTCTCAACCATATTACTTTCTCTTCAACTCAGATTTAGAAACACTTGTCCAATAGCACCATCATTTTTCAATACTGCTGTCTTAAAAGCTTATCCCTCTAATCAGCTCCATCGATGACCTCTTTTTTAACTGAACTGACTAAGAATATATTTTCCAAATGACCACCCCAAACCAAATAAAGTCTTAACTTCGGACCCTCTGAAATGGCACATACAGTAAGTTTCCTTTTCAATCCAGTCACAAGTCTCTCCACCCATCCATCCATCTTTCCATCCATCCATCCATCCTTTTTCTAACACTTATCCTGTTAAAGGTCGTGGGGGAGCTGAAGCCTATCCCAGCTGCCTTCGAGTGAGAGGTGGGGTTCACCCTGGACAGGTCACCAGTCCAATGCAGGGCCAACACATATAGACAGACAACCATTTTTACTCACAGCCACACCTACAGTCAATTTAGAGCCTGGATTAACCTGGTCCCCTCTTGATGTCTTTGGACTGTGGGAGGAAGCTGGAGTACCAGGAGAGAACCCATGCAGGGACGGGGAGAACATGCAGACTCCACACAGAAAGACCCCATGCTCGAGCCGGGGCTCGAACCATGAACCGGCTTGCTGTGAGGTGACAGTGCTGACCACTGCACCACCATGCAGCCCAAGTTTCAAATCAATGTTGAAAATATAATGATATTTCATGGTAAAAATTTAGTTAGGTTTAGGCACAAAAATGGTTAGGTTTTTTTTGGGAAAGACCTTGGTTTGGGTTTAAATAAGCACAGTTGGGTTGGGGGTTGATCATGGTTTGTAAGCACTGTCTTGGCTCACGTTCTGAACGGGAGACAAATAGCGGGATCGTTTTATTTCCTGTGTTGCTGTGGTTGTCACAACTACAGCCACTAGAGGGCATCTTAGACGTCAATACAGGTCAACTTCACCTCTCGCATTTATGATCTGTAAAGCAGTTTTTCTTGGGGGAACAGTTTCAAAATGTCAAAGTCCCAAGTGAAAGCTGCGGCCTTTTAAGTGCATTGTAAAACATGTATTGCGACCTCAAGAACTTTCTGCACTAAACAAATAAATGTCTGTTAATGTCTTGGTTTATACTTGCGTTGGGTACTCCTAGCTTTGGAGGAAAGTGCCATCTATTGATTGATTGTGATGCAAGAGTAGCTGTGAGTGCTGCTTCTAATGGCAGCAAGGGAGAAGTGGAGGAAAAAACTACAGAGTGGTGACAGGATGAGGATGGGAGGAAGAAAGCATCTGTGTGTCTGATTGTATGTATGTAGCATGAATTCTTTGTGTAATATTGCTCTTCCTCTTGACAAAACACTAGAAATGGCTCTGTGTGTGTGTGTGTGTGTGTGTGTGTGTGTGTGTGTGAGTGTGTGTGTGTTTGTGGATCTGAAGCAGTTAGAACTGCAGTAAAGCAGATGTTTCCTCTGTTTGGCCCTAGAACATCAGCATGCAGCCTAACAAGAGCCTAACTTAGAGGACAGGAGCTTGAAATCGTGATATTTTGTAAAATCCCTACCAGCTAGCTCTCTAAACCCCACGCCCCATCAGCATAAGCTGAAGAAAAAATGCTGATATTTGGGTTACAAAAAGTGCTTATATGTATCATTTAAAAGCAGACCAGAGTATAGGCGTATGTAGGCCACAAGCATAAAGAAAAAAATTGAATCTTTCTGGGTGAGGAGTGAAACCAATTTTAACTGCATCTTGTGAAGTACACTTGTATTAGACTATGGAGCTGTGATACAGTATGTAACTAACACCATAGATGCAAGACCATAGGAAAGATTTAGAATTGAATTTGTGAATATAAAAGGGATTTTAGGGAAAGAGTCAGAGATTTGTCAGCTGTGAGCAGCAGGGCAGCTGCACAGTTCTAATCCAACAGTCAAACATTATGAGCAAGTGTTCTGCTGCTGGTGAACAGCCATTCACATGCATGTCAAAAGTGTCAAATCACCCAGAGGCCAACACAGAGGCCTAATCACACAGTTCTAAACTGTACTCTTTCTTCTCCAGTTAGCAAAGAGAACGTGTGCAGGGGTTATCAAAGAATGATGGAAATGTTGATAGGGAGAGATTTTCAAATGAGATGGTCAAACACCTTCTTAGCTGATGTGCCTCCAACAAAACACCAGAACACATCTGACATCTCTACATAAATGCTATGTCCGACCCTGAGTAAAAGAACTGAGTACAGCCATTCATAACCATGCACAGCAAGTTGGGCCACATGACCTGTGTCAATGCTGACTGTTAATAAGACTTCATATTAATCTTAAAGAAATACATTAAAATTTAAATTTGAAAATTATGGGCCATCTTGCATTTCTCACAACAAAATCATCTCAATATTAGAGGTTAAAGAAGAGCTAATATTTTGTTACCAAATGAATGGTGATAACATGATGGCAGATGTTATCCAATGATGCCAAAAGTTGAAAACAAAAACAAAAATAAAATACATACAAGCCTCGATAAAGACAAAACAACAACAGAAACAACACTGACATTATCAAGACAACACGATCTCCAGAGCAGAGATATTTGACATTTTGAGGGGCTGTTGCTCTTACTTGACAAAAGCCCCCCCACCCCCAACCAAATAACAGTGTCACTCCTGACCTCTCAGCATGTGTGAGCATTTTAAAATACAGCTGTATAACTAACTGCATAACTATTTTAAACTTGCAAAGTGCTTCTAATTGTAAAGATTAATGTAATGAAAAACATAATTGCTCATAAAGTTACTTGTAACTAGTTTAGCAGGGTGGAGCAATACACACTTATACAGTAACTATCAGTGAGACATGGAGAGCAGTGCTGGTGTACAGCTAGTATATACATAAACTGCGAGCCAACATACATGACATCACAACACATGCGCAGTAGTACACAATACATCCTAACATAATGTGGGTATGTAAACTATCATGGAAGATTTCCCCATTTATAATATAAATGTCCCCATCACTACTATAAGAGTATATTTGTTCTGATATATCTAAATGTCATATTTCTATATAGTCATGCATAACAAACTTATTCTAGGCCACTGTATCTCAATTGAAGTTTAACATGCGCAGTTAGAAACAACCCTATGATGAACATCATTAGCGAACTGTAACCTTAGGTTTTGGGTAGACTGCCAAGAACCCATTGGGATGAAAGGGGATTATTCTGCCCCTATAAACATCAACCCAATTCTAACCTATAGATCAAGCCTGGGATAGTGACTTCATGGCACATCTGAATTTGGTGTTCACAGGACCCTTTTGTTGACCTGTCCCCTGCTCCATGCCAAGGTGACTGCGCTAGGGTGTCAGGTCACTTGTGTCCACACCCGGCTCTGGAGAAGTAGCGTATTCTCTGTTGACCAGCTGGATGTGTCTGTGATTTCTTCTAGGCGAGACCCCTCGCTCTCATCTGAAGGTGAATGAGCAGGGAGCAGGCTCCTGGTTCTGCATGACAGCTGTGGCCCGCCAGGCTTTCTCTGTGTCGAGCTTGAGTCTAACTTTGTTGCATAGGGGCTAGTGGTGGTAGTGGTTTGGTTGAGTGCCTCCGATTGTAGAACCTCTCGTGTGAGTTCTTCATTGTGCTTTACCTGCTACATGTTAGGCCACTGTGGCTTAATGGTAACTCAGCAGGGCCAGGTGAGTGTCTGTGTGTTTGAGGATTGACTTAGCTGTCTTTATCGCACACTCAGCCATGCCATCGGACCAGGTGTAGTATGGACTTGATGTGACATGTTGAAAGTCATACTGTGCTGCAAATGTTTGGAATGCTCTGGCCATATACTGTGGGCCATTGTCACTGATGACTGTATCTGGGATACGAAACAGCAAGAACATGCCTCTCATCCTATTCAAAACAGTCCCTGAGTCTGTGTTTGACAGGTGGAGTATTTCCAACCATCTGGAAAAGAAGTCTATAATGACTAGGTAGGACTTGCCATTGTGTTCACAAAGGTCAGTGTTGACCTTTCGCCATAGGAGGTCCGGCAGGGGAGTAGTGATCAAGGGCTCCTTGTTCTGAGTAGACCTGTGCATGTTACATTGCTGGCACGAATCTGCAAGCTCTTTTATGTTGGTGGCAATGCTAGGCCACCAGACAGAGCTGTTGAAATGGCATTTTATGATGCCTTGATGTCCCTGGTGAATCTTGTTTTTCATGTCAGCCCTCATGCTGGCAAGGACAATGATCTGGTTTCCATGTCTGGGCAGTACGTTGTGCTTGCTGAGCCTTCCTTGCTCAGGAAAGAATGGCTTTGTCGCAGCTGTCTCGTTTTTTACATTCTCTGGCCACCCTTTTCTTGTGTATCTCAGTATGCTCTATAGATCTCTGTCTCTGCTGGTTTCCTCCTTTATCTGTTCCAGTATTGACTTTTCACTGTTTCGTTTTCTTCAACAGAATCCACATACCCTTGAACATCTGCCTCAAGTTCATCTGATTCTGTGTTCTTGTTTGGGTGCCTTGAGAGGGCATCGGCCACAACCAACTCTTTTCCGAGTACGTAGACTGTACTTCCCCACTTGATTTGACTGTTACGACCCTAAAATGGCACTGTTGCCATTTGTTATTCATCTGGGCTTCTGTACTGGCTATAAACGGCCCTCGAGTGGTCACTGTGCCCCCTGAACTCTGCAGAGTGGTTTTCACTGGTTTAAGCCTAGGCTTTCTAGTTTCTGAAATGAAAGAAGTGTCTGCTCCTGAATCTATCTTGAACAGTACTGGACTTCCATTAATAACTATAGTTGTGTGCCATGGTCGGTCATCATCTGCTATTACTGACTTGATACATTTATCCTCTGTGAATGTACATTTGTCCTCAGTGAGTTACCCCAAAAACAATTTGTCCTCTTCCTCATAATGTTCGGTCACTTCTTGTACAGATTTTGACTCGCAAACAGCAGCAAAGTGCATTTCAAGCGGCTTTTTCCTCTCGCTGGACATACCTCTATTCTAAAGTGGTTACGCTACATCTGACGCACCTGCCGTTTCTGTTGCTGTTCTGCCTGAACTGGCTTGTGCTGGGTTGCATGTCTCTGTCACTGTACTGTGTTTCCCCTCAAACAGAGTTATTTCAATCTGAAAATCCTCAGTGTTGAGGGAGTCTTTAGTTTTAACCCTCTTAACTGTGGATCACACTACATATGGATATTAAAATGACAAGATCTTTCTGTATCTTTAAAAGGAATTTAAAGCGATACCTTTATTCTAGATTTTTTGGGAGAAATGCTATAGCCTTAGTTTTTAAGTTTTAATCATTGGGGCATTTATTATTTTTTATTCTTGTGTTTCTTCTTGTGTGTCTTGTGTTTATTTTATTTTATTGAATTATTTTTCAATGGGCGGCATGGTGGTGCCATGGTTAGCACTGTCGCCTCACAGTTCTTTTAATAAACAGGTTCAAGTCCTGGCTCAGGCACAAGGTCTTTCTATGTGGAGTCTGCATGTTCTCCCTGTGCCTGCGTGGTTTGTCTCCAGTACTCTAGCTTCCTCCCACAGTCCAAAGACATCAAGAGGGGACGAGGCTAATTGGATACTCTAAATTGACCGTAGGTGTGGCTGTGAGTGTGAATGGTTTTCTGTCTATATGTGTTGGCCCTGCCATGGGCTGCTGACCCGTCCAGGGTGAACCCCGCCTCACACCCGAAGGCTGTTGGGAAAGGCTCCAGCCCCCTGCGACCCTTAACAGGATATGCGGTAGAAATTTAATTAAGTTTAGGACGAGCGTAGTGCAACATTTAATGGCCAGACTTCCCAGGTTTGTCTTTGTTCGAAGACCGCAACTGCCATTGCTACTGCCACTGCTTGGTGAGTATACCTGTATATTTGATTATCTAATGTGTTAAGTTCTTTTAATAAACAGTCCTACTCATCAATATCATTTCAATGTTTTTAATAAATAAGTTAAAGTTAAATTCAGCAAGAAGATAATTGGGGAGCAGGGGATGGTATGCCCAGGTACTATAGACATCCTATTAGAAACCATACTCCAAAAGTCTCTCACACCTGGTCAATCCCAAACCATGTGGACAAAGGTTCCTGCACTTTCTAACGAACATAGCTGGCAGTTGGAAGATGAATTTAATTTAATCAAGAATAGTTTACGAGGAGTACAGTAGAGACTGTGAATAAAGTTAAAATGAATCATCTGATGGTTGGGATTACAAGAGGCTAGGTCAATCTTTGACCAGACTATGGTCCAATCAATTGTAGATGGTGAAATTGAGAGATCATGACTAATAGATCAGTGACTATCCACTTGCAGAGGTTTTTCTGCACATTTGGAGATGATTGTGTAAAGAGTGGAGACCAAGCCTTGGGTAGATGGACATCCACATATTTTATGAATTGGATGAGGCTCCAAGTTATCTCCCCAAGGGACTCCGTATACCTGTGAGGCATTGTGGCATTACAGGAAGAAGAAAAAGAAGTGCCTGGTGGGTTGAAATGAGACTTCAAGTCTTGAAAAGATCTGAGTGCATTATCTAAAATAAAAATATAAGAAAGGGTGTTGATCCCTTTATCACTCCACTGAGAGAGGGAAATTGGGTGACCACCCAAGGAAAGGGCAAAATTATTGAATTAAGTAAGATGAGGATGGAATTTCAAATGAATGCTGGAGTGTGATTCCAAGGTTCCCCATGTGGCAACAAGGTGCAAGATTAAAGAGACAAACTTGGACTTATATCTACGAAGAGGGATGTTAGAGTAAATTACATCCTGAGGCCTCCTGTATGTGGTCTGAGTGAATTTTCCTTCAAAGAATGCCAGGCAGCATTGTACTACAGAAATCGGCACGCGGTTGAATGTTCATCTTGATGATAGAAACTCTATACATCCATCCATTGTCTTCCGCTTATTCCTATTATTAAGGGTTGCGGGGGGGGGGGGGGGGCTGGAGCCTATCCCAGCATCAACGGGAGAGAGGTGGGGTTCACCCTGGACAGGTCGCCAGTCCATCGCAGGGCCAACATATAGAGGCAAACAACCATTCACACTCACATTCATACCTATGGTCAATTTAGAGTATCAATCAGCCTAGTCCCCATATTGCATGTCTTTGGACAGTGGGAAGAAGCTGGAGTACCAGAGAGAACCCACGCAGGCAGGGGGAGAACATGCAAACTCCACACAGAAAGATCCTGTGCCAGAGCTGGGACTCAAACCCGGAACAGAAACTCTAGCTTGAAACAAATTTGGAATGGATGACCAATGCTCCAAATCCGATTCCACTTGCCTGAGGGTTGAGTTATAATTTTATGAGACTGTTGTTTGTTTTAAAGGAAAGTTTGATAAACCTTGGTATTTAAAGTCGTCAAACACTGGAATATTGTTTAGTAAGGAAGCTTGCCTCATGGTTTTGTTAAGAGGAAGGAGAGCTGACTTGGACCAGTTTATTTTGTACCCCGAGATACTCCAAAATTAATCAAATATGGAAGGTTTTAATTTTACTGCTCAGCAGGTCTGACCAGAGAAAAATATACATTCTAAAATTGTATCTTTTTACCTGCCATATTTATTTATTTATTTATTTATTCTGACACACATGAGCAAGACTACCACTGTGAACTTTGTGAACTGTAGCTTGGGGATTGTGTATTATGTTTTACTGTCTAATGTCTATGTTCTTATAAGTCCTTGTATTAGGCATGTGGGAAGTATGAAATTGGGGTCTTGCCTTGGGTTGTTTATAGGTGGTTGTTGTTAACAGTCATATGTCTCTCTTGCTGAGAAAAATTTTCCCCAAGGGGACAATAAATGATCTCTAAAGATATATATAGACAGAATATGTGGAGTAGAGTTAATTGGATCCCCGAGGCAGAGTAAAATATTGTCACAATAAGGAGAGATGAAGTGATCTGTGCCATGAACGGTAACAGGAGACTTGGGTGACTGATATACGGCGTGGGCCAGAGGTTCTAGAGATGAAATGAACAAAAGTGGCAAAAGAACGCAGCCTTGTCTAGAGCTGTGAAATAGAGGTGAACAGAAATTGCCAGTCATTACCATTGCTGAGGGAGAGACAGAGAGAGTTTTTATTAGGGATCGACCGATATGGATTTTTCAGGGCCGATACGATACCGATTATTAATAACCAAGCGAAACCGATAGCCGATACGTATAACCGATATCTATTTGCAGTAAAAATGAACAGAAACACACCTGGGAAACACACCTGGGATTAGAATGAATACAGTATACTGTTTGTTTACACTGAAAAAATGGCCTTAACTTTTTGTAAAATAACATGAACACATAATTAACATAACATGAACACATAATCATAATTGAATTGCCTTTTAATTATATTAAAACAAAGTGCAGGGGCCTTCTGGCAGCATTTCTTAAAACTCACTCAAATAAATAAATAAATAAATAAAATAGCTCCCTGAATTTTTGAAAAAATCAACAAAATAAACTGAACTGTTCTCAAATTTGGGATTGAATTTACGGGACGGTAAATTTATTGATTGAAAAAACTCGACGTGTGCTCTCTGCTTGACTCATTGAAATGGCCCATAATTTCCCTGGACTTTACGAGTGACTGGCAAAAAAACAAATATTTAACATCTATTCTGTGTGATTATTGTGTAGTGACAGCATGAGCACTGAGGGAGAGGCGACTATAAACAAACAAGGACACGTTAGCGTGTGGTGTTAAACTTATAGGCTATAACCACCTCGGGTGTTGTTTATTGACAAACCAGGAGCCGCCCCATGGGCTGAGACACGTTAGGAGATTAATTATTCCCACAAAGTAATGATAACCGTAAGGGTCTCCTATTATTGTGCGTCTGGCTCCAGCTCTAAAACGGCCGGTCGTGTCAATTATAATGTAGCGGTGAGCCATCATTAAATAGCCTACCCCGTGTTGAAGTTGTGAAAAGTTTAATCTCAACAGACAAACTGCAGGTTTTCCACCCTTATACTTGCTACAGCCTACCTATGTCATATTTTTATTTAATTAAGCAAGGGACTTCAAGTCATCTTCACTCACATCTTTTTATCTTTTCTTTTATTTTGTCGTGAGTGATGCTCGTCCTATCTTGCAAAGCCGTATGCTTGATGTGACTCGACAAGTAGGTTGGTGAAATGTCGACTCTGGGCCTGCATGTTATCACTATTATTGATCAAGGCTGTGGTATTTTTAAAACTTCATCCTAAAGGGCTTTGAAACTTCGACTGACACTGCCTTATCTTTTCTGCTGGAGCAGCCACCGGAGCAGTCGTCTGTTTCTCCTCTGTGTCTGTGGCACTGCATGGAGAGGCTTCAGTGTTGATTGATTGGCTGTCACTGGCTCAATTGTGCCAAGTAGCCAATCAGTGAGGGATGTGGGCTGGACATTGTTACACAACCAAGAGAGTGATGACTTCAGGCAGAGACGGCTGCATCAGAGCCGAAGGAGCACATTTTAAAATACATAAATTAATTTTATCGGTTATCAGTGAAAAAAAACAGCCGATGCTGATGATCGCAAAAATGCCGAATATCGGCCGATATTATTGGCCATGCCAATAATTGGTCGATCCCTAGTTTTTATCATGTTGATGAAATGGATACCAAATCCCTTACAGTGAAGGACAGACCACAAGTAGTGCCATTCAAGGCAATCGAACGCCTTCTCCCCGTCCAGAGATAATACAAGGAGTTTGGACCTCAGCAGACGCTTCTACAATGTGCAATAGTCTACGAACATTGTCTGAAGATAGTAGAGATTACACTGAGCCAGTTTGGTCAGGGTAAGTGAGCTTTTTCATAAGGCACTAAAACCTTAGTGCAAACAGTTTTATGTCCATATTGCAAAAAGCAATAAAGGATGATAATTAGCACATTCATTCAGGTCTTTTCCTTATATTATGCACTGAATTAATTGTAGCAATGTTAATATTTCTTGAAAAGGAGCCAATAGCATAATTGATCATGTTCAACAAAGGGCCAAGTTGAGACCAAAATTGTAAATAGGAATTCCATCAAACCCAGGTGTGCCTTTGTTAAGACTGTGTAAAGCCGTCTACAATTAAAATAAGGTGAATGGGTAATCTAGAGATGTAGCCTCCTGGAATAGAAATTTGGTAAGATTTAGATTCTTAAAAAATAAATAAAAATTAGAAGGACCATAAGAAACTTCGGAACTGTACAAGTTGGAATATAAAGAATAGAAAGTTGAATTAGTCAAATTGAGGTCCGTTACCAGAGCTCCTTCAGATGTTTTAATGGAAGGTATGTGCGCAAAATTTTCACTGGCAAGGAGACTTTTGGCGAGTGACCGACTGGGGCGCACTCCATCAGCACTCTGAATGGGTTGACTCGGCATTTCGACCCGCATCGACCGACTCGCCAAGCGACCCGGGTGTTTAACGGCTCGGCTCGGCTCGCCTGCAGTGTGAAAAAGGCAACACGCGTCGTCTCAGGTTTCATGCAACCTTCCTGTCGCATCCTGATTTTGTCACTGTGCCGCCTGTCAGGGTTCGCCTGTAGCTTCTTCGGCTCCCTTCCAGACGAGCGAAAAACTCCATCCTCCTTCACTCAGACATTTTCCAATCTGCGCTGAGTTTGTATGCTTTGCAAAGAGACAACATTGCAATGCACACAACGACAACGCCAACGTTCGACGTTCGACGCAGCGACATCAATGTTGTCGTTTGTTTACCTCTCAGTGTTCCGGTGCACATTTATGTGTAATGATGACGTTGTCAGCACGATGACGTACGAGAGAGAAAAACACAGGAATGCAGCCCTCACAGCGGGAGTTCAGACCCGGGTCTTCCGGAAGCTTGAATGCGCCCTAATGCCAAGCAAACGTTGACATGCATTTTTCAGCGTGAAAAGGGTATAAGATGGACAAGGAATTCAGTGTGCAACTGAAATAGGGAATTCAGCTCCTCTATCATTTTATTTTGTTAAAGGATTAAGTCTGGAGTAACACTGATGTGCATGGCACATTCAAGTTGTCAAAGATCGTATTCCAGTTCAAGAATCCTATGAGGTGCTCAGAGTAGAGTCGCTGCTCTTCCATGTTGAGAAGAGTCAGTTGACGTGATTCGGGAATCTGGTGAGGATGCCTCCCTCGGGAGGTGTTCAAGGCTTGCCCAACCGGGAGGAGGCCCCGAGGCCGACCCAGGACACGCTGGAGGGATTATATCTCTCGGCTGGCCTGGGACCATAATGACAGCTATATGGTCTGAGAGGGCCAGGGGGAGCATGTCCGTACTTACCTTTTCAAGGAAATTCTTTAAGTCCATTCTAGAAAATGAATGATGAAAAAAAAAAAAACTTGCTTATTGTGATTGGTATCGCACCATATATCGATTACTGAAAATTCCTGAGCCCATTTTCTCAATGCTCCAGGTGCTGATTTCTGATCACTGCCCTCTACTACAGCTATCCTGTCCACAGAGTGGTCCAAAAGTGCATTTAAGTCTGCCCCAATAATTACCACACGCCACACGCAAGCACCCACAACCCATGCAAAGCAGCAACTGAGTACCCCCCCCCCACACACACATCACAAGACTGAACAAAACAAAACCAAGCAGTACATGGATATTGCCAAGGCATTGCCACCATGTAAGCCTATCCTAACCCTCTGTGAGTCCCTTTAACAAAACACCAAGGAGGAGAAAAATCACAAGAAGAACATTAATCCCTAATTTTGGGGCAATCAATCCATACATCCTGTTAATCCATTGAAAAAGTAATATGCCCTTATACAGGCCTGTTGCTACTAGCGAAAACAAAGCGAGGGTAAAACGAAACAACTACATAAACAAAAAAGCAAGCCGATCAAAGGATTCTGGAATATTATCTCATTTCCATAGGTCTGTGCAATCAACATTTGATGAAATAGACAAAGCTTTGTGAGTCTTGTACAGCAATAAACAATAGCCATCTTTGAAGTCCAAAATCTCTAGTTCTTGAAGTGAAAAAGGAAAAAAAAATAGAAATAGCTAAAGGCCAGACAGAAAAACAAAAATAACGAGGAAGCAGTGCTACTTGCCACTTCACCCAAAGTGCTGATTAATAGCCATATAGCGCTTGCTCTAGCCTATTTGAGGTTGGGGAATTTAGCTTTCAGAGTGGCTGTGGCCACCTCTAAGCTCCTGAATTTAACAGGTTCCTTTTCAATCCAAACACTGTCCTGGATTCTCCGACGCATCGACATATCCTCAGTGATCTGTAGCTACACACCAGGAAGACCACTGGACCTCAGCGCCATGGATTTCGCTGCCTCCACAATGAAAACTTTCTTTTGTAGATTATGAAGCCTGAAGATCATTGTGCAGGGCCTGGACAGCTTAACCAATGGACTGATTCTGTGGGCGGTTTTGATGTCATGCTCTTTCAGTGGAACAGAAAGGAGATCTGAGAGAGTCTTTGCCAGGTAGGTCTCCATACCGTAGCCTGCCTGACTCTTCTCCGGCAGGTGCAGCAAATGGAGATTCATTCTCCTGGATCAATTTTCTAGGTTGTCAATTGGGTTCATGACTTCCTCTAGTTTATGTTCCGAGGTTTTAATTACCATCTCTTGAGCTGCCACCTCATTGGTTTGCTCAAGTAAGCATGATGGATCGTATCCAGCATGCACTAATGGAATTCACAGAAGCGTATTTGTCCATCTACTTAGAAAGAGTGTCTAGTTTTTCCGATTTGCATTTGATCTCACCAGTGTGTCCAACATTGCCTGAATTTTCTCCATTTCTGGTTTGGAGCAGGTCTTAGATGTCATAGGCTATACGGGAGCTTGGAATTGTTTATATGAATTGTTGGAATTGTTTGTTTGTTTAGGCTAACTTTTGCCAAGAAGTCCAAAACGGTGCACAGCATTAGAAAATCAACTACATGAAATAAAGAGTGTTATTCCATTACGAAAAGTTGATTAGGGTGTAAAATCAATTTTTCTCCCCAAGAGAGTCTGACCCACATGTCTAAATCGCTGCCGTCTGCCAACCCCACCCCTCCCCCCACACTCAGCCTGTATAAATAGTTATAGTTTGAACACAAAACTTTTGTGGAACTTTAAAATATTGCTATTTTTTGTTTTTTCCCCAATCATGATATCTTTTTACATTAAAATTTAGCATCTGCTCTGAAAAAATTTTTACTCTTTTTTTTGTTGCTTCTTTCTTTCTTTCTTTCAGTACTATTAGCAGGAAAGACATGTTGGTGATATTCTAATATATTCTAATATATATATCTATATATATATATATATATATATATATATATATATAGATATATAGATAGATAGATAGATAGATAGATAGATAGATAGATAGATAGATAGATAGATAGATAGATAGATAGTGTGTGTGTGTGTGTGTGTGTGTGTGTGTGTGCACGCGCAAAACTCCTACACCAGAATTAAGGTCTGGCACCAGTCCGGCAGCTGAATCATCAAATTTCCTCAAAACATCATCGTAGTCATCTTTCTGAAGCAATATTTGCCCTGCACTTTTTGACACCCCCCTAATATCCATGTAAATCTGATTTGTACAAATAATGAGAATAATAAGACAATAACTTTGAAACTGTTTTAATACTAAATGTTACTCGGCTCAATCTACATGGTTATGGTTTGAATCTGGTTGCTTTGTCCTTCATCTGTTAGTCTCGGTGTCCGCTAGCAGGTTGCCGTGATGGTTGGCTGGTGAGCTGTAAGGATCAGCTGGTCTTGGCTGTAAATTTGAACGCTGGGATTAATGTTGTTTCTGTGTCTGACATCCCGCCCTGGTTTAATCTACATTGTGCAGCTTGATGTGACATGAAGGGCCATCCGCCAAAAACAGGCCATTCACAAGCAGTCCAGAATGGCTGCAGTCAGCTCAAGCAGACGTGCCAGAGCTGAAAACCCTTGTGGGAGGACCAAGTAGAATTTAGAGGTGATAGGTACATAGTTGTATAAAAAAAACCTTAAAAACATCAAAAGTTCAAAAGGTTACTTCTTCAAATAAGTGTGACAAAGAAATAAGGAAATGAGAAGGGGTAAAAATTAAAATCTGAAAGTAAGAGACAATGCAGTCAACACTACAGGCTCTGTGGATGAGGATCTGCTCCTTATGTACATATAAAAGCTTGTTTGTAAAATACACAAGTTTTTTTTAGTGAATTTAAAATATAGTTTTGGATATTTATTCTTTTTCTAGAGACCCCTGTAAATTCAACACTCTACTCCTTTGACCTGGACCAGCTGCTGCCACGTTAGAGTGGTTTGAGTTTTGCTCTGATCGATTCTTGTGGTATACAGAATAATTTGGTATCGAGATAATGGAATTTTTTTTTTTGGTAAGAGTCTCAACAATGACGTGTTTGGTATCATGACATCCCTCTATAGTACTAATTATGTAAATGTTAGAACATGTAGTCTCTCTCTCTCTCTCCCTCTCTCTCAGACTAGCTAATCATCCAGCTCTCTTTATGATTGCTGTACTTTCCCTTCGAGACGAAGACGAAGCTCTGTCAGGACACTGTCGGCCTCCATAGTTTCCTTTTTGCAGTTTTAGGTGAGAACAGCAATACGCTGCAAAAGCATGTTTGTCTGCTGTGTCCATGAATACTGACGTGGTTTGTTAAAATACTATTCAGTATATTCAGTAGGGTTTCTTCTGGATATAGTCAAATGTAGTTTGCTGTATTCAACATGCACAGTTTAAAATCTACTTTATTTAACATATTTTACATTATATTTTAAATACATTTTCTTCATTCTATTAAAAGAGCATCAAAAAAAACAATTTCAAAAAGAGGGGGTTGTCATATAATTAGGAGCCCATACACTTATACACTAATATATATATACACTAATATATATATATATATATATATATATATATATATATATATATATATATACACTAATATATATATATATATATATATATATATATATATATATATATATATATATATATATATATATATATATATATATATATATAAAATGCAGTACATTAAAAAAGGCCTTCCAGGTAATAACACTACTGTGGCCTTTCAGAGTAAAAGAAAAATATGATTGGTAAATCAGTCATTGTGTGCAAAACGACAGTAGCAGAAACCACCTGAAGCTCACATTTACAGGAATCCATGGTTCTAGGGTTTCAATGGCAGAGAAAGACAGCCGTGGTATCACATCATTGTGATACTGAAAATCACAGAACCAAGGTCAACAAAAGATTCTTGCTGACCTTTCCCTCACTGAAAGCTGCTTCTCTTCTTCTAGGATTAACACACCTGCAGTATGTCTGAGAATACTGTAGTGTGTCAAAGGAACCAACACCGACTGAGCAAACCCAACCAATATGACACGTCAGCAGCACAGAGTAGGCTGCCCCATCCCAGCTACAAGTTTCATTTCTAAAGTAAGATCACTTAAAACGGAATGAGCAAATATTTCCTCTACTCCCTCATAAAGGTTTTTTTTTTTTTTTTTTTTTAAACAGCCACAACAGAAGACTATAAGTATACAGACAAAAGCTTTTTGGGCTCCTGCAAGAGACAAACAAGCCAGCAAGACTGGTTCCAATCAAAACAAACCTACAGGCCCAATAGTGCTGAGACCTATTGTGAACAGAGATGGTGGCATCTAGGTGTAGCAGGGGCATTCACGGACAACATCTACACCCCCAGAGAAGGCTTCCTAATGTATTACCTCAGTCACACACCTGAGTTTATGATATACATTTTCTTAAGAAACAAACCAGGGCCCAGAGAATCTGACATGTCTGGTGTGTCTTCCCACACAGCCCATTAATAGTCATTCTAAATAGATTCATTCAGGCTAGTTTGTTGTGGAAGCTACTGAGTTGAACTGCAGAAAAAGACAGATAGGGGCTCTTGTTCATGTGAATCAGCAGCTCACATGAAAAAAGAAAAAAAAGGCAATTCATCTTACCTGAGATGACTCAAGACTAATCCTGAGCCTTTCCCACTGATAGGATCCATTTCCTAGAGGACAAAATAGGGCCACAATATGAGTACAGCCTGGGTGATGAGGATAAATATTTTTAGTCGTGGCATTTCAAAGAATCACACACTTTTTTGCTGAGAGTTTGTAGTTTCGTGAGATGTCATAATGTTCGTGCAGCAGTGATAACTAACTGGAAATTCCTACTACAGTCTGTCAGACAGACAGACAGTCAGGTAAAAGACCATGTGACACATTCTCATGTCAAATCTTTGACGTGTCACACCATCCTTTGTCCCCTCTAGTCTTACAATATGCAGATGTAACATCTCCAGCACAGAGATGTCGATGAGAATTTGTCAAATGCCCTCTGTGAAACCTCTCTAAAGTTCATCTGTACTTCATCACATGGAACCAAATCTCATAATATCGGTTTCATATTTCATGTTGTTCCTGCACTCATATGCACCTTATCATTCACCACAATGACATGGATGAGGAGATTACTCTGCACAGGAGCCAGTCGACTTAATGCTAAATCTCCTTCCTATCAGGTTTAATCTCCTTCTTTCCCCCATAGAGATCATCTTATGTGAGCAACTCAGGCAAGCCTGAGGGGCTGTCAGTGTGGCAGGTCAGACAGCTAGCTTCACTTCCGAAAGGTAACATCCAACCCCTCCTGGGTTCCTGCAGGGATTCAGTTCATTCTAAAACAAGGTACAGTTCACCTAGAGGGAGCTAAAGGAGTGGGAAATGAGTCAAAGAAAGGAGGGTGAAGGAGTGACAAAGCAGGGGAGGTGGGGAAGCCATGGAAGTCAGTGAAATGTGAAGCTGTCAAAACACACATTTCTTTGTTTCAAACAAGATGAATACAGTAGAAATACAAAGCAGGTGAAAAGCAGAAATAGATCCCTAAATCTTCAGAAGTCAGGAAATGGGATCAGATGAATGAGGAGCAAGACGTTCCGGATTTAAGATCCCGCATTGTCTGAGATTCCTTTTTAAACAGAGCCTTGTCTTTGAAATGTGAGCTCCTGGCAAAGCACATCAGTTACCTGCCATCCAATAAACAAACATAATACATCATGGAAATGTAATTCATGCTTTCTGTGGCAACTCCATCCGAACCAATCTGATGGCATCTGATAATATTAATTACATTTGATGAAAGACAAATCTGAAGTTGCAAGTTTCCATTTACCTTTGAATCATGTCACCATTTTCACACATTTCCCTCTCTTTATTTTGTCTATTAGAGCCTTGATTTGACGTGCACTATCAGTTCCAAAATCTTCCCGTGACAGCAGCTGCAGGGAGAGGCCACACGGACAGTGGCGTACTGCTTCAGTGGATGGGGAATCTCCCACTATGAACAAATACACTCATGAATTCTTCAAATAGACTGTACATTCAGTAGATAAAAACAGCTGCATTTTATCAGGGTATAAAAAGGTTTTTCTGTGTGTGGGTTAGGGTTTGTTAACAGTTCATCCAGGTGGGTGACAACAAAGGGAAAAAGCTGCAGGTAGAGTCCCAGACCTATTCGGACTCCCTAATCTCTCCATTCTGACAAACGCTTTGATTTGTGAGTTAGTCCAAAGCCTGAGCAAACAACCTGTTCTTTCACCACCCAGGTAAAAACGCCACAGAGCTTTCAGTCAACTCTTTGGTCTCCTGGCCATTTGTTCTTGCAGAGTTATCTGTCTTTCTCACCCCGGGTTAATTGGGGGGGGGGGGGGGGGGGATCCGTTCATTGGCAGACTTCAGTGTTGTACCAGTTCACCTTTGTGAAGCAGTTTATCTGAGGCCTGTTAAGAATTTGCCCTCTGTTTGCCCATTGCTAGCGTGGCCAGGCAGATGTTCCTTCACAGATGCCAGAACACACACAGAACAACAAATACATGAAAACACACAAGCACACATTGATGACAGACATGTTACAGATGGTCAAAGATAGAGGCAAGATAAAGAAGACATCCTAGATTTTAAGGAGAAAAGAGGGGTAAGAGAAAGCAGCAGAAGAAAGGTATAAGCCAGCAAGAGCTGCAGGCTTGAAACAGGAAAAAACAAGAATTCCTGTCTGTTTGTGATAGAATCTTCATTCTATGAGAAAAAAAGAAACTGAGCTGTGTCTTGTTAAGACCTCATATGAATACAAAAGCCTGACATATACCTTACGATTTTTAAAATCTTAGTCCAATAGAAAATGTGAGAGACCCAACACATGATGCTAAATAGTGTCAGCTTGTTGTGTAATGAGCTGACCAACACAGCACACCACACACGAACACATTCCGGCCACCGACATCCAGAGTCTCGACTCTCAAAACTCTCAACCTCCTGTGGTCAAACACAACTTGAGGGGAAACAAACATGGCAGCTGACGCCCAGGACAGTACGACCGTGATATGTTTTAGAGGAAATGTTGTATAAACACTTGGGTTGGTGCCACAAATCAACAAGTTTGTCCTCCATGTCTCTCTCACTTCATGCTTTGTGTCTGTTATGGCAGACATGTCTATGTTTGTTGTGTTTCCATCTTCAATCAGCTTTCTTCCTAATTGGCTATTGTTCTATTCCACATAACAATCCACAGAGTGTGTGCTTGGCTGTCCTTGCAAAGACATACCAGAAGTTACATTAAGTGTGTACAAGACAATAAAAAGAAAATCAACCCTAGCCCCTATGTGTCTAATTGGTTTAAAATGTAGTGATCAACTACATTGAATGCATGCAGTAGCATCTATGTTGAGATTAATGTCAGTCAGAACCTTGATTAAAGCAGTCCCACTACTGTGGTGGGACTCAGATACAAACTGTCGTGGTGGTTAATTCCTGTTTGGATGAAACTGTAACTGTTAAATACTGAAGCACTTTTTAAGTGGCCTGTGCAGTTTTCAGGGCTTTGGGAAAGAACCTTGAAACTAAACTATACTCCAGCAACTAAAACATTTTTTGTTCTGAAGGAAGTTTATGACATCAAAGTTAACAATCTTTCCTAGACTACTTGACTGCTGAGGTGTGTTATTTGAATAAAAGGAAACACTGATGGAGTTTGATTAATTATTACACGACTCTGTGGAAAGGAATTTAGGAGGTATCAGAACTTGTGGATTGATGAGTTTATCCACAGCGTCAGTATGGCTCCAGTAAGGTATGTCCTGAAGTGTCCTTGAGCAGGACACTGCACCTCCAAGCACTCCTAATGAACTGTTCGGCACTGAAAGGGCCTGTCATTTATGCTCAAATGCTTTTGAGGTTTGGCCTGTCGCTTGTTCCTCCCAGTGCATTGTACTCTTCACAACAGGTAGTCAATATCGTTGTCGTCGTCCTCCTCCGCTTATCCAGTGGGTCCAGGTTGCGGGGGCAGCAGCCTCAGCAAGGAAGCCCAGACTGTCCTCTCCCCAGCCACTTCTACCAGCTCTTCCGGGGGAATCCCGAGGCATTCCCAGGCCAGCCGAGAGATATAATCCCTCCAGCGTGACCTGGGTCGGCCTCGAGGCCTCCTCCTGGTTGGGCATGCCTGGAACACCTCCTGAGGGAGGCGTCCAGGAGGCATCCTCACCAGATGCCCGAACCACCTCAACTGACTCCTCTCGACGTGGAGGAGCAGCGGCTCTACTCTGAGTCCCTCCCGAATGACTGAGCTTCTCACCCTGTCTCTAAGGGAGAGCCCAGCCACCCTGTGGAGGAAACTCATTTCGGCCGCTTGTATTCACAATCTCGTTGTTTCGGTCATCACACAAGCTCATGACCATAGGTGAGGGTTGGAACGTAGATCGACTGGTAAATCAAGAGCCTTGCCTTTTGGCTAAGCTCCCTCTTTACCAAAATGGAAGGGTTTAGCACCCGCATCACTGTGGACACCGCCCCTATCCGCCTGAGATAGTCAATCTAACTGGAGGAATTAGTGACACTGAAGATATAATAACCAAAAGCTCATTAAGTGGTATTTATAGAGACCAGGGTATTATGAAAATCACCAGAAAAAAAGTACTTTACAGTGGCTCATAGTTTTATGCCTCAGCGTCAGCTGGAGGCATTATGTGTTCTCTTCATCTGTCCATCCATCTCTCCATTCTCTGAAATGTAATATTTCAAGAAAGCCTTGAAGTAATTTCCTCAAGTGCGAACAAAAGGACTCTAGGATGAACTGAGAAGATTTTTTGTAGTTAAAGGTCATAGGAGAAAGTCAATGTCACCTCACACATGCAAAATATCTCTTCCATTATTGTGAACGTGATATCTCAGGAGGGCCTTGGTGGAATTTCGTCCCCTGGTACTCAAGGATGAACTGCAAACATCTTGACACCTTGGTGGGCATAGGTTGAGGCCACTTGCAATGCAGTAGTTTTATTTATTTATTTATTAATGACAATTAATACATTTTAATTATGAGTTAACATTGTCCCATGCAGAAATAGTTCATTTTTTAAGGATAGCAGAATTATTTTGAGCATTCCTATCATTCATACATGGATATAAAAACTCTGGTAATAAATACAGTGACATAATATCATAGCTTCCACCAACATAGTTTAATGCCATTTTTAATTATCCCTTCAGAAATCATGAATGGAGATGACACCCTTTTTTTAGAATCTAATGTTAATTTTTACACTCATTTCAGGTGGTGGGAAAAGAGTTACTGTGCTTAATGTAAGATTCTTTGGACACAATTCTAATATTTGAATTTGAAGGCAGAAAACATGATAAAACAATAATAATAATAATAATAATAATAGATTTTAATTGTAATGCCCTTTTCATCAGAGTTCTCAAAGGTTACAAGGTCTACAGGTTAAAAACAAAGAAAAGATAAGGAGATTAAAAATAGTATAAAATGCTGTGAAAATAAAGCAGTTAAAATCATATTATATTTATATATATACATACACATACTGTATATATATATATATATATTTATATTAAGTAAACTAAGAGCATATGATGATCGTCATATGATCCTTCAGTTGATCCTTCAGTTATCTGATTGGAGTTTTAATGAAATAGTAATTTACTTTGAATGAGTTAGAAGGTGAAACAGCATATCTGCTGCTTTAAAAGGAAGGCAGAAACAAACACAGGGCTTATCACCGATGATTAACTCCCACTATATGAAAAATGGTTATAATTTGAAAAATGATGGGATGAAGTGGCACTTGAACAAAGAATATAGTGTTCCTAGTGACACCATGAATAAATCAGAGCTGCCGCGACCCCACGCAATGTCCAGCTGTCTCTGTGCATCCCACCCCAATCCCTAACAAGCCTGTGGAACCTGTGCTGACAGCTCAACCTGCTAACCTTTGTGACCCGTCTATCATTACCCCCTGGAGAAGGGCACCAATGGAGAAAGGAAGTGAATCGGCTATGGAGGTCGAAGGTCGACTCAGATGATGCATTTCAAATACAAGAGGACAAGATGGATGTTGGTGGCTGCAGTGGAAGCAGCAAGTTTTTACCTGTCAAAGAATCTCAAACTACTGCTTCTTGCAACGCTTTTTGTTTGAGGAATGTCATAACATATGCAAAGAAAGGAGCGGAGATGACACATGTTTTGCTGGCCTGGTCCTTGGTGAGAAGTTCCCCTCAAAGCACATTTCTCTTTTTGGAGTAGAAGGGTCTGATGTGGTAGTTTGTGCTCTATAACCTGTAGTTTAGCTTCTGGCCCCTTTTGCTTGTCAAAAAAAGATGGGTGAGCTATGATCGAGGGTGACATTCCAGTAAGGTATAAAGAACTGTTGGATTCTGATTCAATACAATAGGAGAAATGTAAATTCATGACGATGACAAATTCTAAATATCACATGCAGATGTAACCCTGATATTTTCTTATTCTACATGCTCTCTAATGTTATCAAAATGCGCATCATTTTATCACACTGCGCTTTCAGTTAGTGAGCCTCACTATTGATGTTGTTACCTTGGCAATGGGCTCCCAAGGTTTGAAACAAAGGAGCTTCTAAAGGAACATTGATGAAGGGGGTGTATTCGTAAGCTGTTGAGTTTGAACATCAACAAGTTTTCAGCCCTTATAGCTTTTGACATAGATGTAGCATTTTGATATTCTTGGCCAGTCACCAACGTGACACCACAATTCGTGGATGTCAACGTTTTAAACTCTGTCTACAGCAGGCAGGCCCCTCCGTTTTTTGAGTCGGATTATTTTTTATCCTATTTTACTGCCAGCAGTCATCCTTGTCCAAAAGGTCACTGCTAACACAACAGTCTGCAAGGAACAGTGTGCAGACAGAATGTTTTCATTCATGTCTAGTAAAACTAACCACAACTTTTGACCTTCATGTCCCTGTCCCCCATACGGAGCCCATGAAAGCACCTACACTTTGACTCCATCTGTGTTTTCCACACTTCCCTAGAGTGAAAAAAACATCCCTTCCTCTTACTCATGTTCACTCAGTTGTTATCCCACAACAACTCACCTACCATGAGATTTCAGACCAGTCGCATGTTAGATACACATCTGTCTCGCTAGGGATCTCTTCCAGAATACTGTCACACACTTATAACAATAACAATGTGTGCCTGCCAGTGGAAAAAGAAGCACTTTCAGTGGGTGTATTTTGACGTGAACAAATGCCCCTTTGGATTAAATTGCAACAGTTTCTCGGTTTCCTGTTATAACATTCTCATTCAATATTGTACCGATTCCAACCATTTTTGTCCTTATTAATCATTTAGGCTCAAAGAGATGGAAAAATAGGGCCCAGGGTTAAAAATACTAGAATTATCCTTTAACTTGTGGAAAAGTCAACATTCACAAGACATATTAAATCAAACACCACTCCTGGCAATAAATGCTGCAAGGCATCATAAGTGTTCCACAGTTGTCATTTAATAGCTTTTTGTTCAGTGCCACATGGGACTGCTGTATTTTACCTTTAACATCAGCAATAACTGTTTCTGCTCTTTCGTTTTATTACAATTTGTCTCTAACTCTCTAAAATGTTAGAAATCTACCAATGCTAATGACATCACCTGGCTGGAAATTTCCCTATATCAAATATGCAATATCTGCCAGAATCTATTTGAAAGTAGAAGTGGGTTGATTAAATTTGAGGAATGTTTAACAATCTACATTTTCTGGGATCACAGGTGATTTTTTTTTGAAATCTCAAAATGTCATTAATGCCTGAAAGCCTGTAGATTACCTGCACGCTCTCTTTCTCTGTCTCTCTCTCACTCTCTCTCTCTCTCTCTCTCTCTGCCACACTGAATAACCAGAAGCTGAGTCTGGGGGCCACATTCTTGACCTCTCTACACTCAACTGCCAACACAGCACGTGGCTTTGTGCTGGCTTCACCAATGGCTCCTTTTTGGAGTTCTTAATGGGTAACACACATAATACACTTTGTGTTACCAAGCAGTAAACCCTCACTGAGAGGATCACTGGTGTCACCAGGGTTCAGGTGAGGGAGAAGGAAACAGTGAGAAGAAAAGGACGAGAGCCATTACTAAACTTTATATTGTGCTGGAGCTCAGACATAAAGGCCTACTGGATACAGCTCCTGTCTGACCCCAACCTGCAGTCCGACCACTCACAGCCAGCGTGAGGAAACTTGGGACTGTCCTAAGAAAAACGGCACGTTAAGTCGTAAAAGGAAGCGCTTCATGATGAACTACATTCAAGTGAGGGACGCCTTCTAGTGGCCAAATAAAAAAGAGGAGGTTGTATTGAATTCATCAACAAAACACCAGACCACCAATGGAGGTCATCAAGCGATGAGGCTGAACCAAATAATCATTGCAACCACAACAACAATGGTTGCAACAACGTTAAAACTCAGCCACTGATTCTTACTGAGGCAGAGATTTTAAGTGTGAAAGTGTTTTTTTTTTTTTTTTTTTTTTTTTTTGCTGAACCCAACAAGACCTTGTTGCCATGATTTTTTTTTTTTAATAAATGTCTGGGAGTGGTTTTGGATGGCACAGTCCAGCAGTGTCCTTTATTTGTAAGACGTGTTGGAGAACAACGATACAAATGAGCACTTGCAGATTGTTACATTATAAAGTTTGTTGGCGACTGATGACAGAGCAGCCCCTGAAATGCCTCCGTGTCATTACTTTACTGTTTCCTGTTACCACAAAGACTGTATCTTTAGCAAAAACATGCAGACGAGTTTACAGACACACAAACACACATACTGTACATGCATAACACACACATGCTTATACACTGAAATAAGCATACACACACCATATAATACATGCAAGTATATCATTGCATAAAGAAATTCTCAAATGTATAGGCAAACATATACACATGTGCACCCCTTCAGAGGCAAGCACACACATGTAACTCCAACATTGGTGAACAGCTGCATGGGTCAGTTTGGAGCGAGACCAGCCACCTCTTGGCCACAAAGGCCTGCTTGTGCCCCCCGGCTCGCTAGGAACATAAAACACAAGAGATAAGACCAGACACTGTTTGCCAGAACCAGCGGACCTCCCCAAACAGGAACTGCAAGTGCAAGGGTTCTACACGCATGCACACGCGCACACACACACACACACACACGAAAGCCTATAAATTACATACATTTATGATGCATGGTGAATGAGCCGATGTTGAGAATATTATTATGTAACATTTAATGTGGTTTGTCACTTTTCTGATCGCTTCAATTTCATTTCAACTTCACTTCATTTCATTTGAAAGCCAACAATCTATAATGACATTGAAAATAAGGTTTCCAATGTTGTAGCCTCCACTGTTATGCATTTGAGATACTTTGAAACTGTTAAAAATGTTGTTGATACATTTAACCACTGAGAAAGTGAGTTTCCTTTGTCGAGTCATTTCCATGTGCTGGATATTTCAATGCTGCAGGTCATGACACTAACTAATCAAAGTTAATGGGTCTGAGACCATTTATCACTCTTATAGCAGATAGGACTTCTGAAAGGGAAGCTCTGGTGCCGATCTACATATTTCTGTGATAGCCATATGAGCATGTGTGATCAGCAGTGACCATCCCCGCAGCTTCAGGTGGAGATACTTTCTGGCATTTTTCATTCACAATTCAAACAAGGATCTTTACTTTGTATAAATGTGAGGTTCAGCTTCACATTTGGGCTCCTTATACTTGCAGGCTTACACATTTCAGTAATAATTACACACATATTTGCAGTTAAGTTCCAGTCCCTGTGGTAAATTGTGTTATTACTGAATCATTTGGGATTACTTCTCTACTGAAAAGAGAAAGGGAATCAAAAGTGTTTTGAAAGAAAGCGTCAGTAAGATTAACATGCATCACAGTAGAAGGGGCTATCTACTGTTTAAGTAATGAGAAAAAAATACGTATGATTCCTAGAGAACAAATACATGACATAAACAATAGCTGATGAACTGCAAAATACATCAATCAAAAACATCAGCATGATTTTAATAACTATTTTCGATTTGCTTGTAAAAACACACACACAGAAAATTGAAAAAAAAAAAATCCAGAAAAAAGCAAATACGTTTTTATGCTTAGGGAAGATGGTTAAGTGAAGGTTAAGTTAAGCAAATGAATGCAGAGGTTTTTATATATATAAATAAATCATATATATATATATATATATATATATATATATATATATATATATATATATATAAATCATATATATAAATAAATCATATATATATATATATAAATCATATATATAAATAAATCATATATATAAATCATATAAATATATATAAATAAATCATATATATATCAAATAAAGGATGACATTTGGAAATCATGTGACTAACAAATTGCTCTGGCAGAAATAATCCTTTGCATCGCACAAGCAATGGTGGCAGCAGACGGAAACACTAAAAATGTGTGTGGTGAGCAGAACTTGTCCAAGTGGACACAGCTGCAGTAGAGGTTGATTTTAGTGATATTTTCCATGTCAGTTGTGCTCTCTGTCGTGCATTTTCCCACGTTTTCTTTGTTTTCTGTTTGTTAATGTGCACCTTTCAATCACCTCATCGCGTTGCTCAAACTGGTCTTTCGTCTGCATCTGTAGTTAATGAGACCCGACCTGATGTTTTGCAGCATCGACTGCTTACCTCGATGAACTTACCTGCAATATTCATGGAACAGAGGTGGATGGAAACACACATAAGTGTACACTATCTCAAACCAATTTTCTAAAACTTTCGGTAAAAAATTGCTTTTACATTTTGATGGAAACCCAGCCATTGTGCTCTTGTGCTGGTGGATATGCTGACATGATTGCTCACAATTGTTTCACCTGCTGTGCTTGCACATAATCAGCACAATACTTGAATAAGAACTCAAACTTACCCTCTTACTGACCGACAAATTGTTTAGAGCTATAGTATGCAATTTTGGTCTCCTCCGTCTAAACCCGAGAGTGATCCGACAGTGATGAATTTGTTTGATGACTTCTTCAGTCTTTACTTTGCGTGTAACTATTACTTGTGACTGCGGCATTTACATCAACAAAGGTCATCACTGGGTAATTGAAGTAGTAGTGCTAATTGAGTAATCATTTACACACAGGACTCCCTGTAAGCATATAAGTGAAGGTGACACTGACATTAGTATCTGTGAAAGAAAAACACTGGAACTCTGAGATGCTCTGTAAATAGATTCAGATCTATTGTGCTGGGAATAGCAGCTCCTGTGAGCCCAAATAAACCTGCTCCAACAAAAAAAGCTGCTCTCCATTCAATTCTATGTCTCTCCATTTTCTGCTGAGTCATGATTTGTCCAGTCACCACTTTGCAGGCCCACACAGACACAGGGCCACACACACCATGACACAGTAGAGTCTGTGTGGCTTGGATCAAGGTCCACTCACAAAGGGGAGGAGGGAAAACCCCCGAAACGTGACTGATGTCTTTGTCCTTATCGTTGCCCTTCTTCCTCTCTCTCTCCGTCTGTCTATCCATTGCCAGCCCCGTTTCCCTCTCTTTGTCACCTCCCCATCTCTGTCCATCTGTCGCTTTCACTACTCCCCTCTATTGGTCGCATATCTGTATGTGGTCTGTCTCAGTGCTTTTCCCTTTTTCAGGCAAACAGGATTCTCTCTTACGAAACAGCAGAAATTTTTCAATTCCTCATCTGATGGTAGTTCCTGCTAAGCATATGAAGAACCCTAATAATCTCTTGGTGTTTTAAATATTTGTGCCTGTAGCATCAACACTGTGTGCATCTTTGTAAAGCCAGATGTGTGAGGAAGATATAATGAGGAGATATGGAGAGTTCCAGCTTGAATGTTGTTGAATCACCCAGCAGTTTATTTTAATAATATCCACTTCATTCATCAGCTGTCCTTACTGACCAGTGGGCCATGCAGCTGTAGCTCATTCATAATCTCCACTGGCCATGACATTCACACACATACGCATATGGTGTCTAGAAAAAAAAAACAAGCCTCAAATCTGCACGATAAAAAGAGAAGAGTCAAATGTGCATGTTTGTCAGAGCAGGAAAAAACACACAAAAATGAAATGAAACAAATGGATGGTTTAGAATGAGGTTTGGGGGATTTTACAGAATGTCTGTATACAGAAGGTGAAAGCTTCAACATCTGTGTACGCAAATAAGAGTGAGAGAGCACTTCAGTGTCTGAAACACCTGGGACTTCGTCCCTTTGGGAAAACACTTAGAGTTTAATCCAAAGAACTAATCAATCGTAAAGGAACACTGATATAAAAGACAGATTAACACTGATGGTCTCACATGTATGGCATGTACAATATAAACACACACATGCTACAGTTTTGTTCTTAAAATTCAGTCTACGGCTACAAGTATACACCATGAGTTGTGGCAGGTTTGCATAATCATATTCTGATTACAGCATGGATTATCATTATTACAGAACTTTTTTAAGACTGGACAATCGCTAAATTCAAGAGTCACAGTGATGAACGCACCACGCTGTAGGTATCCTTCAAATTCCGCTCGTTCATGGCAGTGAAGGGAAGTTTGGATGGAGCTTGCTTTGAAATGAGAGGACGGGTGAGAGCGAGTCAAAATGGTCATCGTCAGCTGATGCAACACGGAATGGTTCATGTTTAAGTTTTAAGTTCAGCTACAGCCAAGACACAAATGTAGAGAACATAAACTTCTCTCAATAAATGTCATGGCAAACCAGCAAATAGCTGTTGAGTCATTTCACTTGAAAATAATGAGGATAAAAATATCCATCTCCTGGTGATACTTAATTAAAATCAGTGTGTAGCATTAATTCTCCAGGAAATTATATTGCAATCCATCCAGAATTAGCTGAGCGTCTCTGCCTGTGGTGTGGGTAAAAGAAAACAGAAACCTTTCTTCTGTGCAACACGGTATGTCAACACAAGGTCAGGACAGAATAAGGGGGGGGGGGTGATTTATTTATGGTTATTTGAATGTCAAACAGTTGCTTTAATGATCAATCAACTCCTATAAGAATGCTTGTCATTGAATTTCCATTTGTGGCCTTCTCAGTGTTCAACTCACTGGCACAGAGCAGAAGCATTCTCCAAATGTTCCAGCGATAACAGCTAATTACTAGTCACCTCCCCAGGCCTCACAGCATTCCATTGCCATTTCTATTTTAGATTGAGACATTTGCCTGTTCTCTCTTCATTTAGCTGCTTGAATAAGGTTCTGTGATCGAGGTCCTTGTGAAGAACTCTCCTTCACTCCCAGGGGGATCTGACTAAACTTTAACTGTTGTTGGGCAAAATAAGTCCACATGACAAGAGGGAGACTGATTCCCATGTGATTAGTTGATCATTGCCATCTTTGGAATGATGGAAAGATTCTTTGAAATCTGTGTCGCCACTGTTCATGGGCAATTTACTGTACATGAAAGGAGAGGGGCAGAATCACTGATTAACAGAAGCCAGTATGCGAGAAGGCTACTTTTGGTGAACCCTGGTCCACACACCATGCATTTACCAACTATCTAGAGGTAAGCTAATCATGCTTCCTAAATTACTGGTAGATAGTCACAGTTTGACTTAAGTCAACTGCTATTTCTATGCCCCATAATCAGAAGCATGGGCCATTAAAACTGCTGGACCTATGAATGCCACACAGCTAACTGCCTGTTTCGATGTGTCAACAGAGGTTAGTTGACATAATGACACATCAGTGGAATCTGAATGGCAGCACACAGGATGTGACTTTGGGCTTGTAAGGGAAGGATGTGAAACAGAGGTAAACGGTGGGGTGTGGCAATCAGCAGGCTGCAGGTTTGGAACAGCTGAGGGAGAGCTTGTGTTTTGACTCAGCATGTGGCTACAGAGCTTTTCTGCTGCATCATGAGCTGAGCCACTCAGTGCAGGTTAAGTTAAGAGTGCTCTGAGCGCTTGGAGTTGAAAAAAAAACCTTGAGAACACAAACTTGGGAATGTGGTGGGAAATTAGGCTTTGTTGATTGTTGATCAGATTTAAATTGATTTACTATCAGAATTAAAATGTTCTAGAGATAATCTTCCCCGATTGTGTATTTAAAGAAATATTACTGCTCGGGCAGCATGTTTGCCCATTGAGCACTCATGGATCTGACACCATAAGAATTAAAAACATGAACTGAACAGGATGATACCCAGACATTCAAAAGAGAGCTGGTGTTTGAATAGAGGAGAATTTGATATTTATTTTTTACAGGTTAAATTCTTCCAAAAAAATGTGACAAGTGTTAGCTCCTATTTTTGTTTGACACCAAATCCTCAATGATGGCATTTGTCCCACTCCCATGCCACCTGCTGATCAGACCTTGAGGAGCCACAATTGGATGATACATTTACTGTCAAACGCAGATAGTTCTATATTCCAGTTACTTATTATGGGTGAGAAAACTCACATTGTAGTAAAATACCTTCTGCCAATAGCAGTTCATCTTTTAACTGCTTTTTCTGCATGATGTGTTTGTTTACTTAATTTACTGGAAAGACAAACTCTTGCTGCACTGAGCGAAGCAGGACAATCTTCCAGGTGAGCAGCTCCATCATTTCCAACTCCATCAGCAGGTCTGATGTCTCTTCAATGCAGACCACTGGCTAGTGTGTTAAATAGCAGCTCCATTCAATTCAGTCGAAATTGAATGTTTGTTTGGATTGAGATTTGATTGGAAATTAAAATTGTGAAAACCCTGCTGTGATCACTCTGATGCATTTCTCTTCTTTTCCTTGTCTCTCCATCTGTAAATTCATACATCTGACTTGCTTCTACAGCTCTCAGCAGCAAGCTCCAACCACTGTTTTCTTTGCTCTGCCTTCCAGCAGCTGCAGTGCACTCGTCTGACTAGCGCCCTCTATGAACAGTTGCGACTTAATGTCTCTGCAGAACAAGAGCCAGCAGAGCAGAGAGGGGCAGGCTGCTGGACAGGCAACCGGCAGCACTCATGGTTAAACACAGAGAGTGGTGCAGCGCCCAGGAAACAGCTGCTCGATCAGTCACACTTACACCACAAACAAAGGATCAAGTAAGCAAGGTTCCTGGGGTCACACTTCATATGGCTTCAGACTGAGTTTTATATGATTATATAAGAACCACATTAAAAGAAAATTGTTGTGGAGTGAACAAAAATGTCAGCTTTGAATTTATCCTCCATGCTGACATTTCATCTGAGAGGTTCATATCACTCACAATCCACATTGAGATATATTCTTCTCTATATGGTATATTCTTATGTTGTTCATTAGCAAATGTGAAACTTACCAAATTAACAAAACCATCTCTGAGAAATCTCACTTACCACGCACAGGACATTAATAAAGACAATGTGGCAGTATAGAAACGAAAGATGAAAATAAAAAAACTCAAACTAATGTTAAGGATGTGAAAAATAAGCACCGCAATCAATGTAACCAGGGGAAAATACATCCGTCTTCCCCATACAAATCATTCCCATGGCATTAGCGTTGTTGCTTGAACTCAAATTAATTTATGTAGTGCTAACTCATAACACAAGTTACCTCAAGATACAAAGACCAGCTTCTTCATAAATGTGCGGAGCCCAAAAAATCCTCCTCGAGAAAGCATTGCTGCACTCTACTTTTCTCTGCTAGTTAATGTAACACTGCAACTTCAGGTTTTCTTATCTTGTTTTCATTTTTGTTTTAATGTGGAGGGAATCACCCTCTGTGTACATACCTGGTATGACACTGAATTCTGCAAATTCAGCTTAAAAAAAGAAAAGAGACATGGGTGTTTTAAAGGCTCCTGCTGCCAGAAAATTTCCTTTTGGAGGGGGGGGGGTAAACCAACTCAAAGTAGGTGGGGAAATTTACACTTATTCTCTGTGAAATTACTAATAATGAAACCTATTTTTCATCTATATTGAAAGGTTAATGTGTAAAGGCAAGGAACATACAGGGCTCTATTCAGGTGATGCATAATATTCTATAATTCCATGAAACTAGATTTATCTGGAAGTCACAGGATGAAACTACTGCCATGTACACATTAGATCTTCGACAGCATGAAGTTGGAGCTGAACATTTGATGTGGGCCAAGGTGACCTAATCTTATCAGCTGGGGTGGAGAGAGGGGAAGAGAGGAGGGACGGCTGGTGTTATTTCCGTTGGCACCCTTTCACATTAGTGTTTGCAGAGGCGTGACCGCTCTACATCAGTCATGACAGGGTAAGGTGGGCACCAATCTGTTTGAACACTTGAAAATGATTCTCTCGTTAAATCAAACTTCATTTGTGGCACCTGCCTCACACAGCAGTGCAAGTAAAGAAGTGTGTTGTAGATTATTTACAAGCTGATAAGACAATCTGCAAAACCATCTGAGACTGATGTCCAGAAAAATAATGAAGAACAGAGAAATGCAGATGAAAGAGAGTAAATCATTAAACACACAAATTATGTAATAAAGTTAGGAATAAAATAAACAATAATAACACAGGCCATCAGTGACTGGGTAGGACTGTGAGTTGTAGTTGTTATAAAATTTAACATTTAAGAACATTACATACAATACATACAAAGAGGGATGCAACTGTATTGTTTTGACCAAACTTATCAAAATCAACAATATTATTGTGGTATTGTTTTGTGCTGAGAAATGCAGAGACAAACAATGAAATCCATCAGTCCATTCATTTTCTACCGCTTGTCCTGTTAAGGGTCTCGGGGGGGTGATGTCTATCTCAGCAGCCTTCGGGCAACAGGCGGGGTTCACCCTGGACGGGTCGCCAGTCCATCGCAGGGCCAACACATAGAGACAGACAACCATTCACACTCACATTCATACCTACGGTCAATTTAGAGTATCAATCAGCCTCGTCCCCAATTGCATGTCTTTGGGCAGTGGGAAGAAGCCGGAGTACCAGAGAGAACCCACGCAGGCACAGGGAGAACATGGAGACTCACACAGAAAGATCCCGTGCTGGAGCTGGGACTCGAACCCGGACGCTTCTTGCAGTGAGGCGACAGTGCTGACCACTGCACCACCGTGCAGCCCACAATAAAATCATTTCAGCAAATCTTATATTAAAACAGTATGCACACCCTGTTTCCTGCAGTTCTCCCCAAATACTTGTCAACCAAGGTCAACTAAGCGAGCACAGACAAGGACTATTACCACTGTCAGTGATTGTCACTGACAGTCACTGCACTAAGATTATCTTTGTTCCCAACAGGGAGGGTCTATATTTATCCTCACTCAATGTTTTAATTGAACCTGGGACAACGAGATGGAGTTAGTCAGTAGTCCTGGTCTCCCGATTGTCTTCAGCAGTGCATTGTGTCCTGTGATGAGATTTTCAGAAGGAGGCAAGAAGGGCTACCACTTCTAAACCTGCATGTACGTTTAACGTCACAGCTCCGCCTCCATCTCTGGGATACTGCTGCCGCTAACTTTGGTTGATGCTGATCAGTCTGGCAGGTATTTTATCATGATTTCAAAGTGAAGTAATCACACATGTTAACATGAAAATTGCATCTGATAACAAGGCACAATATTGCATCCGTAAGAGACACGGCACACTGGGAATTTACTTGAATGCAAAGATACTCATGTTGATAAGTGAGGATCAAAGTGGCTGTCCATCTGTGTTTTAATCTGTCAAAATGATGGACGACATTAAGATTTTTCTGTTACTGTTAAAATAGTTGATAGAAATGAAAGAACATGTTGTTTTTCCCTGTTATCTGTCTGTTAAAGAGTGGCTGATGGCACAATTTAAAATAATTAAACCTTTTCTATGGCTTGGATGAAAGACAGTTTACAAGAACACTTTGAAACCACTGCCACCATACAAGATATTTAGACAGTCAAAAATGCAGGCAAGCCGACAAGAAGATGTATTGTACATCTGCGGGAAAAAGCAAGAACTTCCAGGCATCAGTTACTGTATGTTATGGATAACATGCCTAATCATGGTGTTTCTTTACACGAGAGCCTTTGAGAATGTGGGGTCCTGGCAGGGCTAATATCATGAAGGCAGGTGGGTAGCAGAGTGAAGCACTGCAGGGGTTCAGATTAGATGTCTGTCAGACATTCCTGCTTCCCAAAGTCTGGTGTTCTTGTCCCTCTTATTGCACGTCTGCCACTTAATGCATAATACAATAGTTTTCTCCCCTTTTTCTCATCCACACACAAAGACTGAAACATTCACAATCATCCCTGTCTGTCTCGGGTCAGACAGTATGGCATTTGGTAAAATGATACTAATGTCCAAAGTGTAGTGGCTCAACAGTATCACACACTGAGCCAGATATTGAATTGCTGAGTTTAAGACTTGATAGACATTCTGTCCAAACCTACCACACACACACACACACACACACACACACACACACACACACACACACACACACACACACACACACACACACACACACAGAAATTATGTGGAAAAAGCATTTACATGTGTACAAGCATTGGATCTCCAGTCCATATGTGTACTGCTCATCTGAGATTGCTGCGAGCTGCTGGGAAACCTAACAGGTCCAGTAACACAACTGTTTCATTGAGCCACTCGCACCCTTCTGTCTTACTTCTCCTAAGCCTCTTTTCACCCCAGTATGGCCTCATGAAGAACTCCACTTCACTCCTGTGCGTCCTGACTACTGATTGTAGCGTTTGACTCACAAAAGGCAAAGGCGGGCTGCTCTGGTGTTTGTACGAGGAGGTACCATCTGGGTCTGGTTACCTAGCAGTGAAGGCTGGAGAGGAGGAAGGAGCAAAGGAGGATGGTGGTGGTGGTGGTGGTGGGGGGGCAGTGTTAAACTTACTATAGAAGGCCATGAGAACCCAATAAAAAAGGGATTCAGGTGCCAGATAAAACCTGATTTCGGACAGGATCACTCACATTTCAAAAACAGCTAACTTAATTAACAATCAACTTTGGCAGAAATGAGGAAAAAAAGAATTTTTTTTACAAAAGACTGCAATTATTTTGGTTGTACTCTTTTGAATGCACTACTCCATGCCCAAGCAAGTGCATACATATATATGTTGTGCATCTGCTTCTTATAATGGAGTAAAGTATCCATTAAATGACGGAAAAGTGCGCCATCCTTAATTATAACAGGTTTTGGTTTGTTAATGAACTACCTCATGATGGTGATGTGCCAAAAATGCTTTAAACCACAACTACTTTTAGGAACTATGCACCCATGGGTGCACGGATGGCTGCTGAAATGTTTGCAATTTCAACGCTGCTGGAGGGGAAATGAAAATCTGTGGTATGTGCCACTAGCCAATCAATGAGAAAGATTTCTCTAGACCTGGCTCATTAATTGGATGTGAATTAATTAAATTCAAATTAACAACATGGTGGTATTTGTGTTTGTGTATGTGTGTGTCTTAAAGAGTAAGAGATAGAGAGAGAGAGAGAGAGAGAGAGAGAGAGAGAGTGAAAAAGAGAGCAAGTAAGAGAGACAGCCGTCCACTGCACCACCTTTACCTTACTGCTGTATGATTATTGTATTAAGGATGTCCTGGTCAGAACTGATAAAAAGTTCCTCATCACTGAGGTAATTTCCTCCATCCACAATGCATTTGGTCCAGCTGGTGAACTAGTTTATGGGTTAGCAGAGGGTCAACATGCAAACCCTCACTGTTGAAGAGACACGATGTCATAAGAGCACAAAATGCATCCATTACCCATTATTTATTTTTGTTGATTTAATTCACTCTTACTTTCTAAGTCGTAGTTCCTTTTATCTTTTCTATTGCTGCTTGTTTTTGAGTAAAACAAAATTTTGTTGTATTTCACACAATGACAAATAACATGTCACATCTCCATAGCAAATGCCTGAAATTCTTTGTTTGCCAATTTGGGCTCATCGCACCAAGGATTCTCATTGAGCCTCAATTACTCAAAAAGGGTATCATTGTATGTCAGGTTGCACAGCAACATCAACACTGAGAATTTTAAGTCAAAAATCATAATATTTAATGGTTTAATAGAGTGACATTTGGAAAACAAACCCTCAGGAGAAAAGGCCTCGAGATTGTGGCTCGGAATGACATAAAAATAAACCTCACACTTGGACTGTACTGCAGGGCAATGATAGTGATAGCGTTGATACTAAGAGTGAAGCCACTGCCTTTAAATTATCAAATATAAAGAAACTGAATGCTTGTCAGTCACGGGACAATGGAAGAAGCTGAATATATAGCAAATGTTTCTTATGTTTACTTTACAGTGAAGAGTAAGCAGAGCATCCATCTAAGACAAGTGAATAACCTCAACTGTCCCCACCAGCCAAGGCTCGGGGTGAAACTAGGTCAAATCCTAGTGTGCGGCTGGACTGTGCTGGTCAGTGTTTGAAAAACTGGCCACTTGTCACAGGAGTATGTAGTGTGTCGACTGTGAGCAGACCTGGATAAAAATAATGCAATACATTTGCAGTTGCTGAAACATAATCACCACTAGAATCATCACTGTGCCACACATAACTACTCTACTGACCACAAATAATTTGACTATGATCTTATTCACTGGGCTCCTTGAGTTAACCTCATCATCAAGGTCTAGAAACAGCTTCATACAGGTGTTGTGGTGAGAACTGCTGCACTTCACACAAGCTGAGAAGCTCTGGTGTATTGATAATACACAACAAGTACAACAGCAAAATGGCAGCAGCGCTCCTTTGACAACAAAGCACCTGAGATTCCCCTCTTAGCCCTCTTTACAGTCTTTGGTCCATTCACTCTCTAAGGAGATTCTCTATGGCAATGCAACTCTGGTCACATGATCAATGACTAAGCAAGGACCCCTCCCACCTCTCCCGTAACCTGCTCACTGCCCTGCCGTCAGGCAGACGACTCCTCAGCATCAGCAGTAGCACAGTCAGTCTGGAATAGCATCTTCCCCCAAGCTGTCAGAATCCTGAACTCTCTGGAGCTGAGGATCACATGAAACCTTCACTGACACCCACAGCAAACATTCTGGACACCCACTGCACCTTAAACACTCCCCACCACAAACACAATGAACACCCACGGTACCTTAACTGAATATTTTATATTATGTATAAATTTCAATTTCATGGATTGCATTTGATCACACAAGTGTATATGTGTGTATTTATATGGGTATTTGTGTTCATATTTTCTATGTAAAATATATTCTTTACTTTTCTTTTACTATTTTTTAATCCATATTTGATGTCTATTTTATGCCTGAAAAACAGCAGAGAGAAACAAGTGTAAGTACAGCAATCAGCACTGTACGTTACTTCATCCTGATTCAATAAGCAGCCGCCAATGAGAAGCTCCAACACTTGACTACTGACCAATGAGGTGGCTATCATCAGTCAGATGCAACTGTGGTAACTCAGCTACAATTGCTTTTATCTTGCTGGTCCTCCAAACAAACAAACAAACATAAATCATATATCCACCATTACTTGACTCAACGGGTTGTAAGCCCATGGTCTTTTTGTGTGGCGTTAAAAAAGCATTTATCATGCAAAATCCTTCAGTTTTATACTGCAATTCCTCAGTTTCCATAGGTGTGAAAGAGCATAAACTTGATGATATCCCCAGGCAGCCACTACAAGCACAGGGCTACTGTTCTGCATTCATCTGACAACTCTAACTGACAACTGAAAAAGTGTCTGAAAAATTACACACATTATAATCATAATAGAAATATTATTTGTTGATCTAACCATGAAGAGCATTACATTAGCCAAAAGTGATGCATGTGGTGCAGGTGAAGAACAGAGAGAATCTAGAGCTAAATGAATGGGGCAGTGCCTCAGTGAAGAGTGTGTCTTCGAACAACATGACAGCATGGCCAGATCGCATCCCAGAAAAAGTTTGGAGAGGAACTACAGCTGTTGGCTCAGACAGGAGAAGCCCAGTCAGGGTGGCCGGGGATGATTCCTCTTTTGTTCTATCTCTTTCACCTAATCAGTTTTCTTTGGCAAGTCCTAAATAAAGTCATATAGTGGTAATAATGTTTTAATATAACACCATGTGTCTGTGGCACAGTGACAGCCCCAGACCTCCTGACCACCCCCCCATCTTGATTCATTAACAGGCAAGGAGGCAGCATTTGTCCTGCCGCCAGGCAAGAATGAAGGGCATGGATATGAGCAAAAACTTAAGGGATGCAGGGGGGATAGTCAGAAGCATCAGGAAAGCTAGAAAAGCAAAGAAACAGAATGAGGAAAGAGAAGGAGGGTGAGAGTAGGAAGAGCAAGAGGCAAAGGAAGAAGAGAGAGGAGAAGGGGTGAAAGGCAGCCAATCTGAAGGGGAATGCTGGGCTCAGCAAGTAAGCGATTACTGATTAGCCAGCTCGGACCTGTAGGGAGGCTTGTCTGTCCTTGGCTTGGGAAAACAACATAAAAGGGAGCCGGCTGTTTTGTGACAGGACTTTAAAGCTTAGTAGCTATCGGGAGACATTAGCCTTATCAATGGCCGGTCACAACAGCCAGGCTATATGAAGCAACAAGGGCACTGTTCTTTCCAGAAGGAGATAACCAACACATACCTTGGCCCACATTTGCATGCACTGCAGTAACAACAGGCAGTGTAACGGAAAAGGGAGAGCAAAAGCATCAAAACTCCAGTGAGTGAAGCTTTTGCCAACAGAGGTAATAATGGCAGGCAGGAGGTCTGACAATCAGTGTGTCCTGCTCGGCATCCAGATGGGTATGGCAACCTGGCACACAAGTTGAGTGCTGAACTCTACCAGGAGCTTGCCTGATGTTTTTACATCCATGCCATCCAATCGTCCTGTATTGGGTTTTAGACTGATTGGATATGACAGGTTAACAAGTCCTATTTCACCTTTCAATCATTGAAAAGAACACGTTGACACTAGTTTGTGGAAGAGTTTCCATTGGGATGAGTCCACAAGTCCAACATGTTGAACTTGAGTCAGTGGAAAAAGTAGCTTTGAAATAGACAGTGACTACGGTGAACTGCGGTTAATATAAAAAAAACTTCAAAAGGCTTTCTGGAAAGATTCCCATTTTCCCGCATCACAACTGTAAATAAAACATTGAACCAGCATGACTGTGCACAAACAGACCAGCCCCCACACCTCTCCTAACTTTTCCCATATATTTGTGCTGATTGATTTTTGTGGGGTAAGGTCATTCTGAACAGCTGCTGATAGACTTGCAATTCATCTGAAGTTCAAAGAGTGCTTGGGTCAGTCAGTGCCATTGCTGTTTGTACTTTACCGAAATGCAACGTCATCAGGCACCCTGCCTTGTCAACAGCGTGGGTGGCAGTACAGTCCAGCCAGGAACTGCTCTATCTTGAATCACATAATGAGTGCAGTTATGACACCAAATGCATACTCAATGATGGAGGTACAAGACAAGAACACTTCTTTACTTACAGGTACAGTTTTAAAGAATGTTCCCTTAAAGGCAGGTATTTGTTACCCCAAAAGTACAGGAGTGGTTTCAAGAGATGAGATGTGCACCTTTCTACCTCCTGCGACAAGTGTTTACAAACTTTTAGTTAGCACTGGTACCTGATTTAAGTTTGGCCTCTACTTCGGACTGTAAGAAAGGAAGAAATTCAGAAAAAATAAATAATAATTAGAAAACTGGGGTTGCAACCTCTGGAGTCATTACCTTTTACCTGGCAAAATAAATATCTCACAATCACACGATATCTGAAAATAACAAGACAAATGTATCATATTAATGATTCTTATTGTGAGCTCAATAACCAGTCCATGAGCAAGAGTAGCCGCAATCACGATCAAAGAGACTTTAATGCTTTGGTCCTGAATTGTTATGTTTGTGATATTTGCTATGCACAAATGTCTGGAACAGGGTTCAAAATGACATAATACAATGTCTGGCGCCACATTTCTGTCTTTACTCACTCTCTCTCTCTCTCTCTCTCTCTCTCTCTCTCTCTCCCTCTCTCTCTCTCCCTCTCTCTCTCTCCTACTCTTTATCTCGTTTACAATCTTGTCTTTGTCCCAATTCTAACACATTTCTCAGCTGACTGGCTGGCACACCTTTCAGAGGACAAAGTCCCTGGGTGAGAAAACAGAAGAAAATACACATGCTCATCAGAACACAAGCACACCCATGTAATCATATGCAAACACATGCCTGCGCAGTGGCATGCAGTTGCATCTTACACACACACACACACACACACCACAGGAATACATTCAGAAAGAGGCAGAGCAGCATTCACACACACAAGCACACACTTCCAAAGTCCTCCACCATCGTGCCTTCCCACCCCACACTTGATAAATCCTTGTGAGCCTGACAAAACAGGAGAGGGCACTTGACAGTCTTTGAACACTGAAGCAGTTTGCATAAGAAAGCATTCATGCATGAAGTGAAGAGTACTGTACCCCTCGCTTTATGACTGAAAAGGAGCTTGGACCAGATGAATTTGCAATTGAACTTCTAATGCGCAGTTGTGAAATCAAAGGTATATTATGACATTTCGGGAAAAACGTTCACTTTTTTTGTAATGAAAATGAGATGCTTGACTGCTCTGACATCAGCACACTAAATCTAAGTTCTATAGATGGCTGTAACAGCCTGGGGGGTTAAATGTCATTTGGATTTGACTCTTTGACTGACATAATCATATTCAATGGCATCATACGATAGAAAAGAGAAGCAAACACATCAGCATCAGTGGGTGCTGCTTTCACAGAGGAGTAACAAACTGATGTTGCATTTCAAAATCAGGAAAACAGCAATAAACAGATTTCTTTTTTTGTTATGCGTATGGATATCAACAGAAACTTGATGGCTCAAGCCATCTTTTGGGAACCCCCCCAAATCATCCTGACTGCCACCATTCAGCCGCTCGACTTTGACGCAGAATCGTCTGTATTTATTAGTTGCTTGAAAACAAAAATATTCTTTCAGGAACTGCTGCTGTGGTACAACTACTTTTTCTGCATTTTAAATGAATTTAGCCATTAAAAATGCATCAGAATCTCTGCCATTATCCTCCCTGTGGCTTCACTACGATGACCAAAGATTGTATATAAGCCTTAGTTACTAAACGCTGGTGTTATTTTGATATTGATCACTTCTTTGCAGTGTGATGACTGTTTGAGACATTGAAAGTGATGCACCAGGAAGGGAAAAAAAACCTGAAAGGCAACTCCTCATCTCTTTGCAATGGGAACAGGATCAATTGGCTTTTATTAGCAAGTTCACCTGGGTCTGAAAAACCCACATTTACACTGGTGTGTGCCCTGAGAATGGGGTATGCACAAGTTAGCTGTCCTCATTTGCAGGACATTCCATCTCTGATGCCATCCATCACCACTACAGAAATGGTCAAAACTCTAATATTGAGCAGTCAAATCTGAGTCACTCAAAAAAAAAATTCAGGTACAACCCTACTACCTGAAATATTGATAGTTAGTGTCAAAAGCAGTTAATGTATGTTTTGACTGTGTGGCCTGCCAATGAGCCTGGCTCTTTTGCATAGCAGTCTGAGAGCAAGTTTGGTACCCCGTAGGACTGGGCTAGAGAAAATGGAGGGATGACTACCCTTACCTTCGCTTCAGACTTTGAATGTGAGAGCAGACTTTCTGATAAGAAAACGGTTTAACAGTTGTGGGTAAAGACACTCCTCTACATTTCCTACTCAGTTAAACTGAAAACTAAAAATATCAGAACTGGGTTGGGCTGCATCCCACCATGACCCTGAAAGGCTAACATAAAATGCGCATGAATAGCAAGCCATATTCATAAGTCATTTGCCACAATATCTCGATGTGTTTTGTGCTTATGTCATGCCGTTTAACCCAGCCATTAATTTAATGAGACATCAGGGCCTTTCCGATTTTAACAATTATATTTCATTTTAACACAAACCCTGATCTTTTCCCAAACTAACAAAGTAGACCTAGACCGAGACCTAACAAGACCTTGGCACACAAAAAGTGAGATCATGTCAACCGAGAACGTGAATTAGTGAGTGGCAATGTCTGCAAAATGTACCCTAATTCAAGGGTATATCAGCCACAGTGATGAACAGACAAAAGATCTACAGCAATAGTATCTTCCAGTTTTGTTTTGTTTCTTTGTAAGAAAAATGTCTTTCAAAGATAAAGATCATAGTCTTTTACATGCGCTCTTGTCTGAAAAAAATCCTAACCACATAAGCAATAGAATTATAAAGCTTCTGTCTTTCTGTGTCTCTGACTAGGGTGCTGCTGGAGGAGGCTGCAGACCTGAAGAGGCTCAAGCTGCCACCCGTAGCTCCACCTGCTCATGTCCCCGTCTGTCCATCAGTCTCTTCCCTTTCTCTCTCTCTTTATCTGTCCCTCTCTTTCCTTCTGTATATCTGTCTTCCTCCATTATCTGTCTTTGTCTCTGCCCCTCTCTCCTGCTCTCTTTCCCCCAACCAGTCAAAGCAGAAGGCCGTCCCCATTGATCCTGGGTCTGCTCGACGTTCCTGCCTGTTAAAAGGAAGGTTTTCATCACCGCTGTTGCAGGATGTGCTTGCTGATGGAGAACTGTTGGGTGGAGATTCATTGAAGGAGTGAGGTACTAGACCTGCTCTACTTGTAAAGTGTCATGACATAACTTTTGTTGTGATTTGGCGCAATACAAATAAAATTGACTTGACTTGACTGCAGTCTCTATTTGAAGGAAGTAGATGGCTGCAGACAGAAGTGCATGTGTAAGAGGGTAGTGTGGAAATGGTTGATCAGTATCTTGAGTTTGATAAAACGTCCAGATATACATGAAATAAGGGCCTCTTTGAACCTTTAAGCCTTGTCGACACATAACTTAGTTGATTAGCAGCTGAATTAGAATCCACGTTCTTTCTAGTTATGATGGCTGACTCATTATCTATTGGTTTGTATTGTTAATTAATCAATGTATATTAAAGGCTGTTCCTTACCATCAGTCTCGTGATGACAGTTATGGGGTTAGGAACAAGGTCCCTGCACCAAGTTTCATTATGCAGCTGCCACCAACAAAATGAAAGGTATAAACTAATGTATTCATATCAGGGGGCAATTTACTCCAAAAATAATGAAACTTTTGCTTGTCTTATCTTCTTGGAAATACATGTGGTCTGACAAGTATGTGGAAAATAATACAGGATCTGAACTCGCTGCTCAGTCTGCCAGGCAACTTCAGCCTCTGTGACTGAATGGCGAAGAACAACAGAGATACTTGCAACAGAAGAGAAAATGATTAAGTCTTGATGATGGGGGGGATGCCAGATCATGATACAGTAGCCAACAATGATGGAACTGAATCCCATATTCAGAAAAGCCCAAGTAGTTTGAGTTCCACACCAGGGTGCAGTCTGACTGATCAAACAGAAAGGTTACCATGGTAACCATTTGAAACTGGCTCAACTTCCTTGTGCTTCCAAATCCTTCTGTGCCCCCAGCATGAGTAAATAAAAATACAGCAGAGTCAAAGATGTTCAACATCTGCACACAGTCGTTTGAATTTCAAGCATCCGCAACTAATATTCACCCACTCCCTCAAGTGTCCAAATTAACGACAAAACTATCTACCATCACTGCAAGTCATTCAGAGTTAATGAGTTCTAGTGGACTGGGAAGTCAGAGCTCATTTTCATTTGAATTTTACTCAAACACTAATACTGGGCACATTCCAGCGTCCAGTGTCAGTGTGTATATGTGTGGAAAACCTAGAAACGACATCACGGTGAGTTCCAGTCAACTGAAGTGTTGTATGAATGATTAGGATGCATTATTCGCTTGTGAACACTTCCGGTGTGTTACTGCGCTCATTTGAGCACATACTGCACATATCTGGGTGACCTGGTTGGAATTACCTGCTGTATAAAACTTAGTTAAACAAATGTAAAGACAACCATTTAAACTAGATCAGAGAACAGTTGATTTTCATTACATTGAATATTCAATGGTTATGTTTTACTGGATATATCCTGGCCTTCGTGTCTATGTATGTCCATAAGGAATGAATGGAGAAGTTGTCGAAGTTCAAAGCAACAGTTTCCATCCCTGAAGAGGAAACCAGAGTGCTCTGTTTGTCATTGATGTCATCGCGAGCAAACCACAATTCATACTGGTAATAAGGCAGCAGATGTATTCACTCCAAAACACAGACGGCCTTATTTGTTCAAGACGCACAGCCTGCATGTGCCTCCATGCTTCTATGGACGCGCCGCACTAATGGTTCCCACATCAGACTCTCTGAGTGGCCAGTCATGTATAACTGCCCAGCATTGCCATCTCCATCCCTGCCCACCTACAATCAGGCTGATCAATTTTACATAGCAGCAAGAGGGTTCTTGAGGATTCTGAAGGGGCTTCCCAGTGCCTCATGTGCCCTGATTGGCAGAGGAAGCAGAGTTGTATTTGCAGACAAAGCCATTTGGAATGATCTGATAGTGACCTGACTTTACTTTAACTGGCAAAATCGGTAAAGTTGTATGTCGCTTTTTTTTATATAAAAGATATATTATGAGAAAAGCGTCTGCCAAATTAAATTATTGATTTGAAGAAAATTGGGATGTAGGTATATACATGTGTCTGTATATATGTACTGTATATAACTGGGGGTTTGTGGGAGCTCTTCATTGTGTAATTGAGACCGTACTTTTGAGCAGCCCAGACCAGATCTTGACTCAATCATGCCTGGCCCCATGGACGGGGTAGGGCAGGGTCTACATCATTGTTTGAGTGCGTTTGCTGCAAATTGATTTTCTAGTTTTAGTGGAAGGGGGCAAACAGATGTGAAAGGGAGGTACACAACTTTGCACGAGGTACAAAAGACTGTAGCATTTTGACCACATGCAGCACTCTACATTTCACTATCAACCTTACATTCACATTTTTTCAAACTTTGTTTGATGTTTGACTCATGATCATAAGATGCTGTTTATGCTGTTGTCCGATTCTAGACTAAAATGATGTCCAACAAGCAAATGGATTTTCAGACTGATTCACTGTAATGAAGTGGGGTGCATTAGGAGATAGGAGACAGCTACAATCAAACTTAAAATCATCACACTTTTTTATGAATATTGAGAGTTGATCTGACACTGCTGCTCAGCTCTTTGTTATCTGGCTTGATGTATATTTTCTTTCCTATGATGCAGTTGCAAAATGACATAATTACTTTATCTGGCCTTGTGGGTTTTCTTGGAAAAAAAAAGCATCATTTTGTTGGCTGAACTTCACAAGACCTATTAAACAGCATGAGACATTATTAAAAGAACTGATCAACATTTAAAAATGGCACAAAGTACCACAGACTGGTGCAGTGGTCAGCACTGTCACCTCACAGCAAAAAGGTTACGGGTTCCAGCCCTGGCTTGAGCACAGGGTCATTCTTTGTGGAGTCTGCATGTTCTCCCTATGCCTGCGTGGGTGCTTTCCTGGTACTCCAGCTTCTTCCCACAGTCCAAAGACATTGAGGGGACGAGGTTAATCGGATACTCTAAATTGACCGTAGTTGTGAATGTGAGTGTGAATGGTTGTCTGTATACATGTGTTGGCCCTGTGATGGACTGGCAACCTGTCCAGTGTGAACCCTGCCTCTCGCCCAAAGGCAGCTGGGATAGGCTCCCCCCCCCCCCCCCCCGTGACCTTTAACAGGATAAGCAGTAGAAAATGGATTGACGGATGGATGGATGGAAAAACTACCACAGCAAACTGGATATTCCAGAAGTATCCATGTTCACAATTGGCATTGTTTTTTTTGTTGTTGTTGTTTTTTTTTCAATTTTTGGACCGCCTTTTCTGTTGGTTCAGTTGAGCCTGAAGCTCATTGCCATAATGTGCTTTGAATGTCAATCCATCTATGTAGGAAGGAGTTTGTAGGTATACAAAGCTGGGAAACATGACTTTAACTGTGAGCTGTAAACACAGGATCAAACAGGCTCATGTATGAATCAACCTGCTTGGCCCACTGACTCAAAAAAAACAACAACAACAACAAAAAAAACTTAACAAAATGCTAAAAGTAAGTTTGGGACTGTACAAGTGCCAAAATACAGTACTATTTGTGATCCAACAGCCCACACAACTTACACAAGCTCATCAGACAGAGGGAGGTTGGCTGTTTTAAGATCTGCGTTGCTGATTAATATCAGGCTTTTATTTACCAATTCCATCCATAAGTGACCTATATTTGGTCATTGTTAAATATAAAGACTTAGCCTCATTTTGATCCACCCCCTTTTATCCTATTAAAGTTACAGCAATATAAATAAACACTCCCTGTGTTTTGTATAGCCTTTTATTAATTTACAAGGCTTTCATTGAGAAAAATTTGCAGGAATGTGTTGTGGAAAACTAATTATGGCAATCCCGCCTTTTGCTTCCGTTCTTGTTGAAGACAGGTTGCATATCTAAAAGTACGACTCTCTTATCTATATTAATCTATTTCTATATTGTGTTAAATGACAGCAGTAAGAGTATTGTTTATTTTTACAACCATCAAAATGTGTTTTACATTCATGTTGTAAGCAGTCACCACTTACACACATGTAATGTAAATGCATCGTCAAAACCCCCACCCAACAGGGTTTTCACATCTTTAAGGATCATCTCACACGAGTTGAGAAAATGAATGTGTGTGTGTGTGTGTGTGTGTGTTTGTGTGTTCTCACTGCTTCACTACCTGCAAGCGTTTTTGTTCCCATCTGTCTTTGATCTCTGCTTCTTTGTGGTGGAATAACTGACCTCACTCAGACCTGATAAAACATTCCCCACCTACAATTATTCCTGCAATTCACATGAAGACTATCTTATTCACAACAGGATGATCTAAAGTCATATAAAGGCTCCATTAAATCCAGACACTGTATTAGGTTTCAGCTGCTGGGATACAAATTGCAATTCTCTTTGCGCTGCAGGAATGCATCACAGATGCAAATACTCAGCAGGATAATGTACAAAATATGAAACCAAATGAAACAAATGTATTATATGAACCTGGTTTCCAGCTTCCATGAAGTTCAATAAAAAGCTAAGAAAAAATAAAACAGTAGAAAAAAAACTTGTGAGCAAATGTATGCATGTAAGCTGCGCATGGATACAGAACCCAAGGTTTTCATAATGTCAAGCAACATATGAAAACAGTTTTCCTCCGCTCTGATCGAAGATTATTATACAACAAAATACCATAACATCCTGAATGTGTTGTAGACTTTTTTCCAGACTCGAGACAGGAGTAGCTGTACTGAAGGGGGTGCAGATCAAACACCATGGCCTGGGGCAGATTAGGTCCAATTCCACTTTGTTACCAAGGCCTGCACTTATTTCCTGACGTTTACTATACAGTAGAGTCAGACATAGCCCTTATAGAGGCCCCTCAATCTGAATCCCCTAAACCTATCAGGGGATGAAGAAAGGAAAGAGCCAGAGAGCATCTGACTTCCATTGCCGAGCTCAGCTTGTGTGTTCCACTTAGCCACTGGTATTTTGAGGAGATGCATGGCACCGTTAACCAGAGCCCCACACTCAAACACACATGATGTCATTGAGGTTCTATCATTACAGGCTGTAGATGATGCTGTGTGTTGGGCTGAGTTAGTTCCCACGCTTGTTTTTAAAAACTTCACTTTGGAAGCAATAATGCAAACAAGCTTCTGGCTGACACTAAAGTTGTGCAGAGAGACAGAGAGAAAAGAAAAATCCAGAGGGAGGCAAAGAAAACGCAAACCTTCAGACAAGACTTCATCATTTCTTTTTCTAACTCCTCTCGTGTTACTGTCATTTTGCAGCATCTGTCCAAGAACTTTTTCAGTCCTCTAAGGAGTTTCAAAGGCAAACAGAAAGAAATAAACTAGGCACTGAAGCTCCTGCTGAACAAGTACATTCTTTGGTGACAGCTCACATTTCCTTTCACTTAAAATTTTTTACTGTGGTATTTGTAGTTAGGTTCAAGTGGGTTCATGTATTTTGTAAATCAAAAATTTTGTATATAAACATCATATTAATTATGTTGTTTTTTTTTAATAAAAGACATATTGTGAGTATAGTTGTGTGATGTCACTGTGACTACTGCATGTTCACACTATGACTGGATCTTAACATTCAGATAAACTCAACTGTAATGCACCACATTCTTAATGTGGAAGAGCAGCTTTCTAGAAACATTTGTGCTCTTCAGTAAATTCTTCACTTAAGATAAGGAGAACAGGTAATCTGGTCAAATAGCCCATCTGCTGTTACATCCAACAACAGAGGCTAATAGCACGCTGCATCCAATCAGATTGCAGCAGTGTCAGCCGAGATAAAGGGTAAGCAATAAAATGAAACAATCTGGTGCTTTGACACTACAAGCAAAAGAGCTCACTATTTTGCTGCTGTGCTGGGGGCAGGAATGTGCTCTTTGAACCAGCCTTATTTGAAAGGGGAGCAGCATGCGCACAGCACGTCCTGAGTCTCAGAGCTGGCCCAGGGACCGTTTGCTCCTGGCGTGGGCACGTCAGACGTGGGGCCACCAGGTCAGGGAGCTGGCATTCTCACCCCTGGCACAAGTTGCTCCCTTCGGGGGCGTAGGGGCTGACACCAGGATCATGGGGAGCACCAGACAGACAGGGGCCTACCAAACAGCTTGTGACCATAACCAACAGTGGCAGAGAACAATGAATGCAATTATTTACAAGAACATAGTCCAAGTCTCTTTGAGACTCTCCCTATTACGCATGTTTACTCTCACTCTGCTTTTGGGGGACAGTGTGGTGGGGCTGTGACCCTGTCGGTACTGTTGTCAGCAGGATTTTTCATGAAGCCCAGGGCTACCCTGCTATTCATTCTCTGCTACCATCAGTATCCAGCTTCAGCCATTTTCCTACCAAGTGCGGATTTTGAAAAGGATATTTTCAAAACTGCATGAGAGAAATATGATTTTCTTGAGGTAAAGACCTGAGGTTATGCAGAAAAGGATTCAAACAATAGTGGAGTGATAAATTGTTAATTTCATGCACCACAAGGAGGGAATTTCTCTTTGCTATTGGTTGTAACTGTGGAGAACCTGGTAGAGACCAACACCTTTCTACCAGCAGACAGCTTTCAGTGACAGTGAGGGGCTGAGATCTGAGTGGCAGGTAATATTAATATAGCAATACACTGGAACATGAAAATAGTCTGCATTCTCAGGTCATATGACATATTCCAAAACAGACGCGTACAAGGACAGCAATGGACTCCACAGACTACTGTTTAAACTTGCTGCATTCCACATGTGTGACTCGGACTCTGCTGAGAACTGTTGTATTGACTGTTGATGTGAACTTGTTTGCAACCAGTTTCTCCAGTATCCAAATGCAAGGCGGGAGAGAGCCACACAAGGTCATATTTCCATCTCCATCTTTATAAGCATCTCTGAATGAGATGCATGTGGGTTTCATTCTCATCAGCACAAGTTTCTAAAAAAAACTACTGCATACAGTCCTTACCTTACCGAGTAATAGTATTTACTGTACTTGAGCAGGCTGTTTGGCTTGTGTTTGTTGTGGGGTTATTTGAGGATCTATGAAAAATCTTTGAGGGTTTCTGAGCAATATTCATTATCATTTTGGTAGTATAAGTTCATTCATATATATTTGGGTCAGGTTATGTGGCAAAAAAAGGCCTTAATATATCAGTAAGGGCTAATTTCAATATATTCTACATCTAACAATATATGATTGGGTATCTAAAATCAAATGCTGATGATGCCATCATTTCCATCTGACAATTCAAACATTTGAAAAGTAATTTTGCGAGAAATATGATTTACAATTTTGCATTATTTATAGCAATCATTTAGATGGCATATTAATACAGAACCACCCTGCAGGGGTGAGAGGGACATACATACAGTATGTATGTATATGTATATGTGTCTGTGTACATGTATATGTGTCTGTGTACATATATGTCCCTCTCACCCCTGCACAGTGGTTCTGTGTCATCCTCTAGCTCGGATACGTTAAAGGCGTGTTTCCACTGGCTCACTTCGGCTAGGCTCGGGTCAGTACAGCACGATACAAGTGCATTTCCACAAGCACTGGGTACCACATCCGTGTGGGTGGACTCACTGGCCAAGAGTTCCCTGCTGTAATTTGTGTGACACAGCAACAACAATGGACAAAATGGAGGCAGCGTTATGCCTGTTGCCATTGCTTAATTTGTAAATCATAAGGTGCCGGAACGCTAAGTACATATGACGGCTCAGGGGCGAGAGAGGGGCACAGGTCCCGGATCGTATACAGAAAACAACATACAAATGCCCTCTTGCCATGATGTGGGAATTACAAGCCTCCATTTCAAATAATATCCATGGTATCAATGTTATGATGATAATTCACAGTTATTTAGCCTCCTCCTCAGGAGCGCATCACCACAGGTGGGACTTAGAGTCTACTTTCTCAACAGGTCCAACTTGTAAAACAAACAAAAAAGAGCTCACAATAAATCACAAAAATCTTCCATCATTATTATTATTCTTATTATTATTACGGTATTTAAAGATTGGCACGGCGGCCTATTATTAGATGGTATGCTCACCATTTAGTTGTCCAATACACCCCACATCACGTCAGACGCGGCTTGGCTAGCTGGAGGTGAACCAGGCTAGCTGGAGGTGAACCTGGCTAGCTGTGGCGGCACTAGCCTCCTGCTGCAGCTGATTTTAATCGTCAACATGACCGCTGCAGCTGCCCTCGTCGCCGCTTCTGGAGGTTTTTCTGACTCATTTTAAGCGTCATGCGACTCTTCCTTCTTTTTTGAAAAAACAGCAAATTTAACTGTCTTTTTGACATGTTGGCGTTGAAATAGTAACTGTTTATTTCCTCTCTGCTTGCTCCTCAGAGGCGGCGAATTTCCAAAGGTTATTTGTTTGTGTCAGGAGGCGTGGTTTGTTGGCATCAGTGCATCAACAGATCTCCGACTCTTTCAAATGATGTTGAATCTTAATAAACAACATGAAATTCTAAGGATTTGGTCTGTAAATTTATCTATGCACATTATTATTGTATTTTAAACATTTTTAAAACGTTTTCATATTTTCTTTTAATACAAGAGGTACCGGGTCTGCCCAAATAAGTACCGGAACACAGGGAGGCCAAAATTCAGAGGTGCCGGATCTTGTTCCGGCAGGATCCGGCTCAAATTAACCCCTGCCTGTTGCTCGTTCAGTGGTTTTTGTTTAACGAAAAGTGAGGGACAACAGACAGGCAAGGCTTCAAGCAGCGAAACAGAACAGCCAGGAAAAGTGTAAAGACTTTACCAAGCGATTGACCAGTATTCCGTCAAGGCTAAGATGATACAAAGTAGACAACGTAAGCGGGTAAGTTACCCAATCAGCGTCCTGCTCTGTGTTTACATCACATTTTAGTCCCCACTCCGCTCTCTTGGAACCCCGGCAGAGCAGGGACCAAAACGATAACGATTTGGGCCAGTGGAAATGGAGCCAAACAGAGGCCTGGGAGCTTGAGGTTTCCCTGAATGTCTTAGTTGTTCCTACTGCGCTCTTCTAGACTGAGGTTTCAGGTTTTTGTTCCTGGAATCTGCTGGACCCACTCTCTCCCAGATACACACACACACACACACACACACACACACACACACACACATATATATATATATATATATATATATATATATATACACACACACACACACACACACACACACAGTTTTCTAACATATCTTAGTTTTTAATATGAGTTTGATAAACCAGCTATAACCATAGAACTACAATCTTCAACACCATTGAAGAGAGGATCATTTCAAAACAATTCCACTTTCACGGTATCCAATTTAGTCATTGTAATATTCTTAACAAAATCTCAAAGTGACTTGTTGACTTCTTGCTGGTGTTCTCACTTGTGGGAGTTTGGTGGATACCAGGGCGGGATGCCTGAAACCTGTGCTTTGCAGATGTTGACTGATGTTTAGGATCTTTGCCTCTACTGGGCTTTCTTTTTTTTACTCTTCTGAAAAGTTACAAGGCTAACAGGTGAATTAGAGCTGAATCTCCAGCTCAAACAAACTTTGCCGAATCTGCGTCTTCTAATTTAAAATAGCTGAACAGCAAATTTACTAGAATACCAAAAAAAATCAATTCTACCTCTTCAACATCATATCTACACCTGTGGGACACACAGGCTGACTGACCGGTGGCAACAACATGTAGGTGAACAAGCCAGTAACCATGTTGTCAGAGCTAAAAAAAAGAAAAAAAAGAAGTAAGGCTTAAAACCTCACCCTTCAGAAAAACTCCTCTTCACATAGAACAACTCAATCAGGAAATTCAGAGATGTCATCATGTTATATGAAAAAAACACCTCAGCAAATCAGTAAAATAATTTAAAAAAAAAGAGGTCACAATATAATATAGCTTAGCATGCATTAGCATTTGAAATTGTTCCGTTTCAGTCAGTGCTCTCATTGGCACAGTTGCTCACAGTTAAGAGGGATTTAATTGAAAAAAATTCTTCCCGAATACAACTTAGGTTTGTTGAAACCTTGCGTACAAAGTACAACTAGAAATCCAGCGTCGTTGTTGTATGTATCTGCAATGTCTGCCTGTGACCTTGACCTTTGACAACTAAAATGTTTTTACTTTATCCTGGAGGCCGAGAGGATGTTTGAGGGAAACTTAAGAAATTCTCTCGAGTCGTTCATAAGAACAAGATGTCCATACAGACCCCTCCTTCCTGTCGATTACAATGTTCAGGTGGTGCTGTTGAACTCTAATGGGCTTTACTGAAATGTGCATGTTGTGTTCATCCCATTTTTATGAATGAAAGTGACAGATTATTTTGGAACAGCTCCCATACAAGCCAGTACTGATCAACAGTTTCAAGGGAGATTTATTGTAGGGTCGTTGTATTACATTCAGTATAAATCCTGATGGAGGGATCATTGTTTTGGCTGATACGTGCATGTGTCCAGTCGGAAGCTACTGCCTTCTCAATGTTGTTTCCAGTAAAGTTCCACAGCCAGTTTACAGAGACATCAACATATTCCATCTTTGCAAATAAAATGTACATTCTGATCTCCTGACCTATGGCACTGACATTGTTACATTTATATCACAAGTGTTTCTGATATATCAAATGTCAATGGGTACATGATACTTTGTTGGAATTACTTCTGCACCACTGGGCCATATGTGCATGTGATACCAGAGAGGTAAAGGACATTTAATTTGTGGAACAGGCAGCTGATCCATATTATGATGGAATACATGTGAGCTCAAGATTTTATTTTCCATAAATTGCTTTTTTTTTTTTTTTTTAAGATGAGCTTAAATTAGGCTACATGGAAACCAAGAATGTTTAACATTACACGTGAAGTTACTCTGCTATATTGCATTTTCCAACACTTCATGGCTGGATTTTGTGACAGGCCGAAAATACAAATTAATCTGCACCCTCATTGTGGAAGATACTAAATAGAATGCCACCCCAAGAGTATTCAATTAGCATACATACCCACTTTACAAGTCAAGACAAAAGCATACATACTCCCTCTTTTATACTTGCATGCATTCACATAGGCACACATACAGTAGATGTACAGTGAGTTCCAGTTTTCTTTTTCCCTTAGGCTTCTGGCTGTGGCCCTTTAGGAGTGTCCAGATGAAGAGACTGTGGAGTGTGGCAGAGGGTCCTTCCATAAACAATAAACAACAGTTATCTTGTGTGCGGCCGTCTGTGTCAAGTGGCACACGAAGCCAAGCCCAGCATCTGAGAGGCGTCTGCTCCTCTTTCTGCCTTTGGTCTTGTCTCTTTCAGTGGCTTATAAAAGTGTGGATGTGTGTGCACGCCCAAGGGTGTGGGTCTGTATTCACAGCACAGCACAGGGCTCTTCTGTATTGTATTCTGAAGCTGGCTAGAAGTAAAAAGGCCGAATTAAGAGTGGCGGGGGTAGAGAGAAGGGGCTGCCAGCACACTGCAGAACTGCAGGGAGCAACCCCAGATCCCAGCTGCCCGGGACTGGCTGAGAGCTTCAGGCGAGTGCCAGGCTTCCTTGGCCTCATGGAGGTGGGCCAGAGAAAGTGGGAGGAGTGGGAGGTAAAAGTCAAGGAAAAATGTCTGGACTTATATAAAGGGAGCCTAAGGAGACATATGCTGACTCCATACGTTGGCAGGTGAAACATCGAAGGAGTAAATTTGTTCAGTTTTATTTAAACAGAGATTAAAAAAATAACTGTTTGTACAAAATGTCCATATTTTATAAAGCACTGGAAGAACTTCCTGAGCAGCAATGAAGTGGTCCTCCTGTATTGGTGGGCTGAATATCTCATTCTCCACATGGGCAGGCAACACAGTGGAAAACAAAGTTTATCTGGAACTGTTTAATGCATTATTTGTCTAACAATCAAGGAAGCAAGTTTATTTTGCAGATAATTATAGCTTTTGTTGTGTCGATGGCCAAGATAAGCCAGAGTTCCGAACCATTAACTGGTTGTGCTTTTTCTGGCAAACAGCAGCAGTGACTTACAAATACACAATGCACTATAAGAGCCCCTGCAGCAAAGTTAAGTCTCCGTCACTACACAATGGCAATCAACCAATCCACTAAAGCTTTGAGAAAAAATGATTGAGGGTTTCAATATAACACTTAATTTTTTTAACTTTAGTATCAGATACTTATCAACGTAACAATTCCCACCCTTCTATCTCTTGCTAAGCTTACATCAGATAATATGACTCAATGAAAAATTGAGGCCATTAACGAAAGAAATATTCAAACCATATGTAAAGTCCGTGTCAAATCCTTCTCCACCACACACTGAAAGGAGTAAGGCTGCAGAATAGTCCAAAGTGGAATGTGGGCCCTGAGAGTCGGGGCTCTACTGTAAGCAGTAATAATTACAGCCCAGGCTAGAGCTAGTGGAAAGCCCCTCACTGGTCTAGACACTTTTGCCCTTTGAGCTGACCCAGGACTCAGCCCGGGGGTGCTAATCATGGCACTTGGCAGACAGCAGCATTTTTCCATAGGTCCTCAGAGAAAGCCCTTCCTCTACAGAGGCAGGTAATCACAATAAGAGCACATCCCGTCAATGAAGCACGTGTGCTTTGTACACTCCAGGAGGAGACTATTGCTGTGCCTCTGAGAGAGACAGAAATGACCTCTGTACCCCGCTGCCTGTTGGCATGATGCCTGCTACAAAGCTGATGTGGGTGGTGTTTGTCATTGTGCTTTCACACCCTGGGACCACAAGGGCGAAATGAATTTATATCACAGGCTTTAAGCTCACCAACATAATATGAGGGTTGTGGGAATTTTAATGTTAAGCTGTTGTGGCATTATTCCTGTTCTACATCATCGACATCAGTAGTCTAAAATAAAATTCTGGCTTCTGGTGGTGCCCATTCCCTTATACCTTTGGTTTCCTGCACCTTCAACCTCTTGTGTCCCCACATTTGCTTCCTGAGTCAAAGTCCTGACGTATGCTGTCAGTTTTCCAGAGCTGGACCATTTCCTTTAGACACCTGGACTTTATTTGTCATACCCAGAGGGGTTATTTGGATATATTTCCTTACAACAGCGTGCTTCTGTCTCATTTCTACTGCTAGGGTAGCTACAGTGGGCGAAGGTACTACAGTTGTAAGGATGCTAACATCTTTGTCATATGTTTATTATTAAACACTGAAATATGTGTGTTGTTCTCAACTGTACTACATATTTTAAAGCCTCAAGGTTGATATCATGATAAATATCTGGTAATTTAAAGCTAATTTATTTAGAATTCCAGTCACTAACCTTATTATTGGTGGTTCAGTCTTTGGCCTCTCCTGCTCATGTGGCAAACTATGATTGAGCCAGGCACTAAGCTCTGACTTTGGGCAATTAATACTTTTTTTTTTTTCATCGCAATCTTGAAATATTGACATCCAATTATAATGATAGCATAATAAAACAATTATTGTGTCACATTCTGGTTAACAAGAAACCCAAATCATCTGTCTGGCAACAATTTGGTTATTACTGTCACAGTTATGCAGACGATACACAACTCTGTGTGTCTCTGTCACCAGATGACTGCAGCCCAATGGATTGACTGTGTCAGTGTGTGGACCAAATAAACTACTGGATGAGAGAGTTTTCTGTAGTTACATCAAAACTAATCTGAGATCATTCTGTTAGGTAGCAAAGAGAAGAGGGTCAGCGTTGCACGTCATCTTGAGACTCAGGCATTTAAAACAACTGCTCAAGTTCGTAACCTTGGGATGTAAATAGAGTCAGATCTGACTTTCAGCAGCCACATCAAACCTGTCACCAAGGCAGCTTTTAAGCAACTCAGAAACATCAACTCATCTCCAGTAGACTGGATTACCATAAAGGTCTTTTAACAGGACTTCCCAAAACAAGCATTAAACATCTGCAGCTCATCCAGAATGCTGCTGCCAGAGTTTTAACCAGGACTTAAAGATCTGAACTCATTACACCATTTTTAAAATCTTTACACTGGCCTCCAGTCAGCCAGAGAATAGATTTCAAAATCTTGTTGATAGTCTGCAAATCCCAGAATGGTCTAGGCCCAGAATACATATGTGACATGTTCAGAGAATAAAAACTTAGCAGGGCTCTTAGATCCATGGACTCAAGTCAGCTGGTCCAGACATTTAGCTATTGTGCTGCAAACAAGTGGAACAAACTGCCAGTGGATATTAAACTGTCACTAAATATCAACAGTTTTAAATCCAGGCTAAAAAGCTTTCTTTTCTCATACGCCTGTACATGAAATCTGCACGGGTATCTCTTAACTTATCTAGACTGCTGTTGTTTTAATAATTTTAATTTAAATATTTTATGCATGTTCTCCCTGTGCCTGCGTGGGTTCTCTCTGGTATTACGGCTTCCTCCCACAGTCCAAAGACATGCAAATGGGGACGAGGTTAACTGGATACTCTAAATTGACCGTAGGTGTGACTGTGAGTGTGAATGGTTGTCTGTCTCTATGTGTTGTCCCTGTGATGGACTGGTAACCTGTCCAGGGTGAACCCCACCTCTCACCCGAAAGCTGCTGGGATAGGCTCCACCCCCCGTGAACCTTTAACAGGATAAGCGGAAGAAAACGGATGGATGGATGGATGAATCTTATTCTCTTTATATGATTGCCTTTTTAATTCTTTATTGATTTTATTGTACTTTTTGATGTTTTTTATGGCACCTAAGTGTTTTATGTAAAGCACTTTGGGATGTCTTGTACATGAAATGAGCTACATAAATAAACTTGCCTTGCCCTCGCCTTTTCGGAAGACTGAGGAAAAACACCACCAAGCAAGTGAGCATGATGTCTCTAAAGTCATGCTGAATAATCATCACATAAATAATGGGAAAATGTAGGGGATAATGATTTTGGATTTAATCAAGAAGCTGTACCCTGGGTTACTCGATTCATCAGTGTGTGAATGTTTGAAAGTTAAGCGATATCGTGAAGCACTAAGCACAGGTGCTGTATACACATGCAGTCGACTTCTTTTATAAATAAAACTGGGAAATCTGCACCACTTTGTTTCAATTTTCCATGAAGTCATTTCTTTCCACTTGGGCTTTACAGGTGAAGATGGTAGCAAAACAACACAGCAGTTGCTGATTCCTCAATAAGCAGCTGGAACACTGGCTGGTTTTACACCAACAGCTCCGGCAGTTGAAACAAAAGGTCTGAGTATCCAGACCACTGTCCCTCTTCTCCACAACTATGAATGATGTGGGACAACTGCCCATGGATATACATCCTCTAACACCAGAGAATAAACAGGTATGAAGTACTGGGTGGGTTCGACAAACAAATACAGGTGATCAATGAGGAGTACAGCACCTTTAGAGCTGAAGCAAACCATTGATGGGCCTTTCCTGTTCAATCAGCACCAGACCTGCTGCTCAGCCGAAGGACACAGAGGCCAGTGTACAATCTCAAGGCAATACATAATCAATATCGTGATAAAATAAAGTTATGTGACTTACATTTAGGTCATGGACTGCACACGTGGATCTTCGTTGGTCGTGTCAGCCTTGTTCACAAAGTCTCTCAGTTCAGAGAAAGTAGCCAAGCATGAGTTATGCTTACTTCTGTTTTTGCTGCAGGTTACCAGGTGCTGGTTCTCTTTCTAATCATCCCTCTTTTTGTAAAAAAAAAAAAAAAAAAAAAAAAAGCTTCTGTGTGGCTTTCAGATATTTAGATGGCTACCTGTGGGGAAAAAAGTATAGAGAGCACATTCAGAATACAGACATTATGAAGTCTTTATATATATATATATATATACATATATATAAACATATATATATATATATATATATATATATATATATATATATATATATATATATATATATCACATCTTTATTCTTCATTTAAGCCTGGGCATGCTTTTGAGAGTACTGTTGAACACATCTTTCCTTTTTCCCTCTACATTGTGGACTCTTCGTGCCCACAGAGTGCTCCTCAGCCAAACCCTCCAGGCCAGGCCCACCCTGGCATTGGCACTGACACAGCCAAGCTGACAATTATTATCTACCTCACTGCCCTTGCTAGCAAGCTGACGGGATGGGCAGCATTTGTCTGGCTGAAGTAGAAAGAATCTGTCTGCTCGTGGAAGGTCAATGAGTGTATCCCTCACACTCCACCCATCATGGAAACAAGTCAGACTGATAAATAAAAATACTGAAAAATACAGCACTTTTTTTTTTAATTAGATATAAATACAAGATATCCAATTAGCAGACTTCCTGTCATAGACAGAGACTGGAATCTATCCTCGAAGTGTTTGCAGGTTGCCCTGCCCCAAGGCCTCCTGCTCCTTGCAGGTAGATAATCTCTAGTCAGATCTGTTTTTATCCAAAATTTTCTTTTGTTCCCCAGAGATAAGATCAGATTCATTGGATTCAAACATTTACCAACCTAGCTTCCGACACAAATGTAACGCAGCAAAAATCAATGAGCAAATGGATTGTTCGAGACTCTCAAGACACTTCGAAATTGTATTTGAGTGTACAGACCGATACACATCCATAGAAATTAGATTTGAATCAGAATATGGTGTTGACAGATTTACAAAAATCCGATTTCATTAGTTTTTTGTTTGTCAGGATTGTCTAAAACCAATCTGGATTCTGGATACAATCAGCATAACCCAGCAATCTCATTTGGGGCGGTGATGTGAGTCATCCTGATATTTTCTGATTATCTAATTTCAGCTCCATCTCTGCTAACATTGCTGATGGGTGATTCTCTAAAAAAATCCCCCACAGTCATCATACTTAAAACCAGACAGACAGCCTGGTTAACTCACCAGTATGTGATAATCTGAGGAGATTGAGTTGTTATTTCTTTAAATTAACTAAGAGTGTTTTCATTGAGTACATTGGCAACATCATGATTCCATTGCAGTCAACAACTAAGGATTTGGAGAAATGTCCCAAACTAAATTGACGCTACTGTAAAATTATACGAAACACATCATCTTTACCACTGCCTCCAAAAACTACCAAGCTAATTCCGCAGACCTTTGCGACAGAGATGTAAAAAATTGGAGGGCAGATAATGACAGATATGGCCCTGGACACTGATTGACTTTTAGATCGAGCCCCTCAAGCCAGGCAAATTAGGATTTAGATATGGCATTCAGGTGATGCAAGCTAGTGATTTGGTGTGGTGATGCAGAAGACTGTATAAAATAATGCATACTCAATCATATCAGGAAAAAAAAGTCTAAAATTTGTTTTGGAGGTGGCACGGTGTTGCAGTGGTTAGCACTTTTGCCTCAAAGCAAGAAAGTTCTGGGTTCCAGCCCCGGCTCGAGCACAGGGTCTTTCTTCATGGAATTTGCATGCCCTCCCTGTGCCTGTGTGGGTTCTCTCTGGGTACTCTGGCTTCTTTCCCCAGCCCAAAGACATGCAAGAGGTGACGAGGTTAATTGGATGCTCAAAATGCATGAAAACAGATTTTTCTGACTGATATCGTACTTTTAATAGTTTGATGAACAGAGATAATTTGCTTCGGAATGGAGTTACTCCTGTTACATGTTTCAATTGGCCCAAATCTGACAGGGTATTCTGCAGATTCCAAAGTGGGTTTTCAACTTTTTAAAGGATACATTTGAACTTTTAATCAAATAACAAGCCAGCACTATTTCATTCTTGAGGATCTCCCCAAAATGCAAATGCATCTTTCATGGTGCATGCTCCATTCCTCCAATGGGTTTTATCAAAATTGGCAGTGTTGTTGGTAGTTTCATTGCAATTCTGCTCAAAGAATAGCTCTTGGAAAGCATAGACCTTTGTCAGTGCCAGCGTAGAAAAATTGCTATTTTTTTGGTTTTAAATGAGGGCAGCACGATGGTGCAGTGGTCAGCACTGCCGCCTCACAGTAAGAAGATTCCGGGTTCGAGCCTCAGCTCAAGCACAGAGTCTTTCTGTGTGGAGTCTGCATGTTCTCCCTGTTCCTGCGTGGATTCCCTCCGGGTACTCTGGCTTCCTCCCACAGTCCAAAGATATCAAGAGGGGACCAGGTTAATTGATACTGTAAATTGTTCATAGGTGTGGCTGTGAGTGTGACTGCAACGGACTGGCAACCTGTCCAGGGTGAACCCTGCCTTTTGCCCGAAAGCTGCTGTGATAGGCTCCAGCCCCCCCATGACCCTTAACACTTAACAGGATAAGTGGTAGAAACTGGATGGATGAATGGATGGTTTTAAATGGATCTACCCAAAATTTAAAGGCCACTGCCAACCCGTGGGTTTAGTGAAAATCAACATTATAAAACAGTAAAACTGTTGCAAAATCACCTCCTTGATGGAGGTTAAAAAAAATGAGTAAGGTGGTCCATTTAGATCTTATTTGTGAATAATTTAATTAAATAGTAGAAAAACAAAAAACACTTCTATTTAATTTTAATAGATATAGAAAGCAAAAGCAATAGCGAGAGGGTTGGCATGCAGCAATAGACCTTAGATGGATTTAAATCCAGTCCATTGCACTTTGTCAGCCTTGACAAGTGGTCTAACTGCTCATATACTTTATTTCCATACAAAATCAGACAAACATGATGACCACAATGCTTTTCACTACACACTCCAAATCAGTTATGCACTCCAAAACCATTAAGATACAGACGTGAACGCAGTGTTTTATTATGGTAGAGGTCTGGTTGGGTTTAGGGAGTGATCATGGTTTGGGCTGAAATAAGCACTTTTGAACTACTCACATCAATCAGCGAGCCAAAGCTCTTCTATGAGGGGCAAAAAATCATGCTTTTCAAAAAGTATCGACCTCCAAGTGTGAACCTCATAGCTTGAGTTTTAATGGAGGCCATATGAGTACCCATACCAAAAATCTCATACCCAAGTAGTTTTGTACAGACAGGATTAAATATATTGGGGCAGAATATTATGTTGGCTGTAGGCTGCTCCGTCGTTGTGTTTTGGCTGTAAAAATTATGGAACTCCCCATGAAATGACAATCAGAATTTTTTAATTGACAACATTTAGGATGTCTCTAAGACCCACATATCTAAACTGTTCATCCACATTCAAATGAACAAAGCTCTAACAGGAATGTCCCAGCTCTGCGGCACAGCGTACCTTCAGCACGGAAATGTCACCACATACACAAACGCCATTCAGTGTGAATAGAGGAGATGAATTTGACCGCAATCAGCGTGAAGAGAAATGTTTGAACTCTTTCGTCACAAACAAACGTCTCCTTATAATAAGTGTTTGGTAATATGGGCTCTTGAGATATTCAGTTATAGGAACATGGCAATGTCACCACACTTGACAGTCGTGTTGACAATCAGACCCAAGCAACCCTGTGCACTTTTTTATCCATGTCGATGTAACCTATCACTGTAATGAGCTTTTGTACCCATATATCCTTTCTTCCATGCACATATGATGATAATTTGATGAGCTGATGCTATTAAGACAGGCATCTTTGAGTGTATGCAAACAACTTAGGCTCTCTCTGTCTGCTCAGCAGTTCTGCTTCAGGGCACACGAACCCCCGTCATGCATTGGCCACAACTAGACCAGAATATAAAAAATAACTTGTGAGATCAGAGATACAATTTTAAGTACTAAAACCATCTTTTGTGATTCAACTATAACTACACTTTGTCAAGCAGACATCATCAAACAAACATCATCGGGGTCCACAAATATATGCATATTATGAAGATGCAACCGCCTTGATAACCCTTCTTGTCTTCATCTCCAATCTTTAAGAGCTTAAACATCAAAGCTTGGACGAGTGCCGCATTCCTGAAGCCCAAATGACCACTTGTCTCAGCTTGGATGTGGTCCTAGAAGTTTTTGACACCAGTGTCAATCAGATAGGCAGGCTCATTCAGACAAACCCGCTCCTTCCTGGCTCAGTTCTCTTCTTCTCACAAGATCCAAAAAAAATCATAAACAACCAGCGGTCAGTGGTACAAGAGGATAATGGACAAGAAAGCCTGTTAAACACAAGTAGTTCCACCAAATTTTTTATGGCGCTCAGCACTGAATTACAAGCTAATAGCAAGCTATGAGCTAGCTATTAGAGGTACAAGCTGCACAGGTCATACCACCAGTTCTGAGGCCAGCCATAGCTCTACTGGTGCTGCCACCTATATGAATGGTGGTGATGGAACAACCACAGACCATTGCCTAGGAAAATGTGAGGTTGGAGTCTCAAAGGGATGCAAATTGAAAGTTTACACTGTGGTTCACTTTCCGACAGTGGGAGTAAGGACTTTTACAACCTAAGTTTGTCCTATGTGCACACTCACTTTCTGATAACCAAACTAATCAATTAAGACAACTTTCTAATACCAAGAAATGCTGATCACATGTACTGTATTACGCATACTAAGAATAAGGCAGGGCTAGAAGAATCTTACCTGACAGAGAGGCTAACTCAAACAAGCCCTGCTGTTGGGGATCTCTTCTTGCAATGGACATGGCTGAGAAAATGCCAAAGCAGAACAAAGCAGAAGGCCAAACATACTTTTGAGCAATAAATGTTCAGCAGTCACAAACACTGTTACTCCAAATTGTGGTGTGATTGTTAAAAGTAATTAAGTTATAGAATTCAAACATTATGCTCAATACGAACCCTCTGCATATGTACCATTTTTAAACCTTTTTGAACAAAGTGCACCTGAATGCAATGAGTAAACCAAAACAGCCGATGGGAATTGAGATTTCCACTCGCTCCATGTGCTGAAAGAGCCACAGTGCAGTGTCGGTACACTTGAGTGATTAAAATAGGGCCTCTAATGTTTTAATTTAATTTGAATCTAAGTTGAGTATTAGTGCAACTGTCACATGTACACATTTGATCTTTCTCTGTTTTTTCCTTATCTTGGACACACACCCTCTATTTCACTGTCACTCTCATCTCTTCTTTTCTTCATCTCACTGACCCCTGGCAACATCTTGAATATTCATAACTGTCCTCTGATGAGCATGCTAAATGGGTGTCAAGATGATTTGGCCACAGGACAGAACTGGATTGTCTTTGATAAGCCCCAACTTGAGCCAGAACAAGGCAGCACCAGAGAGAAAAGACATATTGACCTCAGAGGCTTTCTGGGTGCACTGCTGAACCAATCACAACTCTGGAGCAGAACCTCTAGAGCTCGAACTGGACAGCAATGGAGAGGTCAGTGGGGGGCCAGACCCCTGTGGTGGCCCCAGGGGTGAAAGTCATTGTCACGAGGTTTTAATGGGTCGCAAAATTCCTCAACTGCCCAAAACCTGTGAACGATTGTGAAATGAAAGACATTTGTGATTCAAATAGGACCTCTGGGGGGCTCTGCTATGAGGTCGGATGTTGGAAAATATTCTCTGAGGAAACAAACACACCCCCATATACCAGCAGGGAGCCTGTCTTTACTGCAAAGTCATATTCTCCTATTAAAACTAAATGTTGTTTAATAACTATGAAAATGTGACTTGCAGGAGGAGTAAAAGAGGATTTGGTGTAATATACATTGACTAGAGTACAAAAGCAATTCTATTTTGAAAAAAAAATGACTTCATTCCCTCGGCCTTCTGTGGTCAATTTAACATTTAAATAATGGTTTGGTGTCACTTCAGCAGAAAGATTTCATCATTAACAATCTACAAAGATACATGTGTTGCTAGCATAGTAACAGCAACACAACTCATATGTCAGGGACCTGCGTTGTTGTCGCCAAAATGATAAAGAAAAAGACCAACGTGTGCTTGGAGAAGGTTATAGTTTCCCTCTTTGTTTGTTATTCCATGAGTATTCAGTGTAGTAGTACACTACACAAGTCACCTCCAACTACAGCAGCAATAAAACAAAACAGTTAATTCTTTATCAATCTATCAATTCTTTTGATAGTCAGCTAAGAACAGTCCAACTTTCCTGAATGGACAAAGGCCAACACACAGAGCTAAATTGACAGCTACAGATCTCCAGAACTAAATGGGAACCATTTTTACCTCCTGATAAAATGTTTATGATTTTGGATATAAATTTCCCATAGAAGGCGGCACGGTGGTGCAGTGGTCAGCACTGTCACCTCACAGCAAGAAGGTTCCGGGTTCGAGTCCCTGCTCGGGCACGGGATCTTTCTGTGTGAGTCTCCATGTTCTCCCTGTGTGGGTTCTCTCTGGGTACTCCGGCTTCCTCCCACAGTCCAAAGACATGCAAATGGAGGCTAGGTTAATTGATACTCTAAATTGACTGTAGGTGTGAATGTGAGTGTGAATGGTCGTCTGTCTCTATGCGTTGTCCCTGTGATGGACTGGCGACCTGTCCAGGGTGAACCCCGCCTCACGCCCGAAAGCTGCTGGGATAGGATCCACCCCCCTGTGACCCTTAACAGGATAAGCGGTAGAAAATGGATGGATGGATTTCCCATAGAGTATGCCAACATCATGTTTAGCCTCTGCTATACACAGCAGAGTTTTAAGAACTTTGACCCAATTGTTTTTATAGTTTAAGTCCATAATTACTAAACATTTTCAACAATTTCAGTGGAAGAGGAAGACTATTTTCTGTTGCTGAAGGTAAGATGGATTAAAGGGTCATATGGCAAAGCAACACCAGAAAAGTCACAGAATGTTAAATATTAATACATATTAAAGTATATGGGATTGAGTTTATGTCCAATGAGAAAAAATCTCTATCAGTTAATAATGATTTACTTTAATACATGTTCATTGGGGATAGTGGAATTTTTGACTATACTTTACAACTCATTTTGCCTGACATTCAGTATTTACCAAGGTCACTATTATCTGGATAGAAACAATTTCATATAATATTCACATGTATCTACATACTGTTAAATATATGTACACATTGTGACTTTGGAAACGTGACATTTTTAAAATTTACAAAACCTTTGGAGAGGCCAACAAATCATATGTTTGTGCTGATAGCCTGGTCATGTATAGAAATTATTGTGCATTACTGATGATTTTTGTCACATTAAACCACAGTTTATCATTCATTTTAATTTCATCCATGTTGAATGCATTAAAAATGTGTATGACTCCTGCTGGTCTTAGTTTACAAGCTCAGACACTATATCCCCATTTGCTAACTAAATCCTCCCATGGGAGGTTTGGAGGGCCAGCACTACAGGGATTGTTTCTTCTGTCAGCACAGCAAACTTATTTGGCCTCACTGTCCTGTCACACAATAAACCCTGCACAGCCTGGAGGGCAGACAAAGACCACCAACCCCTCTTTAGCCATCCTCTCCCACAATCTGTGGGATTGGCATCCTGCATTTTCCAGGCGCATATATAAAACATGAGCATGCACACTCACACTTGACAGAAACCTCAGAGGAAATCGCAAAACCTGCTCACTAATCTTCACTAAATCTGCCCCCCCCTCCCAATTTGGCTTTATCTGCCTTTTGTTATCAGTGCTTTGCTTGGAGAATGGCAAGGGGTCACAAGGGTAAGACTTCTTTTCCAGCATTTGCTTATAGAGAGGGGGGCAGGAGAGGAAAGTCATGCAGGACAACGGGCCTTCCCTTTACTCAACTCTTCAACCCTCCACGCCCCAGCCCCCAGCTCTGATATTTTTGGAAGTCTTTTTTTCGTTATTCTGTCTTTTCTTCCATTTTCCCTTCCTCTAAAACCCAAATAAAGTGTGTGATGGATGAGTGAGCAGAGGCAACACCTCCCCCATCAATCTAGAGCCAGTGGGTTTTAGGGAGGAGGGGAAGGCCTTCCCTTTACAGGCCTCCACAAGACCCAGCAGTATGCCCTCATGTCTCTCTCACACACCCACAGAAAACACACAGTCAGATATATCACAACATTGTTCTGGACAGATGCCCACAAATGTGGATAAATGTTAACTGCACATGCGCTGTTGCACACCAAAACTGTAAAGTGCATACAAGCGCTCAAACTTCATACACACAATTTAGAAGCAATTTACTGCCCAATGGCCAGCCAGAGCCTGTGGACCCTTAGTGGTATACAAAGCACTGATTTCAAACATAATAATGTAAAACAGCTATATCCCAGACAGGAAAGGGGGGGGGGGGTAGAATAGGAGGGGTTAAGAGCAGAGTTTGGAGAAAGGAGACACCAAATGGTCCTGGTTAACAACACAGTTTCTTTCTCTCTCTCAAAGAGCACCACCAGCACAAGGAGTGAATTCCAACAGAATGTCGTCATCAGGAGCAAGAGGAAGGCAGGGAAGTGGTTTGAGACAGAAAGAAATAAGAAAACCCTGGTATAAGCATCTCAGTACGTGTGGGTGGTACACGCATACAGACACGTGTGTGTGTGTGTGTGTGTGTGTAAATAAATAATTATATATATATATATATATATATGTTACATTCATGCTATTTGATTAACTGTTGATACCTTGGCTCTATTATTGTTGCGACATTCATGCCAATAAAGCAAATCTGAAGACAGACAGACTGGTATATGTATACACATAAACATACACCACCCACATATATATATCTATATAGACAAACACACATATATATATAGATATACTGTATGTTATCTATCTATGTATGTATCTATCTATATCTTTCTGTTTATCTAGCTATCTACAGACACACACACACACATATATACATATATATATATATATATATATATATACATACACACACACACACACACACACACATATATATATATATATATATATATATATATACATACACACACACACACACATATATATATATATATATATATACACACACACACACACACACACACACACACACATATATATATATATATATATATATATATATACACATACACACACACACACACACACATATATATATATATATATCCACATACATACATATGAAAGATGCTTGTTTGCACACACGCTAATGAAATGTTAAATACAGTCAGAGGATGTGTTGTTTGCACGTTTGGATGCACCTGAGCAAAAAATTAATAACTTGAGCTTTATAAGTATTATAAGTATAGAGAAAAAAGAGACAACTATTCAGTGTATGACAATACCAGAAATAACTGGAGTTTTTAATTCAAACTGAATCAAAGGAGCAGCACACAAAGAAACACTGCAGTGAATTACCAAAACACTCCAGTGGTCAAATTCCTGTGCATAGCCAAGTTGTCTTTGTTGTCCTCATACACTCAGAATACACACCTGTCAGCCTGATCTGACATCTACAGTTTCTTCTGTTACGGAAAGTGGCTGCAGCTGGGACATGTGTGTGAGTGTTTGTGCACTCTGCACTTGTACACTACTTCTCATGGTCAAATGTGTGTGGCAGGCAGAACCTCCAACCATGAGCCTGGGCTCATTTGCAGCCACCACAGCCCAAAAACTGTGGTGATCCAACTCATGTGCAGCCAAACCATACTCATCAGACTCCAGACAGCTTGATGTGGGGGCGGCAGGGCTGTGTTGTTGTTTACATTTTTGTTTGTTGGTCAGGCAAGGGCTTCCGGTATTCTGATGCCACACATTGTCAAATGTGTGGGTTCTTAAACTATGTTTATGGATAGAAAATAGACTGCAGACGTTTGCTGTTGGAGACCTACATGACAAGATATGTTTTAAAGGAGCCTTTTGAGACTTGACAATCAAAATGATCATGTCAGTCAATGGATGCATCCAGAAATGTTTAACAGCCATTAGCTCCAAATAAGTCCAGAATAAAACAATCAAACAGTTTATCAGAAGCCCAGAAAGAGTTGAGCTAAGCATAGCAGCAAGCTTGTGACACACACAGTGAGCGGGAGAGAGAGAGAGAGCAAGAGAGAGCGAGAAAGAGTGTGAGAGAAAGAGAAAGAGATTGATAGAAAGATTCTGAGGATCTCAGAGTGAGAGAGATAGCCTAACTAACAGCTGTGAACATTTTCCATTTGAAGTGAAACATTCCTGTGTGCTCGTGGCCCTGCACACTCCAGCGGGCTTCCTCTCAGCTCCATGTGGTATTTGTCCCTCGCTAAAATCCAGAGTGGGAGAGTGAGCTGCAAACTTTCCCAAGGATACCATCCACCCGCATGCCACACTTGCCCTCCCTTTTAGCTGCGCGGCCCTGCTTTCCTCTCCTCCCTCTCCACTCCCTCTCTGGCTTCACTGTCTCTTTACAACTATGAGCAGCTTACTAGGCCATCACTCTCATCAAGAATAAAGTTCTAATGACAGCCATTCATGGTCACATTTAGAGTTAGCAGTTGACACTGTCCTGCTTAGTAGGAATTCAGTTTCACTTGCATGTTCCTACCGAACAGACCTTTTTTTCTGCCAGCTGAGTCAGAAAGTGGCACAGCAAAATTCCATCACAGGTTTTTACATGGTGTGTCCTGAGTGCTCCGATCACATGTAGACAGATGTAGTGCTGCATTCCAGTTAAATGGAAGCTGGATTTTCTGAGTTCTCAGTTTGAAATTTCAACTGAAACCCCCCTGAGGTTCAGAACCTTGAGGGAACTGACAAACCCAGACATCACAATTCAAAAGGGCTTTCAAGTGTAATTTTGTAATATTAAATCATTCATATTAATACCTGCATTCTCTCTCTCCCGCTCACTGTGTGTGTCACATATTACACATATTAATATTCATATTTTTTTCTGTAGACATGTTGCTACTATGCTTATATGCACAGCAGCTGAGATATAAACAAGTGTTGTTGTTTTTTTTCATTTTTCCCCAGTTCTACTGGAAATTGGCTGTGACATCACTCCCAGTTCCAACATCTTAGCTCTGAGGTAAATCAAGCACAGCATAAATACAGGTAGTAAACACCAGGAAAGGAGATATGATGTCTCAGGCCGCATCTGGAGGTGTGTGGCCACCATCTTTTAGTAGTGACCTGAGAATATATATCTTGACTGATTTGTAAATTAATTTAAAGCTACCTGGGACTGATTGCTCATCTTCCCCAGAGTCACACAAGAGGATATGTTCTCTCCTCCATCCATCCATCCATCCATCCATTTTCTTCTGCTTATCCTGTTAAGGGTCACGGGGGGTCTAACCCTATCCTGGCAGCTTTCAGGCGAGAGGCAAGGTTCACCCTGGACAGGTCACCAGTCCATAGCACGGCCAACACATATAGACAAAGACAGTCACACCTACAGTCAATTTAGAGTCTGGATTAACCTGGTCCCCTCTTGATGTCTTTGGACTGTGGGAGGAAACTGGAGTACCAGAGAGAACCCACACAGGCACAGGGAGAACATGCAGACTCCACACAGAAAGATCCCGTGCCCGAGCAGGGACTTGAACCCAGAACCTTCTTGTTGTGAGGCAACAGTGCTGACCACTGCACCACCGTGCTGCCCCACGTTCTCTGCTCTTAGTTTAAATTATGGAGTTGAGACACACAGAGACCAGCTAACTGCTAGTTAGCTTAGCATCATGAATGGTAGTCGATGGATTGTGAACTTGTCCTCAACTGGACCTTCACAAAAAGTACACCCCCAACAACAAAAAACACATTATGCAACATTTCAGTGTCAAAATAATGGATCCATGTGAGGTTACCCTCACTTGATTTATGTAATCTCAGCAGCATTAAATGCTAATTTTCTAACTTGCTATTTCTTCATTCGAAATTATAACATGATCATAAATCGTGTTGAAAGAATATTTACACATTAAATATTTATATTTGGCCTGCATGGTTCAGAGGTAGAGTGGCCATCTAGCAACCGAAGAGTCTTTGGTTCAATCCTCACTTCCTCCATTGAGCATGTCCAAGTATCCTTGAGCAAGATACTGGTACTCCCCGTGACCCTGAACAAATAAACTGTCTTGAAAATGGATGGATATTCATATTTTATATATTCTGTGAGATGAGTGTTCTCCATTGCTGCATCGATTTGCTATGGACAAATAAAATCCATCCATCCATCCATCCATCCATCCATTGTCTTCTGCTTATTCCTATTAAGGGTCGAGGGGGGGGGGGGGGCTGGAGCCAATCCCAGCGGCTGCGGGCAAGAGGCGGGGTTCACCCTGGACAGGTCGCCAGACAAATAAAATCCATCCAAATGAAAAAAGATATAATGTAATTAACTATTAAATTTCAAGAAGGGGGCGGGACTTGAGACTGTATTTGTGACTTATGACAATTGGACTCACCTTCAAAGACTTTACTTAGAAATTAGTTGGACTTAAAACAAAAGACTTGTGAGCGTCACTGTTAGTGACTATAACAGTGACTAATCTGACCAGTGCTGGGGTTTTGAGGCTAATCCTGACACTGACAACCATTGGCATTCATGGTTGTCAAAAACATCCAGTTTATTTCAGCCAAAATGCACACATAACACCTTTGAACAATGTTGTTGTGGATCCTTTAAGAGACATTTCTGCTAAACTGTCTGACTGGTCAGCACTGTTGTTCCTTTTGCTGTCATAAGTTATCATGATCTAGATGATTTGCAATCAGTCAGATATGAAACTCTGCATGTTCACTTTAGCTGAATGAGTCTACTAAAGCATTGCACAATTTACTTCAATTTATCTGCCTTCACTCTGCCTCAAATATGCGGTATTAAAAAAAATCATGCGTCTTAGCAATGCTTTCATCCCCCCCCCCCTTCTCAGTATCTATTCCGTGCCTGGAATCATTCATTAAAATATTGTTCTAAAGGATATTGGGTCTCCAGTTGTGTGGGTAACATGATGCTTCGGCACCAGCCAGTTGCCGCAGATGGTGAGAGCCCAACAGCTAAGTGCAAGAGGGGAGAGAGGAGGAAGTGCTGTTATCACCAGCTGGCTCTGTTGCTCAGTCTAAGCAGTCAGTAAGATGAGTGCAGCAGCAACAGGAACGCGTGGGTGTGCTTGTAGGCTGTGCCTGTAGGCTTTACAGGGGCCCCGAAGCTCTGAGAGGGTAACTGTTCTGAGTGGGTGCATGTGTGTACACATATTCCATCTCCAGGTACAGTGAATGAATGCACATCTGTGTGTGTGTGCGTGTGTGTGTGTGTGTGTGTGTGTGTGTGTGTGTGTGTGTTGAGGGGGGGGGGCAATGCTACTCAACGCATAGGCCCACACATGATGTATGTCCAATATAGCATTTTCACTGCAACTTTCATCTTGTTTGTTTGTGCAGTCTTCTGAGCACATGTTGAGAAGCTTATAAGTGTTCTGTGTTGTTTTAGTCCACATTAGCTGCCATTTAATGCTTCAATGTTGCAGCAAATTACAAACATTCCAGATAAATTAATACTGCCAGAAGATATTACTTGAATACCTGTCTTTTACAGGTGACCAGACAGGCTGTTCGATGCAAATGCTATTGTTTTTTTTGACAGACAATTAACAATAAGAGCGCATTCAATCATTCAGTGAACAGCGGATCATCTGGTGTAAAACCCTGAAGGTTTGGATGCTTTAAGCCATCCCTAGTCTGATGCCTCTCACTCGTCTCTGTGGGATTAAGACTTGAGGAGCGACGGCCTCTGACGGTTGGAAGGATGCAGCCATGAAATGACACCTTGTGTGGCCGTAAAACTAAAACAAGAACCCATTTCCCGTAACATACATTGATTCCCCTCCCATTTTACAGTTTGTGTGCTTGTGTGCGTGTGCTTGTGTGCGTGTGTGTTTGTGCGCGCGTGTGCTTGTGTCGGATGTGTCTGTGTGTGTGTGTGTGCATGCGCGTGTGTGTGTGTATGGTGAGTTTCTTTGTGTGGCCTTGTGGTGTTGCACAGTTGACACACGAGTCCACCAGTGAACTCTCTGTAACATACTGTAAAATTCTTCAGAGCTACTTTTTAAAGCAAATGCTTCAAAGACTGTGTAGAGTTTAGGGGTCGTTGAGATGAGACAACGCATCATTTTCCAAGCTCATGCTTTCCAAGCTCCTCTCTTTCCACGTACAACTTTCCATATTTACATCTCAATTTATAAAAAAGTCCAAGGCCGACATTCTCTTTCTTTCATCATGTCATCCCACCCTTTCCTAAAGCAGTTATTGTTAGCATGCAGCATCATTGCAGCCAAACAACAAAAGGGATTGTCCACAGCAACAGTAAAACCTGACATCATCTCTCCCATGTCTCTTTTTATAACTATGCAAAGTTCTAATTCAGGTGTTCCTCTACCAGTCTACATCTTTCAGAGAGGATAGGGTCTGTTACATAACAGATACCCCCCCAGCGCAAGCACACACACACACACACACACACACACACACACACACACACACACACAAACACACGCACACACACACACACAACACGTACACACACACACACAACACGTACACACATACCCTTCTTTTGCATGTTTTAGAGTGTGACTGCCATGAGTTCAGTGACAAGAGAAGGGGGACAGAGGACCCTCTGAGTGATCAGCGCTGGAGGAGAAAGAGTGGGAGCGTGCATGAGCAGTGTGATGTCCTCCAAGTACATCATCCCTCCTCTCTCTGTCCCCTACCACCCTCTCCCCCAGGCAGTCAGCTGTCCTGTCTGTGGACAATGAGACTGTTCAACAAAAATAGTAGCTTGCTTTAGCCAGGTTTCCTGCCTGTGTCACGGCCTTGCAATATTTCTTGCTCTTTATCAAAAGGGGATTTCAGTGGATATATAACTCGAAAAGCTTTTTTGGGGGGCGGTGGGGAGGTGGGGTGGTGGCCTTGTCATTGTCACAATTGTCATTATTATACTTACACAATATATTATTCATGGGACATGTGATACACAATAGTACAACACTAAAAAGTGACAAAAAAATTGTTAACACTTGGATTTTTATTGTAATGAGACATAGTATGTACAGCTACAGTATAAGTATATTGAGGAGTGTGTGCAGTAGGCTGCAGTAAACACCTGAGGGGCATGAAAAAGTTATATAACAGAGATAAGAATTGTGATTCTTCTCTCCTACGATTCTAAGTCGATTTACACATGTAAAGATAATGATTTTCTTAACAGCAGCTAATCGCGTGACTTTGATGGACGAAAAGGACTCAACTGTGAGAACAGTGCACCCAAACAGTTACTAGAGTAAATTCGCTCTTAAAACAAGCTGTGGTTGCATGCATGTCTTGATTTAATGACCATGGGAGACAAATGGGGTGAATGTTGTGAACTTTCTACGCTGTCACACGGAGACTCATTTCCAGCACACGCTGTGAACCAATGTAATGCAGTTCAGTTTCAAGGAAGTAACGTGTCAAAAACCTGCAACCACTCACTGTTGTATACCCTTTTTCTAGTGCACACACCCACATACATGAAGACCTAACCCTGCAAAAAAACTGACCCCTTTGCCATCGGCTTACTTTTGAATGTACCAGAAAAAAGGCAAGGTAAAAAAACCAAAAACAGACAGTAGAAAGCAACATAGAGACCAGTGAAAGGTAATATTTAATTCTGCTCTAGTCTGTTTACAACCTCAACAGCAACTGAAAAAAATGAACGCAGTCAGGTTAGATTTGTAGTTGAAAGTACAAGTCAGAGAAGTTACCGGCATAATCTCAGAAGTGCATCAGAAATGACTGCATTCACCTGGGTTTTGTTTTTTCATAAATGCCATTTGGGGTGGGGGCTGATAAAGACCCGCGTCTACTGCAGGGACATTTGACCCAGGATTGAACGGTGATTAAAGCTCTTCCCATTTCAGACAAAAGCCAGATGTTGGCCAGTGGAAATTGGGCTTTAGTGTTGGTTTTCTTTGGAGCGACCAATGCAGCAGAGAGGCTGTTCCATTCTACTGGAGGCGTCACAGTAATGACACAGCATGTTATTCTCATATAGGCAGGAGATGCTCCCACTGACTTTGAAATGATATCTTTATGAATTAATGAAATTAATTCACAAAGCTGCCAACTTTATAAGCCAGTTATATTTCATACTGTGTTTTAATAAGCTAGTTTGGAGCGTAAGCTTTTAACAGGTTGGGAACGTGAGTTTATATTATTGCAATCAGATATATTGAACTCCATAAACCTGACCACACTTTAATCTGCTTTCATTTTGTCACCCCCCCTTTACCATGCATTTGGAAAACAGAAAAAGAGCCCCAACAAATTCCCCATGGAGGACTAATCAGGAATGTTTTCATCAATCAATTAATTTAATTTAAAGATTCACATCCTGTAATCAAGTGACAATGTGCAGTATATCCATCGTACCACTGATGTATCTGTGCAATTGAATGAATAAATAATGTAACACAGAACAAGGAGTTTACACCTTTACTTATTTATGTTTTTATGTGGTACTTTCTACTGACGCTATAATTTTCTATTCCCTTTTCTGATGTGACACAGGAAATTTCCCCCTTGTGAGATCTGTGGAAAACGTCTGTAAAATATACAGTATTAATAATAACATACAAAAAAAAATAATAACCATCATGAATGGAACGGATACTACAGCATTGAAGATGAGGAGATATCACACATAAGCACCCAGGAAGGAGTGAGCGGGCTAACAACATGGCCGTCTGTAGCTCACATGTGCAATGACAAAGATGTAACATCTGCAAACTGGTGGACCTCTGCTCGCTCCCACATCTGCCGTAGCCCCTTTTGAGATTAGTCGACCAAATTAGACCACAGACAAAAGTGCCTCACATTGCAGCAACAACAATGGATGCACATGCTGTCAAAAACAGGCTGTGTTCACCCACAGAAACACAAATGATGGCTGCAAATAGGCTCAGAGAATAAAAAATCCCCTAGAATCCTGGCATGAGGGCTGTAAACAAAGAAACAGGAAGTACTGTGAGAGGCATTAACATACAAGACAAGAGTGACTTTTACATGATCATTTCATTTATTATACATTAGGTGAAATGAAAACATTATATTTAGGACTTCTGTGCCCTCCCACCAGACAGACAGACAGGCAGACAGACAGACAGACACACACACACACACACATGCACACACACACGCTCACACACTTACGTTGTTTATACACTAGAAATGCTTTAATGATTAAATACCTAAGGTCATTATTAATGTGATTTGGTTTTTTTCTGAAAATATGATCAGTAGCACAAGACAATTTTGCATCAAGTTATGATATATAAGAAATTCTTATTTGTACATAAAAACAAATCCAAACAAACAACAACAAAAGCAGTCGGTCTGGACCACAGTAATTACAAAGCTGTCAATTGTGTCCATTGATATACTTGAATTCTTTGCCTTTCAACCGTTAACATAATTCCAATCACATAAATGGGAAACGTTTCATTTGCAAAGCGGTCTGCCAGCTTCATGATGATATTGTGCCATTTTATGTTCCATATGATTGCTCTTATGGTCACAGTATCCTGCTTTAATTTGAGCTGTTCATTCAGATAAACATGATGAAACAGACACCAGCCATCTCAATTTTTTGTCATATCTACTACTGTCTTTGATCATACTGCAACACAATGTACAGACAGAAAACCATTAGTTAAGCTAGATTTGTCGTGGACGCGGTATAAGAGGTTGAAAACATTTGAAGGAGTGGGGGTAAGATGACAAGACCCTGAGATTTTGGAGAAAAACAACCCCAAATTCTCTTTCTCTCTGAAGCTCTATATTCCCTTGCAGCCCAAAGACAGAGCCTGTCCGCAAGGGTTCTGCTCTCTGCAAACCCAAGAAAGACTTTTTCTCCGTATTGTGTAGAAGACATGTTGTGAAAGCTTTTGGCTCTGACTGTCTGACAGCAGTGGGGGCTGTGTGTAAGGGCCTCATTCATGCTTGTGGAAATATGATGTGGTGAGTAGACACATATGGGGCTGTACATCTTTCCCCCCTTTACGTCTGAAGTGCATTCAAACCACGTCGTTCTACTGAGAGCTTCATTATGCTGCCCGGGGGAACACATTGGCTCTGTGGCAGCATCGTGGATCTGCCTCTCTGGTTTCTTTCTCTGTTTCTATGGGAATGCACCTTGTCTATCCCTAGAGGACCACCAGGACTGAACAGCACGCGTCCGCTCATCAACAAATATCCCCACGGATCCTGTCACCATCCCTTTAGTTTACTGTGGGAACTCTTGGGACAATGTAGTTCACTCAGGCTACAATGACTTTCGAGAGAGATCTCTCTTCTTTAGGTCACATAAGTATCAACTAGAATTACCACCTGGTGGTTGTGCGCCTCCATCAACCAGTCAGGTTGGTATTTAAAGGGTCAATAACATACAGTATGTACAGTAAAGAATTAGAAATAGTTTACTTCAAAGGTATCACCTCCTCTTCCGTTCTTGAACAGAACTGTTGAGAACTGTTCAAGAGTTGTGACATCACAGTGAAGATGACCTTTCCTCTTCTCCTCTCCTTCTCTTCTTATCCTCTTTGACATTTGACTGAAATTTGTCATGATCAGTGCATGAATTCTTGAGTTGAGTGTTCCGCGAAGCCACAGTGACCTTCAGTTTGGACCACCGAATTAAGTAGTAAATAGACCGTTTACAGCGCCTTTCTTTAAAACATCGTCTCATCCACACACACTAATAGTGCAGGCTGCCATGCAAAGCACCAATCTACTCATCTCTGTAGTATCTCGCACAAGATCATTCGATGTGATTGAAGGGAAGGGGAGATCGAACTGGCGATCCTTTGGTTACTGGACTACAACTCTACCTCATAGCCATGCTGTCCCAAACTTCAGTTAGAAGCAATTCCCCAAAGGCTTCCCTAAAATACTGTGCTCACAAGAAGAGGAAAAACATAAAAACCAACAGACTTCAGTTACGGTAGTTACCGGTATTGAGGCATGTCAAAAAAAGGAATGCTCCTATCTTGGTTTAGACAAGACACTTCTGACAATCCTGAGGAACAATGTGTATTCATGGTGGAGAACAATACAAGGGGTGCTTTTTCTAAAAAGTATCAATATATTGCCTTCAAAAGTATGCTTAGGTGTGTGAATGTACAAAGCCTCCAGGTAAGCTCTTAATGAGCTGTACACAAAAGAAAAAAAGGCCCTCACTGGGTAATGTGAACATGTGATTCCATTTACATCTGTGAGCTTCACAAGACGCAAGGCACAATCCCTAAAATCAAAATGACTCACTAGAACCAAACACTGATCATCAGTAAGTGTATATTCACCGATTCATAACAAGTAACACATACCAGCAGCACTTGGGATAGAATGTGGCTCCATACAATTACCAACAATTGGTTGCATTCCCTTCAGGATTTTCCCAGACACAAAGTACTTGCCGTATCAATACTGTTCCTCGCTCCCTCCCTTGCCTGCAGTGCTGTGGTATCATATCTGGCCTCTTTGTGCACAGGGGGATTTCCAGCTGCTGAAACTGTGAGCTGGTTGGGAATGGGCAATCGAACTATGGACAGTGTTTCTTTAACCATGTGGGAACATAGCACTCCATGTGGGGCTGGATGACACAGTGACAAATGCACATTTAGATTTGGGGCACAGACACTTAACTAATATAGCATGTTGGGTCAAATTGTAGCCTTGCATCAGTCGGGTTCTTGGTTTTATCTGAATGTCACACTGAGGACTCAGGTTATGCCAGAATGTGTGTATATGAAAGTGTATATGATGTGGAAAGGATACGAAATTCTACAGCACAAACACTCCACATCCTCTTGTTAAAGCCAACAACAAAACTAATTCGAGTGTTGTCGATATGTATTTTAAAAAAAAGGACTGTTGGTTTGATGAACAACATGGATCCATGTCTATGTGTGACCCTAGCAGACATATACAAGTCATCATAAAATAATAAATGATGAATAGAGTTGCACTACTGGAGATAAACCTACGCTTGAAGATCATGTTAGGGCTGCTAGTTACCAGACTGGTAACCAAACAGTTAAATAAGGTTGAGATTCTGAGGGTTGTTCCTGGTTACAAGGCTTATAATAAATCATACAAAAACACATTAAAATAGTCACCCGGAAAGCTTACATTGTTCAACATGGAGCTCAGGATTTATCAAGATGGCAGTGATACTCCCAACGACTTCACTGTGTGGAGCTGGACTGTGTGTGACCTTTTGGAGGTGTAACACAAGACTGAAAAACAACCAACTTCAATTAGTTCCTAACCGATCCACTCGGCATATAGGTAGTTTAAATTTATTAGTGAAGTTACCCGGCTCTGCCTCATGTACAGCACCTCTTTTCATGGAAGCACAAAATGTTTCTGCTGCTGCAGTACTGCTTGAGCTTTCTAGTGAGTATGCATGCATATTACAAAACAAGTAATTTGTTGGAGCAGGAGAGTCCACTCATGACAGCTGAGGAGAAGAGGGTGTGATGTTCACAATGATCTCTCCCATCATAGCTGTTTATTGGTGATATTTCACTTGAAATACGCAGCTGGATATCCCTGTGCATTATGAGCAGAGTGGTTTTAGTTGGTCAGTGGCACAAACTGCATTGCATCACTGAGGCAGCGGTGACCTGAAGGCAAGGGAAGCAAGCTTGTCCCCGCGTGGTCATCACTTCAGTCCCTATCAGGACTAGGGCCCGACCGATTTATTGGCCGGCCGATTAAATCGACCGATTATAGCCCGTTTGAGAATAATCGGTAATCGGCCTAAACTGGCCGATAATCGACAATTTTTTTCAGAAATAAAATGCAGGGAATAAGACATAGGTTCACTTTGAAAGGAAAGGGCTTGTGAATATTTTAATTTTGTTCTAATAATTCTTGCCCCACACTACCTTAGTCTTTTGCAGTTGTTTGTTTTTATTGTTTGTTTCGAAGATGTAAGATGAGCAAAAGAGTTGTACATTAACTTTATTGTTTGCACTTTATTTTAAAAACAAAACAAAAACACCACCACCACCAACGGTGCCTTGACTTTCAGAAGGGGCTTGTGAATATTTTAATTTTGTTCTTATAATTCTTGCCCCACACAAAATACCTCATTCTTTTGTAGCTGTTTGTTTTCAAAGATGTGAGATGATGAACAACATAGTTGGATGTTAGAATTACTGTCTTGCATTATCATTGTTATCATTATTATTTTAAAAAGCTAATGGTTAATTGTTGTTGTCCTTATGTAAGGATGGTTATTGTGTTAATACGCTGCTTGCTTCAGCAATAAAAAGGATTTGAAATTAATTTTCTGCCTCTAATTTACATCTTTGTAGAAGTCTGAAAGGCTCAAAAGCAGCCATTTGTTCTATATATATGACAAAATTAAGTGTGTGTGTATATATATATATATATATATATAGATATAGATATATAAAAACCAAAATAAACACAATTTTATATTTTAAAAAAATGGCCGATTAATCAGTTATCGGATTTTTTTCCCTGCAATATCGGCATCGGCTGCAAAACATCCATATCGGTCGGGCCTTAATCAGGACCATCAGGAAAATTCTAGGTGGGAAAAGAGAACAAGCAGCCCTTGTCCCACCCACATTGCCATTAACAAGGTGCCCTTGAGGGCTCAGGACAGCTTCTTTCCCAAAGCTGTCACCATGCTCAACGCAAGCTTGCACTAAGGAACTGAAGTGCCTCCGCACAATTACCGGCACTATCTTTTCCACCACCAAATCTGCCAGCCTCCTACAAAAAAACCAGCTCAGGATGAAGACTGAACTGTATAAGTACCTCTATATGTCTTGCACGATCACCAGGACTGTTCTGCCATGTTTGCACTGCAAATGCTATGTCACCTCAATCTGTTGATGACACAGCCACCTTGAATCTGGTACTAGAATGTGCCTGTGCACCTACATGCACCACAGCACCACCTAAAGCTGCTATCCACTCCCACATGTATCCACAGTGGGACTTGCACAAGCCTGTTTACAGTTGTACAGTCTATGTATATGTCTTATATGTATGTGTATGTCCTCATGTCTTTGCAGAGTCTATGTACAGTTATGTCAGTTTAGTCTAGTTTTGCATTGTAAACTGTTTTCTTGTCTGTAACAACATCCACTGCACATCTGTCCATCCTAGGTGAGGGATCCTCCTCTGTTGCTCACCCTGAGGTTTCTCAGATTTTTCCCTGTTAAAAGGGTTTTCTATGGAGTTTTTCCTCAGTCGATGTGAGGGTCTAAGGACAGAGGATGTTGTTATGATGCCATGTGAAGCCCTTTGAGACAAACTGTTAGTAAAAACGGGCACACAAATAAAACTGACTTGCCTTGCCTAGTCCCATAGTAGGTATAGTAGTAAATATGTGTCTATGTATATTTTTATATTTATATATGCACATCCTAAGGAGCAGGGTTGCATCTCATTGTACCTGGTATAATGACAATAAAGGCATTCTATTCTATTCTATTCTATTCTACTGAGCAAGGCTCTTAAGCCCAACTGCTCCAGTGGAGTTGCACTTAGCTAGCATATCAGATTGTCGCCATCCTGAGCAGGTGTCAGGTGTGAATGTGTAACTGTGTGAAAGTGATCAGTATCACTCTCAGTGAGTATCTTTGAATACATAAAGGTTAAAAAAGCCAACAGTGTGCCTGACCACACATCATTTTAAGACAACCATGGGTGCACAGCTGAGCATAAAAACATTTGCTATTCAAATAATGGGCGCTTGGTGGGAAATGACAACTACATCTGTCCACAACTACCAATTACATTTGGTAGATTGAACCCCCTGTCACTAACCCAGACGCAAAATATGACACATCTTTCATCTCTGTGTAAGTGAGAAATGTGAAAAAAGAGGCTTTAGATGGACTTGACATTGCTACATTCAAATTACTGCTGAATTACCACCCAGAACTATCTTGCAATGTCGTAGTTAAATGATACCTGTTCAAAAAGTTACATTATATTCATAATTGCAAAGTGCACAATGAATATGGACATCAAAAGTCCTGCAATTACGCAACCACAAGTGCCGAGACTCCCTGATCCATTAACATAAGCTTGCCTCCTCTGAAAAAAAAATCTTATCAATATTTTATTACTTTACTTACTTGATCGATTCTGTATCCCAGCTGACCTGGGACAGCCAAGAGATGCCCCAGGATGACCTTATTTATTCTGCTGCACTCTGACATGAATAAGTAACGACAAACAGAATCTAAAGATGGTCTCAATCAAAAGATAAAGGATAAATCATGACAGATTTCAAAAGCTATGGGAGTCAAATTTGCTAAACTCTATTTATTCATAAGCACATGAACAGAGTTCATTATTATAAAGCTATTCCAATACAACGCAGAGGTCTAAGTGCTAATAAACAGGATACAAGTAATTACAATGAGTGTGTTCAGACAAAGAACCTTACACAGAGTATAAGACTTTACATAGTGCAGCTCTTGTATAAGCAAAAACCTAATCATGCATCTCAATGCCCGAATCACAACAAAAAACCTGTATGGCTGATGGTCAGTAACGAGCGGACAGAAGGTTAATCAGATATACTCAGCAAACGCAGAAAACCCCTGCTGCACAGAAACCATTCTTCTCTTAACAGACTTGTAATTGCAGAGACAGACAGACAGATGTGACTTACAAAACAACTCGTGGAGAGGAATGTCCGCCATTTGGCATGTACAGTACAACAGATGAATGGCTTTTGTTGAGGGGTTTCACCGAGCCTAGTTGACAGAGGGCTAAAGTCAGTGCTCCCCAGCCCAGCAGACAGACGAGACAAAGACAGACCAGTGTATTTCACCCACAGTTTTTCTCTAGGGGCCTTTTCACAGCTAATCCACCGGGCCTGAGAGGAGCAGCAGGACTGGTCAGTAATGCTGCTCCACCTCTGCGGAGGCCTGAGACTTTGGCAGCATTATGGAGCAGAATAAAGGGGCTAGACGCTGCCTTCTGTGTCTCTCCAGTCACTCTTGTTGGGCTGATCCTGATCCCTGACATTGGACTATTAGAAGTAAGGCTGGCAGGTCATTGGCTCAGTTTGATGGCCAGGTAAGCTGCTGTAGAGCCTGCTGTTACTATAGTCTGCCCTGGTTGGACATTCGCACTATGGCCTGGCTGTCATGAGATCAAAAACACACATCTCGAAGTTCTATAACCACCTCCCTCCTTATTTGTCTCCGTCTTTCTCTCCCGCTCTCTTTCCCAGCTCTCCACCATACTTCTGGACGCCCTAAATCACCCAGCCCACTTTTTTATTAGTGTCCAATGCCTGTGAATCAAAAGCACTCTGAATATGTCACATTCCACATGGTACCTATCTCTGTGGTGGCAGGACTTTCTCACAGAACTTAAACCCTATTTTTCTTTGAATGAGAGTACTCTATTGTTGTTCAAATTGTCCGTCCAAACCCTAGCAACTTCCTCAAATTGGTATGCCACAGGAATTCCAAGCTCCGCTGCCAACTCTAGCTACCTGGTAAAGGGGATTAGGGCTGCTTTATACTTTAGTCAAGAATGCGGAATGGCTGAACTTCTGACCAAATCACAAAGGCTTGACATTGAAGCCTGTGTTCAAGGGTGATGCCTACAATCTCTCGCGACTGTCTCTAAACAAGAAATTCCATCAGTATTGGATAAATGATGACTAATCAAGTTTTTTAATAAGTGTTTTCACAATAATGCAATCAAATTGAGGGCGTTTATGGGATGTGGAGATCAAAGATTTCTGACATCAATGCACAACCAGGTCAAACTTTAATGCAATTAGAATCCTAAAGCCCATGTTTGACCACCTCCATCAAACATGTGCCCACCCATTTGTCTCACCCCTCCCCTTGGCCTCCAGGCTATCATGTAAAAAATAGACAGCATCGATAGCATTCCTGAGTCATGACACTGCACTCACGGTGACTACTGCTCCCAGTAACTCAGCAGTTAAGTCTCTCACACTCAAGCCCATTCACGAATACAAGCCCTGGGAAATCTTTCCCATCAAAAAAATGCTGTCAGGTTTCACAGGTTCCCATCAAAGCAAGAAAAACAAACATAGGTGAGGATCTAGAATTAAATAAACTCACTACTGGTTAGCAGCTACCAACAACACGCCATCCAAATTGTCAATTACAGGTAACATCAGCAAAAGCAGTTCTGGTTCTGGTCTGACCGAGATCAATTTCAGAAGACTGACAAGACGGACGGACCAGACAGAACATCACACAACTCAGGGTTCAACACTAAACACAGATAGTAAGTCTTTTTTTTTTTGCCAAAAATATTGCAAGTAGGTGTTCCAACATTCACCAAAGCATATTTCCACGTAGCACAAAAAAAACTAACGTTACAGTAATGTTACTATTAGAGGAGCACAATTGAAACTTGTAACAGCTTGCTACCAACAGATCAGACCCACTGCAGTGAAGGTTTACAATTCCTGATGCAATAACAGAAACAGCAGAAAAATGCAAGTCAGACTATGAAGAATTCAGAAAAGACAGCCAACAATAAAGAGCGAACAAAAAAGGACTTTCATCAACACACATACAACATAAACACCACATCACTGTTGATGGGAACAACAGCTGCACACTTAGTATTTACTTCACCTTTTGGTTCTATTTTCATTGCGCACTGACAGAGCCAGGAAGGCCTTGTTGTTTCCAAAGAGCTTGTGTTTCAGTAAAATAATGACATGTTCATTCATTTAATGACTTTGAACATGTAGAAGTAGGGGTGTGGCATATCATCTACATTGTTAAGAAATTCGACCAATAAGCATTTTTCGTAGCATCACTATCATCCCACTATATTTTCATGATTAAACATGATCACCGGAGTGTGTTACCATTTGACCAAAAAAATTAATGTTGTTAGCCTTGTGCACAGCTCTGTTACTGCAAAATTTCCATTAAATATTGTGATTAACTTGCCCAATTCTGTCTCCAAAATGGTCTTGTCTTATTTCTTTTAACACAGCAATGTACTTGCCCAAAAAACACCCACTGAATTGTGGGATTTGGTGGCTTGCATCCCTGCCACTTCTGTGCATGCTCCACTAGCCTTCCTTTTCTAGGAAGGGATGCTTGTACAATGCGTCTCATATATCTATTTCTGCTCTTTTATATCCATTTCTGGTGGCCCACCACAACACTGACAATGACCAGAACTATTTAACTCACTGGTGGGAACGTCTTGTCAATGAGCAGTCTCAGACATGTGATTATCACACTTGAGGCAATGGTTTACTATTGTAATGCATCACGGAGCATGTTACGTTCTTAAACCCACAGAAGTAAGACCGCTGGGCTCCGAGTCCAGACTCAACATCTATGAGAATGTTCGTACCATTACTGCTTTCTGAAATTGTATGTACTAATAACTATGATTGAATTATTGGAATTTTGACCTGCTCTTTTGCAAAACAGTTGGAAAATTCCATGGAAATTAATATGAATAACCATTAACAGAAATATATGAGAAAAAAAACAGTTATTCAAATTCATTAATGTTCCACTCACAGGGTCAAAAAAAGGTCATCCTAAAAAAATGTGTATTAAAAGTGTTTCCATGCATATATTAATTTGAGAATATCTAATGTTTAATTCATGACAGTTTACCCCCAAATTTCTATTCTGCTCTAGTTAAATCCTACATATTCCAATACATTCTCATGGAATGTTTCCAGTTCTGAATATTCCCAGAATGTTGATAATAATAATAAATGTATATTTTTATTGGACTTTTCTGGATATGCATGTAACCAACATCAATTAATATGTTCTCTTAACCGCAGGAATGACAACCAGGTGGTTATGAGATGGGGCACATAATCATTTCGTAAACACTACTTCTAACTATTTTGTTTTGAAAATTGAGGAACTCATTCTCATATATTTCTTTTGAAAACAACAAAAAAGTTAACACCATGATGTGGCCTACCGTATGAAAGTGCAAACTTAAAATTCTAAGAAATCCTTGCCCACAGCCATCTATCTCAAATCAAAACCAAGCAGGGCGTTTTCATTTTTAGACACTGCCTGTTGAACTTGCACCACATTAGACAAATGAACTGTTTAAAAAACTGAAGTATCTTACAAAACAAGGTGTGCCTTCGTTTTGGAAGAGTGAGTATATCTTCCTCTAGATGAGAAAAATAATGAACAGGAACTCTGCAGTGGATATGCTTCTTTTGTAGATGATATGAAACAGACTTGTGAGGACACATGCCATTCTATTTCATTTATTAGACGAGGTGCAAGTCTGGACATTACTTTTATTCTACTAAGTCCTAGCTCCTCTCTCTTTCACTCAGCATTCGTAGCCAACACTGATGTCCTTCATGAGGGATGGGAGGCACCTGTGAGGGGGATGCTGCAGTCGTCCTTGCCCTAGCTCTCACTTTAGGGGACCAGCTGACTCCTATCAGAATGCTAAATATATCAAGGACAGAGAGATCTTGGGATTACCTTCCTCCACCAACCTACTGTGTGAGCAAAAATGGATGCTAATCTTGCTCCACTTTACATGCACATGAACTGTAGTGTGTTGTTGTTCAATCTATAATTGTTCCTTTCATTTATATACTCTTAGCTCTGGAACTCTGAGCTCATTTTTCATACCTTTAAAACCCTGAGGTAGCCAAAGGACCATGAAGGCTAGGAGCATTGAGGCTCCGGCCCGACACTTAATGCTCTCCTCCTGGCACCAGGGGCCACTGAAAGATTCCTCAGGCCTGTGAAACCAGCCAGCTGTGCACAGGGTTCAAAGATTCAACAAATTCCAGGGCAGCTCTCAGGGGAGAGCTACTTTGTGAGTGGCCACACACACACACACACACACACACACACAAATCCATATATTTGAGAATTATGATGATGTTATGACATCTCATTTGACTGAAAAACTGTATGTGCTGTATTAATAGATAGATAGTGTATATATTTGTGTGTGTCTATCTATTAATACTAATTATATATAGTATAATCCAGTAGCTGGAACAAGTTGCAGATACCACACATTAGAGCATCTCTTATATCTTATAATGTGATCACTTCTGAACATATGCAGAATTAGGTAATGAAGGGAGAAAAAAAATCCTATTTGGGTGGGAAGCTTGGAATCAACAAGGACAATGTGTGTGTGCGTGTGTGTGTGTGTGTGTGTGTGTGTGTGTGTGTGTGTGTGGGGAGGGTGTTGTCCAGATGGACTAAGGGCCAATATGGATGGAGTGGGGTCATAATAGAAACTAGAGTATCAAAGCTGAGAGGGATGATTCCAGAAACTTAGCACTTTCAAGTAGCACTTGCAGGGGTATCAGATAAACTTAACCCTGCTGTCAGAATGGCCGCCTGGAAGGAAATGACTAAAGGGTCATGACCTTGAAAGCACGAGTCAAACGTTGCTTGCCATTGCTTAAAGAGAGCCACAAGGTAAGCTGGACAGCCCCAGCCTTGGCATGCCAGATGGTTCTAAAATCTGAGTCGATGCCTAATGAAAATCACTGAAGACCCATATCCGGTCTAAACTCCTGCCACAAGAGCTACAAACTGATACATAAGTGCTCAGTGACCGCACACCACTCAGTGGCCAATACCCCTGAAAAAGTTCAATGAATCCAAAAACCTGGATCAGATACTGAGCTAAATTTGTCCTGAAGCATCATGTTGGCAAGGCATCATGGGCTGGTTTGACAAACTTTCCTTTTGACTAGTAGCTCAAATATTTTTGCTTCACCATGACAAACAGTTTTCAAGTCTCTTTGTCGCTTCTGGTCAGCGATATACAACCTGGTGCGAACACTGTTATATCATTAACCACACAGCCAACAACACAAGTAGGTCATACTGATGCATCACTGCTTTGCCCAAATATCACCACGGTAACAAAAGTAACAAATAATTGATGTAGCACGTCTCTCTCTTTCACACAGTCTCTCATACTCATGCATCAGATATTCATTTTAGGGCTGTCACTTTAACGCATTCATTCGATTGATTAATTGATTACACCGCAAATTAACACGTTATAAAAATTAATGCAGGTTTAATGAAAGCACACTTGAGTGGCAAGTCAATGGGAATTTTACCCAGACACGAGCATTTTAAACTTGGCCCACTGAAGGACCCGTACTTGAAGTGGAAGAAGAAGAAGTAGAAGTAGCCTTTATTTGTCACCAAGGGATCGAGCCCAAGGCGAAATTCCATTTCACAAACTCACAGCCTGATACAACTATCACAAGAGATCACAATTGTTACAGATTGAAAGTAATTATGGTACACTTCAGAATTTAACAACAGCACAAACACATTTGGCACTTGGCAGTGGCTCGTCACTTCACACACTCGTCACTAGTCAGTGCCTGTTGGAGACCCAGCCTTACGATGCCCTGACTTAGGTTTTATTCAATCACCAATAAAAATATAGATTTCAAATCTTCTCTTCTTAGTGTATTCGTTTGATTTGTCATGCACTACAATTTTATATTGTCCTCCAATTTAAATTCTTTATTTGGGGACCTTAAGCAGATATGAGATTAAAATTTGATGAATTCAACTAATTAATGACAAATACTGTCATTAATTGGATACATTTTTCAATCGCCTGACAGCACTAATTCATTTCATTAAAAGCAAACCTCACTTCCAGTCTTTGCTAAAGCTTTGCCTGAACTGCACTGTACTTTCAAAAAAGTGAGACCCAGATGCACATAAGTCTTCTTACAGGGTAAGTCAGCATTGTTGCTTGATGGATTCACTGATATTGTAATCACGTTGAGAGGACAAGTGCCTGCTTTGGTAGCCTTCGACATTTTGAAATATTTCTAAAAGCCTTAAACCAGGACAAAGTGTTGAACATGGGGGTATCCATTTTTATTTATTTTCACCTAAAACCAGCAAATATAGCAAATGGATTCCACAGCATTTTGTTATTTCTTGCTGTAGAAGGTGCTCTAAGAGCAGTACATTTCCATTAGTTTTTAGTCAGCAGCATTTGTTACTCAGACGATTAGTCCATCATATTCAAAGTGTAAGATAGGCATGTGAATGAAGACATCCGATATTTTGTGAAAACTATTTCACAATCATTTCCTCTCTTGAGCTTGTTTTGTGTTTTCAATGTGTACCAATTTGTCAAAAGAAACTGTCTGTCATGAAGTAATCTTCCTTCCACTGTCGCTTAACTGCCAAGAGTGGATGTTATCACCAGTATGTTTCATTTGGAGATGACTTGAGTCAAACAGTACTGAGCTGCTGTGCTGGTGCCAGGACTCACCACAAACAGTGTGAGACTTGACTCTCAAAATCCTCCTCACTTAACCTGCCTTATCAACCCATTCAATCCCAGAAAGAGGGCTAGAATGACTGTACTTTAGATGCACGCATGCTTGATGCAGCCTTTCCATTTGTTAACACAAACACTGGCAAACATGTAAAAGATGGGGGGCCTGAATGGGAGAAAACCCTTGTGATAACTGGTGCTTTTTCAAAGACAATGTATTCTATTATTTAAATGAAAGTGGTGATGAACGTTGAAATGCTATTCCGAATATTGACAAGCATCAGGGGGAAACTATGTTACAACCACTGTTCAAAGTAATCCACTCCAGTACAACAGTAGGCCCAACTTCAATAATAAATAAGTCCAAAAATGGCGATCAGTCATAAACCCCAGAAATAAGTTAGCATTGTCCAGTTCCCTTGTCTCAGTGCCTATGGGTGCTTTTATTGAGTTTTCATTTAAGGAAGCTTTTCATGCAACTGATAGTAGCTAACAAGTGGCTACCAAGACTACACCTTTGTCACACCCAAATCAGAAGATCAAAGGTAACAAAAGGTAGCCCCATGCTAGTTGTGGTGATGCTGAACTCTGCAGTGTAGTTTAAACATGCCATAAATATAGCTTTTCTAACAAGTAAGTTCATGCCACATTCCTTTGTGCAATTTATCTTGTGAAAAATGTATACATCTCATAAACTTATAATCTACAATCATCCAAAATCCACGGCAACAATCCCATTGGCTTCCCCATGGTAATGCTTACTTCCGGGTTAGCCTATGAAACTAAGTCTGAAATACTTTAAAAAATGGCAAAAAAAAATGATGCAATACAAGTTTAGTAAAAGTAACAGTTCTGGCTGAGCTGTTGAGCTGAGAAAAGACTTTACTGATCACTCAATCATTGTGGAGGAAACTAGGCAGCTAGGACAGGCTCCAGCCCTCCCAACCACAACCACAAACAGGACAAGCAGTAGAAAATTAATCATCATCATCATCATCATCATCATCATCATAATCATACATCAAAATAAAAGTTATACATAAAAATCTATTAATCTATGCATCACTTAAATAGATTTGGTAATTCATCTTTTGAAAATGATGGATGTCATTTAATTCATTATTCATAGAATAGTTTTCTCATGAACTGACCATTATAATTACTTTTTTGTATGATCAACGGGCCAAAATTACAAATATAGTAAATATACTATAATTTTTGGAAATCTCACATGAACAAGTTGCAAACACTAAATGTCCAACTTTTTAAAATGTATTTCTTTTATTCATTCTCAATTTTTGGCATTTTATTAGTTTATTGACTAATCCATGTGGCTGTAAATGCTATTACACTTATGTAACATATATATATATAGAAGTGGATTCTTTTAATTCATTCATAACTGTCAAGCTAAATGGCTTTCTATGATTCAAACATTAGATTTAAACAAATATTTATGTGAAAAAACAAAAATTTAAACAGGAAGTTAAAAAAACCTAACTCAAAAGACTTGCCTCCCATTCCTAGAAATCCTTCTAAATGTGAATACCAAGAACAGGAAGTGCATGCCGTCCACACAGCGTCACTGCGTTTCCACTCTCCTCTTTTGTAGCTTGACAACCAGTGCTTTGTTGCCTCTTCTTACACACGACTGCTCAAACTTTGACATGTTCTTTGACCACTGGGGCCGACAGTGACGTTAACAGTTATTCATAACATATAACATTATTGTACAGAGCTACTTATGCTTTGTGACACTTCAATATTTGTCACAACTGTGGTTTAAATGTAAGAGTGCACATAGCTGTAACCTAAAAAAAACCAAAAAAACATTTCTCCACAAACTACCTACTGGCTCATACAAACATGGACACTACATTTTATATGAACTCTCACACAAACAACAGGTCTTTAAGGAGCATTAGGAGCTCCCAAACACTCACACGAGTCATGCTCACCTCTGCTGGGAGTCAAACACACACCAATAACAATACAAATTCAGCGGCAGTTAAACAATTCTGGGATTATGAAGGTGTGCAGTACAGGTGAAGGGTAACTAGATCAAAGTGAACTATTGGTTTGGCAGGCAGAAAGGAGACAATCGTTCACTGGCTCAACGGCTCGGTCCCAGATGGCTGCACACCTGTGGATGTCAAAGAAAACACCCAGCCTCATAAAACCTCCAGAGACCATATTCAGAACTGCTCTCAGAACTCAAACATGATCCATCCCTGACAACACATCACACTGCATATCATGAAGACATGGGAAATGTCTTGTCTCAGAAATAAAGCTCTTCTTCGAAAAACAAAACAAAACAAAACAACCTGTGATTTTGCTGATATTCAATGAAAAGCTTCAGGTCCCATGTCTGTCTCGCAAATCCTATCAGCCTCCCCTGATTCAACCCTCCTAACTGTCCAGACATAGCTTTTGTCAAATTCTATACCTACATATGTCGTACTGTAAACACTCAACTCCATGCATTGCCTTCAAAATGCAATCTGACGCTGTCTCCATCCACATGGCCAGAATAATCAGAGCCATAGCAACACAGGTGGTGAGGGCAGTGTGCCATACAGTGGAATGTAAGGTCTTATGGTGGTTTAGACACACCACTGGCAGTTTTAGTGTAATTTCTGGATCTAATTTTCATACAAAATGATGATGAATGTGTGATTATTGCTGGCATCTGTTCTCTTACATTTAGAGAATATGATCTGGAGGCAGAGTTTCTGATGCACCATCAATGCTGTAATTACAATATTATGAGACACATTTCATCATATTTTGTTTTAAAAAAGGCAGCTCTTGTTATTGTACATGGCACGTGACCATATAACAATTTGATGATAATTCCATAGATTGTGCAGCTTCAGAAGTTATGAAAATTCCTGTTTCATTAAACGTCACTTGGGCTACGGACACACAGATTGTTAAGACTGAAAGTTTCTTCTAAATCAAAGGGTCAAAATTGTCCCCATTCACGACTAAAGATTGATCTATGAAGTTTAAAAATACACCATATCTTTGCTGAGAAAATAATTGACATTATAGGGTTAAACATGTGTCGCCTCTCAAGAAGGTTCCCGGTTTGAGCCCGGTGTGTCTTTCTGTGTGGAGTTTGCATGTTTTCCTTGTGCCTGCGTGGGTTCTCTCCGGGTTCTCCCAGGTTCTTTCCCCACAGTCCAAAGACATGCAAGAAAGGACTAGGTAAATCGGATGCTCTAAATTGACCGTAGGTATGGATGTTATCTGTATATATGTGTTGATATATATATATATATATATATATATATATATATAGATATAGATATAGATATAGATATAGATATATATATATATATATATATATGTGTGTGTGTGTTGATTGATGGACTGGCAGTCTGTCCGGGGTGATCCCCGTCTCTCGCCCAAAGTCAGCTGGGAGAGGCTCCAGGCCTCCCCCCCACGCCCCCTAACAGGATAAGCGGTACAGAAAATGGATGGCTGGGTTTAAACATCTGCTCTATTGGAACTGGCTTGTTCGTCAATTGTACTTTAAATGAAATGTAAGAATGCATTTAGAGCCTGCACCAGTAACTGGGTTACATGATCATCTCATGTTTGATTATGATCAAATTCTGACTTTTATATGGGTGGAAGAGTTTACCAGTCAGTCTCAAACTATCATGTTAACTTTGTGAATCAGGATTAATATCAGCCAAAACTTTAGAGCCAAGCTTGGCCTGGGGTTTTGGTTTGGAAGAGACTGAAAAGGGTATGGTTTAGCAATTTGGATGATTTGTCAACAAATGTTGTTAATTTTGCCTAAACAGTGTACTGTTAATGTTAATTCTTAATGGAGGCACCATAAATCAGTTCAGGACAAGTTTCTCCCTTTTTAAAGTTGTCGCTGTTAGCCTATTGTAAACGTGTGACACCCTGCAGCCCCTAAGCTTGGCAAAACCATGCGGTTACTTTTGTCTAAATCAGCTGGTTCCAAGTTTTGAATGCAAAAAATCTACGTCCTATTTGTCAAGCCTCAGGCTTCCTTATCAAGTCATCAGCTCATATCAATTCTTGATATATACATTTTGATTCTGATAGTCCTTGAAACATCCTTCCAGTACTCAATTAATAGCATGTGAGCACAACAGCGTGAGTACACATTGCCAGTTAGAACATTAAAATTGAATGCAGTAGTTCCATCTTAAGGTCACAAGTAGGTACTACAACAAGAGACAAAACATTCACTGTCAGTTCTACTGTCTGGTTGTTGTTGTCCATCTTGTATACAGACGCTGTTCTTCTGTTGCTCACGGAATTCAGAAAAGATATTCATTGTATGTGTGTAATACATCTGCAGGACAGTGGAATGAGACAGAGAGAGCGCAATTTGCATTATCTGCGTAGGAAAGCTCCATCAGTGAGACTATTGAGGGAGTTGTACTTTGAGGAATTCAAAAGGTCTGCATGTCATTGACCAGAGGGGTCCTTCAAGCTACCAGCCTAGTTTGCTTGTGGTAAATAGGGATTTTCTTCAACCTTGAGCAGACCCCATTATTTTCAGGCACATGTCTTTCCAACTTGATAGCCAGGACAACACATGTACTCATATGCATAAATACCCTCAAATAACCCTCAAATTAAGCCTTATATCATTGTCGCACTAATTATTCATTGGTGGGGGGGGGGGGGGGGGGGCTGAGACTGACATTGATGAGGAGGACTAATCACTATCCTGATCAGATCATCCATTCTCTCTCAATAATTATGTGTGTATATGTGAATATATAAATACACCAAATATACAGCATAAGTAATCCTTGGGTTACACAAAATTTGCTTCACATTTGGTCTGAATAAGTCTGAGAGAAAGAGATTTTAATGATCATGAGGAAAAAGAATTTGTCAGTCAGACATGAAAACAAACCCATCCTTTAACTATATCAACAATCATCAGTGTCTTTCGACACACTGATGGTGCAACCATTTCAATAATTAGTTGTTTGTTCGTTAGTCTGCTTTGACTGCTGGATATGATAGGCTTAGCTGCTACTGAAAAAGCAAGGGAGTGCGCTTTGTGTCTATGAATGCAACTGAACATTGCGTATTTGTTATATCCTTTCATGGCAGCTTGTATGTAATTTATCGAAGTAAAATGTATCAATATGTTAATGGACACTTTCCCTATTGCTGTAGTTTGGGTCTACATTGCTATTGTTTTAAGTAATGCATTTTGTTATTGGTGAAAGAGTTTTACTTGAATACTCTATTAACCCTAAAACAATCATTCAAACTTGGCAGGTCCTGTATTTTGGGCTCCACAAACAATTTTACAACCCACAAGTATATCAAAACAGGGACACACACACACACACACACACACACACACACATGCACAGAGTCTTACATTGCACTGTTTTGGGGTGGGATGCTTAAACCTCTCTTGGCACCTGATCAGACCAAATTTCCCATGAAGTTTTCTGTGGAGCAAAAGTGACTTGAACTGATTGCAGTGGATAAGTGGCCTGAGCAAACAGCCCTTCCACTGTGACAGGGGAGTGGAGAGAGCAATTAGTCCAACCAGTCTTGAGTTCTGCAATTCCATAACCTCAGATAAACCTTCTTGATTACCCTTTAAAACTGGCCTCTCCTGAATGGCATGTCATTGAGGAGAAATGGGGCCATGTAAAGTGCACAGCTGGCTAAAGTCCTGAGATCAGCAAGTTAAACGTAGCCCCACTGGAATGATGCCAATCAACTATATTACAGGTTGTGAGATTTGCATTGATAGCTTGGTATTGAAGGCATGCAAATATAGCTGCTTTTAAGGTAAAAGGCATGTCTGTCAAAACAGCACACACGCTTTTCTGAACTGCTTTCGAGCACTGGCTCTCAGTGGCAGTGCTGAACTTCATGCAAACTTTAAGAACATGGAGAAATGTATTAACACTTCTGCAATACTTTTAGCTTATTATTTAAGAGCTAGTTAACTTCATCCATTAGATCACAGCTACACAAAGCAACCCTTGCTTCCTCAGCTACAAATGTTCTCTCAAACTGCTTCTAGCAATTTCTTGGAGTTGGCCTGCTGCATGAGCCACAGGCGTCTCCCCCTGCTGAAAGTGGCAGCTGGATTGAGAGTGGAACAGCATATGGCACAAAAGAAGCCAGAGGGGAATCGCAGTACATCCCCGCTAACATTCCAACAGCTGATAGCTTCACAGTTTACAATAGACAGCATGTAGAATGGCTCCTGCACATGGCCGTAATACCACAGAGGACAAAGACACCACAGCCATACTTGTACTGCTCTGACCACGGGTCTTGCAGATTCAGACCAGAGGAGAAAACTGCAGTAGGTACTAGTATAACAGTACGAAACATGATGACACACAGTGTGGGAAATCAGAAATTGTCAAATTAAGAGTGAAGTAGAATATTACTCTGAATATTAATCTTCTCCTCTCCTCTGTATTGTGTTGTAGTGGAGGTGAGATATAATCAAAACACCCAAACATAGAGCCTGGTAAAGTACAGTAAAGGGATTCAAGATGAGGGGATCAAGGGAAAGAGGAGTGGAGACATTGAGCATAACAAGCAAGCACACATAAAGCCTGTCTTCCCCCACCCCTTCCCTCTCTGTTCATCTCTCCCTCTCCCTTACCATTACAGCAGCATTAGAAGCTGAGCTGCTCAACTGTTCCAAGATGTCAGAACTACAAAGCTCCCTTGAATGAGGGAATGTGGGGCCCAGGGCAGCGAGGGAGTCTGGAACAGCTGGCCCAGTGGTGGGGCTGCCTGTTCCCTCACTCTGCAGCCGCTAGCTAGTTGGGACAAGACTAGGATGTCTGGCTAGTGTGTGTGTATGCATGTGAGAGAGAGAGCGAGAGAGTGTGAGAGAGAGAGAGAGACAGAGAGAGAGACAGAGAGAGAGAGAAAGAGAAGGGAGGTTGGATAGAAGGGGGCAGGGAATGTTTTAGTCTTGTAAGTGTAGGAGGATGACACAGGGATCACTAGCTAGGTCCCCCTGACCAAAGCTGGAGAGGATGGGATGGGTGGTGACAGGAGAAAAAGTATCTGGCTGGCATCAGTGATGTTCAAGTTCATTTCAGGTTCTAAGATTTCGGGGGGGGGGGGGGGTTACAACATCACACAATGGCATGTAGAGTACATCAGTAAAGCGGAACTGGGCGAGGAGTGGGAAATTTAGAGTGGTGATTCAGAACATGTTTGTATAGATTTATGCTGTAACACACACACACAGAAGCACATGCACACATATGGACAGAGATTTGTATCCCCATCTGCTCGTGCTCTGTTCTTAAAGAGACATGGAAAATTACAGGGAGAGAGCACTTGTGGCTTCCATCTTGTCTTTGGTGTCAGAGAAGTGTGACTTAAAAGGGAGGATAAAAGGAGACCAACTATTTCCAACAACTGAGAGCTCAGAGTTGTTGGAGCTTTGCACATAGAATGAAAAAAAAGAGTTAAAGGGTGGTATCACATTAAAATAAGCTTGTAGAGCCATGTCCATTTCCCAGAATATGAAGATAGATTCATGTATGTGTGTTCATGATAAACAACATGATGCTGGAAAAGACAACAACGCAGGCAGACTGCAGTAGCCACAGCTGTACTCACTGTTATAAAGGACCCACAATTACTAGCTGCAAGGGAAATACAAATATCAAAGCACCAAATCAAGGAAAGACATTTATTCTAAACCAACATACAGTAAATGTAACCAAATCATGTCAGGTCCCATGACTTGGTCCCGTTATGTAAGCGATGGTACCACTCATGGGTCTTACTGTAATGGTATTGCCAATTTCCCCACCGTGGGACAAATAAAGGGTTATCTTATCTTATTGTTAGTTGTCTTTATTGGTGTTTCTTTTTTTCCACCGTTTGGAAATGTTTTCATCTGCATTAATGACTTACATGTGAATTTGCTGGAGGTAAAGATACCCTATCATTTCTATCAATTTCTATCAAATTGATCATTTCAGTCAATTCAAAGCCTGACCATAAAACCAAGTCTTGAACTTCAAAAAACATTCAAAAATGAGAGGACCAGCCAAAAGTTGTCCCAAGTCCATATGTCCACACACACACACACACACACACACACACACACACACACACACACACACACACACACACACACACATACACACTCCTGTTGGGGATTCAAGTACTGGAGACCTTGTAGACTAAGGCAAGGCAAACTAAATCAGGGGTTTGTGTTGGAGGATGCCACACTGTTTTACTAACTCCATACAATACCATGAAGCTCTTTCTTAGGGCGGCCTGGAGAGAATTCCAACTAAGATTAGAACCAGTCTTAAAACCGGATCCTAATTGTGTACGTTTGTAATTATACAATGGTTTCGCCTCTTCCCATCAGAGTAACTTAAACATCTGGAATTGGGTATGACAGGCTTTTTTTAACCACTGCAGGGAAAGAAACATTAAGTGAGAGTGAGGGAGAAACAAAGAAAGGCACAGAGATTCAGCAGTTAATGCTGGTAAATATGGGCTTTCCTTTCTCGTGTGCAAGCATGTAAGGCACGTGACATGAGGGACACAATCGATTCCCGAGTTCCTCTTTTGGCACAGAAGACAAGAGAGGACAAGAGCGGACAACGCAGCCAGCTATTCAATCAACCAGTCGGTCCAGCAGCTCCAGCTGCCACAGCTAATGCTCCTGAGGCCTTCCAGCAGCTTCTTGGAGGCCCTACACACAAGCATGAGCGTGCACATAGACAGACTTCCCCGCAGGGCCTTCAAACTGTTTGGTGGTAGATGATTGAAGTTTTGGGGTGAACAATTAATAGTATATGAGCACATATTACAATTCAAGAGACAATTTAGTCTATAATTGCCTTACAGACAGACAAAATGGTCTGTAAAGCAATTACAGACAATTAAATATCCCTGAGCAACATATCAAGTTTATGAGAGCAACCACTACCTCCAGATCCTCAGTATGCATCATAAGATGTCCATATGGTCTTGAGAAGTCGTGCAATGGTGCAAAATCCCTGTATAGTTAACGCAACTGCTTGTGGGGTGTTTCTCGCACCAAAAGTGGATGAACTTAAGACAAACATTAAAGGTTCCCTTTAACTGTTGAGCAACTTCTGAGCAAACTGTGGAACTGTCATAAAAACTGCATGCACTTCAGGTGTGTTTCCATCAACTTATTTGGTGAAAATAACACAGGCTACATTATGCTACCAGAAGATGGAGGTATAGGCAACATTATGTAATAGCTGTGGCTGAAAAGAACCAACAAACACAGTAGAAGAAGAAGGGTCCTCTATCAGCAGAAATTGGTCAGAGGTTGTGAGGAATTACCTTCTGTTTGACAAGTTGTAATTGTTAAGAACCAGCAAGTACTGGACATGTTGCAATACTGAATATCAGTGAATACAACGAAGGTGGATACAGCTAGCCCATCACATGAGAAACAGATGCCCAGCACTTTTGGATATGGGATTTTCCATCTGCCCTTTTGTGCATTTCTCTTTCGAAAAAGGGAAAATAACTGCAAATGAGAACAAAAGGGTTTTTACGAAAGAAAAAAAAACAATTGTAGATTCTTTGTCTGAAGTAATACTTGTCACGTGATGAGGACGAGGAATAAGACCCAATGGCAGACCGAGACAAGGAGGGTTCACAAGAAAGGGGTATTTAATACTCCACAAGACAAAGTACAACAAAGGATTCAAAGTAACAACTGAGGAGCAAAAGCAAAGTAACAAACAAAAGGGGGTCAACAGGCCTAAGTCCTGGACACAAATCAATAATCAACTAAACACAAAACTTACACGGGAAAGTGAGGAACACAAGGAGGAAACGAGACTCGCACAGAGCCACACAGCACAGGAAGACAGGACACTACTACAAAGTAAAACAGGAAACATGAGACATGGAACATGAGGCAGGGATCATGACAATACTTTAAAATGCGTATAAAAATAACAGAGAATAAACGGGACTACAGTGGGTCCAAAAGGTTTCGAGTGGAGCAATTTTTCTTCATGAGGGGGTTCATGGTGTGCATCAGAGTTTTGTAGTATGAGGTCATCATGCTGAGAATCACTCTTAAACTGTGAATATTGGAAGCACACGAAGGGACGTGGAGCACTGTTAGCTTGAGAATCCTTCTTTTTAAGGAAACGGAGCTGTGCCTACACAGAAAAACACACTGAATGATTCTCCTGTGCTTTCTTGCACAAAAAAATGCTGGTTGACTTGAGGTCTATTCCTCCAATTCCTTTTCCAAAATGTTTCTGTAAGTTTTCAATCACTGAAACAATTTCCACCACAGCAAAAGAAAAGACGTTTCATTCACACAGAGGTCAAACTCTGGTTTGATTGACATAATAACACTGGAACAGTTAATTTATCTCTTCCATAAACTATGGTCTTTGTTAGACTGAGCCTTAAAACTTGAGCCAGCAGTAATGTACCTCCTGATAAAGTATTTATAACGTTAACATGAAGTGAGGCAAGCAGCACTCATTTCCTCCCTTATTATTGCACACACTAGTTACATAAAGAGATGGTTGAAAAAAGTAAAAAGGACACTTCCTTCTGTCTGAACAGAAAGGACACACACCCAAAGTCAGAGGAGACTGGTGGGTAATTGCTGCCGTTCAGCAGGCCTTGATCAACACTGTGGAAGAGACATGACACTTCTCATGGTGGAACTTTGTTGGAGATGGAGTTGAGGATTGCAAGAATGTGGAGAAATGAAGAGAAAGAATGAAAGTTGGATAACGGTGATGAAGGAAAATAAAAAAAGACTTTACAATTCACAAGAGTTGTTACAGTATGGTGTGAAAATTCAAATGAGGAAATGGTTAAAGTACAGCCAGTTCTACCTCAACTTGTCTGGCGAGCCTAAAACAAATCAGAAAACCTGAATGATGAGCATGCATTTTTTTTTTATGACATCCATTATTCAATCAGTTGTAAAATAAAAGAAAATAGAAAAGGTTCAAACGAGACATTTCTGTGATCCCCCACTGACCATCATCATTAGATGCAAAAAGCACAAGAAGGAAGTGGTGAACAAATATTCACAGATAGGTCACATCGATCACATGACTAGAGGTCAGGTGACTTGTGAAATCTAGTCCATAATTTTGAGTAGAGTGTTCTGAAAAGTAAACAAGTGTTGTGTTGTAGCGCAGATACAGAGTCAAAGAATGGAGTGACAACAACAAGTGGAAACATACCCACAATAGAGAGAACAACAACCTATTAGAGACAATCAGCAATCAGATGAAAAATGTCACTTAAAATGTCACTTAAGTATCCCATATCCCTACAGTGATTTAACTATACTGCAGCTTGGTCACTGGCAGAGCAAAACACACCGAGAAACTTGTTGACCTCAGAGTGCCTCCAGAGAAAGCAGGCACAAAATGACCAGTTCTGATTGCAGTGCCTGTGAGACATTAGTCTGAAGCTGTCTCTGTGGTCTTTTCTCTAATGCCTGGCACAATGTGACCGACAGAATTGACATGTGACAGCGCACAGACAAATGCTGTGCTGTTACAGTGTTAAAATGTCAAAATTCTGTCCAAAAATATCAGGTGTGTGCATTGATCTGAATGTATGCCTGCTTTCCTTGGCAGGTAGTATTGCCCTCTGAATGTAAACATACACATACAGTCCAGTCCTCCGCCTGAGATGATTCACATGCCGCGACATCTAGTTAGTGCTGGATTCACTGTTTGAGGCCATGCAGTGACTTAAGACTGGGTATAATGGAAGGAAAAAGAAAAAAGAGAAAGCCATGGAATCAAATATTTTTTATGATATTAGACCTTAGATCTTCAATCATGTTTTTTCCTCTATTAACAATGAGACACGGTATTGCTGACGGAGAGGACATTTGTGGACTGGTTCTGGGACAGTCTCAGCCTCTCGTGAAGGAGGAGGTGTCAGAGAGATAAGGGGTGGGAGGTGCAAACTATGTGAATCTGTGCAAAAACAGAGTTTCAATAGGAGAGTTTGTAAAAATCCCTTCCACGTATACAAAATACTCGATTGTCTACTTGCAGAGAAAACATAATTCATATATTAGGATCATTAAAATGACACCAACTGCCTTATCAAAAAAATCTGAATATATAAAGATGCACATGTTTTGTTTCTTAAGAGTAAATCCTGGATATGAGATGTCTCCAACTTTACTTCCAACTCTTTAAGATTGCCTTCAAAAATATTTGGAATGTCACAAATCCTCTAATAGGACCATCTCTTAAAGTCCAATTTTCAGTGATCACCGAGAAAACAGATACTTAAAATGAATGTGAAAACAACTGTCTAGTATCAAACTATGCACATGCATTCTACATAATGAAGCTCAAACATTCCACTATTGGAAAAATACAAAGAACAATTTTTGACTGGAAGCGGAGTTAATGTCTGACCAAAAATGATGTCCATAGCCCCGAGCATGTCTCCAGCATTGGCAATATCAGTTTAAAGCACACCAGGAAGGTTCCGGGTTCAAGCCCCGGCTCCAGCACAGGGTCTTTCTGTGTGGAGTCTCCATGTTCTCCCTTTTCCTGTGTGGGTTCTCTCTGGTACTCCAGCTTCCTCCCACAGTCCAAAGACATCAAGAGGGACCAGGTTAATCCAGACCCTAAATTGACCGTAGGCGTGGCTGTGAGAGCCAATGTTGTCTGTCTCTATGTGTTGGCCCTGTGATGGACTGGTGACCTGTCCAGGGTGAACCCCGCCTCTCGCCTGAAGGTTGCTAGAATAGGCGCCAGCCCCCCTGTGACCCTTAACAGGATAAGTGGTAGAAAATGGATGGATGGATGGATGATCTCAACATATCGCTGCAGTCCTGTCAGTCATAATCTGATCATAATCTGCTAAACCCCCTGATCAGCCATCAGCTGATCTCAACCATATTACCTATTGATCAGTTCATGAGAAGTGAATATTCTGAATGTCTTTGGAAAGGACAAGCTCAGCAGAGCTGACAGCAGAACAAGCAATCCCAGTCGAGTGAGTGTCGTGATTCAGAATCAGAATCAGAAATCTTTTATTATTCCCTAGCGGGAAGTTGTTGGATTGCATTGCTCCATTTCACAGGAAAGATCAAGATCCTCATCCTTGGGTGCCTTGATCTCAGACAGACCTGCCTCAGTATAAATCCACATATAGGGTTAGGCAATACCGCCAAATCAAATATCACAATATTTTTGAACAAATATCTTGATATAGATATTGATGATGATCGTGGCAATATTTTATGGATTCCTATTGCTGCCTTCGAAAAATATAGGCACATTGAGATTTTTGAAAAAATATAATATAATATCTTAGTGGGTAAAAGCAAATATTAGAACAGCTAGAGTAGTCCGGTAAGTTGAGGTTGTGATATTACTTTCCTGTAATGTAGACCAACACTTACATATTACGATATAACAATATCCAATGTTGACGACTATCATTGTCTCAAAGCATAATAAATATAACCCAATGTAATGTAATATAATGTTGCCCAGCATTTCTCTACGTCAACATGTTGGCATTATCGGTATGAGTGTTTTAGCATGCTGATGGGAGCACTTGGCTTAGAACAATGTGTTCAACACCATCTCATATAGCTTTTAGCATGGCTGTAGTTTTGTAGTTGAGTTATTCAAAACTCAGAGGCTACTCAGGTTTTCTCATGTCTGCATATGCTCCAGTCTCTCCAGACATAACAGCTTCTTGGGCTTAGAAGAAAAGATGCCATTAGAATAAAGTTGCTTGATAGTGTCGGTTCTAGTGTAAATGAAACTGAGCTCTTGTCAGGAAAAAACAATGCCATTGACTGTGTATGGAAATGAGCTCAAAGCAGATCCAAAGCAAAATAATCTGCAGTGAATTTATCCTCTCATCCCTCATTACTGCATCCCCCCGTGGCTTCATCTGGGAGAGACATTGGTAGAGAGAGGCTGTTGAAGAGACCCACCTCCCTCTTCTCCCAGCACTGCCTCAGGAATGCTTTTCTTCTGGCCCCCTTAGCCCCATGTGTAGACGCCCTCTCTGCAGGGTGTGTTTTGCATGTAAAGCAGGCTGCAGATGCTGTCTGCAAAAGGGACCAGGAGGGACAAGGGGGACTGGGACACAAGGAGGCCCCACTGCCATGCCACCCGCCTGGCCTGGCTTCGCTTTACTGCCACCCCCTCCGCAGCTCCGCTCCCACAACATCTCTCATTACTTCACCCCTCTACAGTCCCCCTTTCCATCCCCGGTTCGACATGCCACCCCTCTGTCCCCCTGTCCCTCCATCCACCCCCTGGAGCATCCCTCTGCCACCCTCCAAGCACACGCAGTTGTGTGTCTCCTGGGAAACAAGCTGTAGTAGTGTATGGAGGCACGCTGAGCACAAACACACAGACACACAGACACACAAACACTCTCTCCATGCCACTTCAGAGGATGGAAAAGACCTGAGAAATGGCATTTGGTCAAAGAGAGAGAGAGGGGAGAAAGAGAGTGATCACCTCTAATAAAATGGCTCTTTACAATCCTGTTATGCATATTCAGCTTGACATGACCACATTCAGGGGAAAGAATTAACAAGTGTATGGCAGACATTAATATTGTATTTGACAGCAGACAGGTGGCTGGCTGGGAGCAGATGTTAGGATGCAGACCAGAAAGAAAGAGAGAAAGAGTGTGAGGGAGAGTTCTGTTGTACACACAGACTATACTGAATCTTTGTGCTGTAACAGAGCACACATCTTAGGTGACTTTGAAAATCTATCACAAATTATTCTTGAATAAACTGTTGTCATGTAGGTGAAACAGTCAAATAGTTGCCAGCCCAGATCCAGCTTAAAATTTGCTATTTTTCTGTCTCATGTTATTGTAAAGAGAGCACTGTTGAGGTTTGAACAGGTGGTTGGACAGACAACAAAACACAACCACAACCTTTAACTAACATCACTTAGGGCAGTGGGTCATTTAGCCTTCTGCTTTTTTACAATCAAATTAATACATTATCCATCAAAAGTAGATGAATTGTTAATAAATGTGTCATTCTTTTTTTTATCATTTTCAGCACTGAACCTCTTCACTCTATATTATGATATCTCCCCATTTAACATACAGTAGACGTAGATCCTCAGTCTCCTGCACACAAAGCACCACGGTGTGGCCGGTTGGAAACGGTGCAACTAGAATGACATAATGGTCTTTTCCATTCAACAGTGTGTGTGTGTGTGTGTGTGTGTGTGTGTGTGTGTGTGTGTGTGTGTGTGTGTGTGTGTTGCCGTGGGCTGGATAGGTGAAATGGCACGCTGACACATAAATTTTAGGAAAACTTAATCCAAAAAATAAAAACAACCAACTTTTAGAGAGATGCAGAATTAAAGTCTAAATTTCACTGAATGAATCTCACAGTGGTCTGAGCCAGGAGCATAAACATGTTGATATCACTTGTTATCTATGTGTCGTCACTGACTGCAGGAGCTCGGGAGTTGCCAGGTGTTGGACTAACCAGGTGAATATCTTAGAAATAAAGGTTTCGTCCCATTACCATCTCAAGTACTGTCGGTCCAACAAAGGAGCAAGATGATGGTCAATATTGGTGCAGCATTTCTATGCTGGTCTAAGCTGAAATACCAAAAGGGGCTGAAAAGCCATTCTGAGGCGGCCCCTTTTTCTGCTGGACAGGTAAGCAAACATTTGCTAACTAATAACAGTAATTGCACAAGTTATCAACTTTAGCCTCTGCCTGGTTCATGTTGTCATTGATAGGGCTTGACAGTATCATGGAATGAATGGCGACAAAATCGAACACATGACTTGTCTGTCTTATTGCAATTCCAACTCTGACCATACGTGGTTAGTTGTGTCAACCTGGCAACCCGTAGACTAGATTCGTGCAGCAGGAGTGAGAGCAACACCTACTGACTGGGGGGTGTAAAAGCTGTCTGTTGCACCTTTAAATAATAACCATTTTTTTATACTCTGGTCTGGTGTTTTTTCCGAAGAACATCATTACAACCATCGTGTAACCTTTCACGTATGTGCAAAACACCACCACATGATGGAGTCGTACATGAGCAATGACTTTGGCAGGACTGAAGATGTTTTGATCATCCCTGTGTCTGGCCTTATTCTTCAACAACACACAAAGGAACCATCAAATAATGAGAGTAAACATTCATTTTCTTGGGTAAAGCCTGGGAGCAAGGGAGGGCTGATGCTTCCATCGTGTGAAACTAAGGTGGACGTCACCAGCATACCAGTTTGTGTGGGTTCACCTGTTTACCCATCAGCTGCTATAGTTGCCCTTAACTTTATAAAACTTCACTACAGCATATTCAGCTCCCCTGTCCATTGCACAACACATAATTCTTCTTAAGGCTCAGGGGTCAGTTTGCACTTTTGTCAGTGTGAGAAAGAAGGAGAGCACACTGATCACTGTCCTGTAATCGTTCAGTTCAGTTTTTATTCCTGCTGTTTGAGAGAGGGGATCATTTATTCCATGGTCATGTTTGGAGGGCTGGGGTTGCTGCTGCTGAACTGTACTGACTTGTACTAAGAGGTGTTCCTCACCTTTGGCAGCCCTAACTTATATTAATGTAAAGGAGAAATATTGTGTTTTCATTGATTGCTCACATTTTAAGAATGGCAGAATCTCTTGTTAGTATTTAGTGAGGATAATTCCATGGTTCTAAAATAATTCTGTGATTTCATTAATACATCTTAAAGCTGTGAATCATCATACATAAGAATAATTCCAAGGCACAAAGTTTGAGAAGCAGATGGAAGAGATCATGTACTCACAATGATAATCATGGCATAAGTATTAGTGGCTTTTATACACTAGTGATGCTTGTTAGTCAAGTAATAAACAGGGATAACTCTTTAGCCCCTATGTGATGGAAAAGTGCATTAGTGGTTTGCTTCCATGGAATCTGATTGGCTCGTTCGATTTTGGTTCGCATTTTGCAACCTTTTAATGAGAAGGGCTGCATAGAGGTGAAGAGAACAGGAGGAAGGCAGCGGAGAAGAGGAGTGTGACAGACAGCTGAGACAAAATAAAAAAAAAAAAAACAAAACAATTTACCATTTACCAACAGTGTATCAGCAATGTAAAGGCACACATTACACCTGTGTTGACACCTGAAAACTGTTAAATTGGAAATGAGCTTGGAATCATGTTTATTTTAAATTCAAGATGGGAAAGTTAAGTCCAATCTTATTAATTTTCCCTCTTAATCAAATTAATAGATATGGAGTATTATTATCTTAAGCATCTTCCGCTTCCGGGATGACGGCCCGGGGCTCAGAGCAGTGTGGGATGTATAGACCATGTCACTGCACTTCCTCACCTAATGTATGTTGTTGTGTAACTCATGTAACAAACTGTACCACTCTCTGCTCCCCTAATTGCCCCCATGGGAATAAATAAAGTTCTTTGAATCTGAATGAAATGTGTTGTGGACATGTAAACAAACACCTTAAATCACAATGGAGTCCTACCAGAGTTTTACAGAGAAATATACGAGAGCTTTATAACACATGGTCAGGAGTCTCTAAACTCTGCTCTAAGTGGATTTATCCACATTACTAGCAGGAGCACACTAGAAATGTATCGGTCACAACTTAAGAGTAAAATTTTAGGTCAAGAAGAAGACTCTGACGTAAAATGTTGCGATGTAATGTTGGTGAGTGTTCTATAGTCTATGAGAGGCTCATGTAAACACCTTAAACGATGTATCGACTTATTTAGAATAAGATCACTAGTAGGGTTATTGCCATCCATGTGTCCAGACATGTCTACACATGGCTCTGTGACACCTGATCTTCAGAGGTGAATGATGGAGGATCAGATCTGCGAGCTCAAATACTAACAAGAGGTCTGGCCATTCTTAAAATATACACAGTCAAATTTAACTTTTACTGCACTAGCACAGCTGTACATCTCACTATACTAGTGTGACGGACTTTTGTGTGACTATCATGATGTTTAAGGTGCCAGCATCAAACGTGGTTAAAGAGGTGTATCTCCGGAAGTCTCCGTGTACTCCACCAGCATTATCTGCTCAATTTACCACAAACCCTTCTTCCAGGGTTGTTTTCCATCTCGCGCTCTCTTCATTCTGTGTTCCAGCTTAACTCAGAAGTTGGAATTTCCAAGATACCAGTTGGACTCAGAAACTCTGAGATACGTGATGAACTCTAAGATCACAATTCAAAATGGATGCTCTGTACATCGGTAGTGTGAAGACTTTGAAAGTATTTAATTTTTAGCACTTGTGCCTGATTGTATCACATTATATCTGTCAGGTACACAGCACTATTCATGCTGCTGCGCTCTGTGTATGCCAACATTCAACTGACCTTGCAAACAGCTGACACACAAACAATGTTTGTTTTTCAAGTTTTCATACATCTACTAAAACAAACTTAAATCAGGTGTGACATCACTCCCAGTTTTGAGGTAAATTTATTGCAGCATCAATCAAGTGAGCAACACTCAGATTCAAACCTGAGATAGTGCCCCCTGCTGGCCATGCTGGCTCAATTTTCAAAGCTAAGGGTACACCAATTTTTCTATAAACACACTGATAATACAGAACAGATATGTAAACACTGCTTTCAGTTTGATCAGATGTATGTATTTTTCACTCTCCATAAACCTGTCCTTTCTAAAACTGCCAAATTCAGGTGGAAGGTGCAAATGTTTCCATCCTGAACATAGAAAAGACTGAAGGTATGAGCCAAGCCCCCAGTACTCAAGTTTTGAAACTAACATTTAGGGACAACTGAAACAAATCATTTGACTGTTTTCCTGAGGGTTTGTTTTCTTGGGTTCAAGAATGTTTCACATCTTTCAAATTCTAAATTAAACCTGCATTAACAGTCTAGAAAGTAATCTACTTTATCAACATGCATTTCAGTCTAAGTGCAGAGATCAATGTCCAAACTAAGTTCCTTCAAGGACACATCTGACTACCAGGTGTCCAGTATCTTCAATCATCACACAGACCTCATAACTTGGATAAGTTTTGTGTTGGCAATTAGCACAGAAGAGAAAGGAGCTGAAAATTTTGCTGAAGGACTGAGAGACCCTGATGAAAAATGTGTTTTCCATTGCATTGTCTTTGTCTACTTGAAAACTAGCAGAGGACTATTGAAGAACAAAATGCACACATGAGCTTATACACTGGAATGTAGACACACACACGCACACACACACACACACACACATCTTTGTACTTATATCTTTGTGAGTCTTTTCATTGATATAATGCATTCCCTAGCCCCTCATCCTAACCATCTCAACTGACTGTCTGACCCTGACCTTAAACCTAACCTGAACCTCATTCTAACCTCGACCCTAAAACCAAGTCTTGACCTTCAAACAGCTCTTTAAAGATGTGAGGACCGGCTAAAATGTCCTCACTTTCCAAAAATGTTCCCACTCTGTTAGTTAATTACATATTCTAGTCCTCAATATGTAGCAAGTACAAGAACACACACACACTCACACACAGACACACACACACAGACACACACACACACACACACACACACACACACACACACAAGCAGTCTGCGTTAAAATCCCAAGCAGCCAGTCTGGAGCATCAATCGAGTCTCTGTTCATTCTCCTCGCCCTCCTAGTCTCCACTGCCATCTTCCACCACCAACCTCCCCACCACATAATATGTCAGAGGACGGCACAACCCTAAAGCAGACAAGCAGCTTTCACAACATGCTCACATTAAAACCAGGTATATAAATGTGTCCTCATGAGCTTCCATACGTAGTGTTCCCTTAGGGAGGTTACAGAATAAGGAGTAGAGGAGGACAGCCCGTTAACGTCTCTTGGAAAAATTTGTAACATTTCTTCAATTACCAGTGTTGGAGGCAAACAGTGGCTCTCCATCTATCAAAGCAAGGCAAATAAACAGAAGCTTGAGAAACAGCATGTGGTTGGGGAGGGGGAACTACAAAACCTCTAAACAATTCTTATCCGTGCATCTTTAAGCAACACAGTAAATCCCCAGTTAGATGATTTCATGGATCCGAGGTGTTTGGTACTGTCAAAATTATAAAACAGGGAATTACTGGTAGAGAGTTCTCAGAGCTGCTTAAATTCTCACTGGATAAAACATTCCTTGCAACCATCATAAAACTGCCAAGCAAAGAAAGACAGGGGACCACAACATACTGCAATGCGATAACATGAGGTTGCTTTCTTGTTCAGTTTCATCCGACACACTCAGCTATCTCTTAAAGCCACGCAAGATGACCCAAGCATATAAATCAGGAGGTGATGGTTGAAGAATGAAGGAATTTCAGTAGGTCCAGCCAGCAGGACTGTTTGCCTTGTTTCCCAAAGAGATGTTCTGGCATGTCAGTGATCACAGACAGCCTTCCAGCGTTAAGTGACTCTGAATAGCAGTGAGAGGACAGAACAACAAGATTGCTGGACCAGAGCAGGGCGAGTGGTGCTCACAGGGCCAACACATTGTTCAGGGAGACGAGCAGGAGGCAATCACGGTCCGGGCTCAGCGCTGGCCACGTGCTCCTCACTGAGGCCTGCATGAATTATTACATTTCATTCTGTTATCTTTCATCACGGTTCATTACAGGCAGACAATTGAGCTTCGAGAGAAGCACCATGCTCTGGGGTCCCCTCCGATGCCCTCAGAAAAAGAGAAAGTGAGGGAGAGAAAGTAAGAGAGAGAATCCCTGCACTCGCCCCTGAAAAGGATGGAGGAGGATGGACAAAAACACATTGTCCTTGGATTTAAAAAGAAGGCTTATGGCTGCAATGAAAAAAAGAAATGTGCTTTTCGAAGAAGAATGAATCTGCCCGCTGATGCACACTCAATGAGATGTACGCTAGTGGAGCCATTGAAAAGAAGTGAGAATTGAAAGGGATGGAATCTGAGGCAAAATGATGCTTGAGTGTTTGGAAAATAACTGACAGCTGCACAATAGGACACCAAAACAGACTGCAATCTGCCCACAGATAGATGAAAAGATGAGAACTTGAAAAGAAGTGCAACAAAATATATACAGCGATACTGTCCATTCATAGCAGAAGTGGATAAACAGACAGCCGCGCAAATGGACATGAAAGGTGAGGTTAATGAAGCAGACAAAGAGATAACTACAAAGAATTTGTGAAACAATTAGGCCGTCTTATGTCAAGTACATCGACACAACACACATGCTTGAGAAACTTTATTGAACAAAGAAGTAAATGTACATAAAAATGTTCACATTCAGATACTTGTTCAATTTCAAGATAATCATTTAAAGGTGGATCAGAGATTGTATCTCAAGACACTTTTCATAAACTTAGTGAACACTTAAAAGTGGTTTTGACCATGCCAAGCAGCTGCCATTCAGCAATGGGTGGTGTTTGTTCATTTGTATTTTTTTAACCTTTATTTAGAGATGGTGCTTCAGCAGGCTCCCAGGCAACAGCCATGTCTCAGACAACAGGCTGGAGCTACCTATCTGACTACCGCCTCCTCCCAGACTAAAGCTAGCTCTCAGACTACAGCTACTTTTCAGGTTACAGTCAGCTCCTACATGACAGCCAAACTGAGGCAACAGTTACCTCTCAGGCACCTCAAGAAGAGGAGGGTCGTGATCTATTTATTTATGTTAAGATCTTATCAGGCAGACTTTGAATAGATGTTGATGCTCTGGTGTAGGCCTACTTTTCCCACACTGAATCCTTGAGCGACTTGATAAAGAATCAGACCATAAGCAGAACTGATGACATTAAAATAAAATCAATTACCAACCCTGCATGGCTATGGCATCAGGAGCAATCTGTGTTAAGTCCCTTGTTCAAAGAGAGTTCCACGTGGTTGCTGGAGAAGAGGGGGATTGAACCCATAAACCTTACTTTACAAGACAGCCACAGCGCCATTTGATCCAAGCTGCCCTGAGATATATCACTATATAAATAATCCAGTTTCTATAACAGACTTCACACGTCTTCCTAATCTCATGAATAATATCCTTCTTGATAAAATAATTGATATGTTCAGTATATGTTCAGGTCAAAGCATGTCGACTAACTTCACGAGGCACTGAAGGGAGAGGAGCTTGTGTTTGTCAACCACAGTCTTTCTCCCGAATCGCTGATTCAAACTTTAACAGTAAAAGCTGTTCGTTCAGTGGGAAAAATGTATATTGAAATGCACTGTACATGATATGACATGGCTGATATAGCACAAAGCTGTCCATTACCAACTGAATTTGCTACACTGACCACAGGAGTCAGATATGTTGAGGCAAAAATACCTTAAAAGAGATATTTTATTCACCCTTTTGTGTTCTCATTCCTAGTTTTAAGTGTTATACAGCTACATGTTCTTTTTGAAAATAATTATGGTTTTATTTACTGTAAAACAAACGATAAGTCAGTGTATACTTTTTCAGGGTATTGCTTAGGACTGTGAATTCATGCCTGAGTGGATAGTCAGTGTCTTCGTCAGATTCATCCAGCTACACAGTCTCGTCCAAATATGGCTACCTTCATCTGCAAAACGCCAAATGTGAGGATTCAGAACTCAAGTCCACAAAACAGTAAGTGATGTCATTCTTGCAGCGTCCACTTCTTATGTAATTTGATTATTTTTTTCTCCACCTATGGCAAACAAGTAACTCCTTGCATAAAATCAAAAACAAAATGGCATAGAACAGCAGAAAAATTAGTACATGGTGTGTTTTTCTTTAAATTGCATGTTAAAATAAACAATGAAATCAACAATGACTGTCAGAATGATCAATAGGCTTACAATGAAGCTGATGATGCCTGTGGAAGACACTGACAATGAGTAACAGAAGTACCTTCCTTTAAAACTTCTCATAACACTAATCAGAACACATGGCTGGCATGCAGCTGCACCGATGAATCAGCCATAATCATCTAGAAGATGATGATGTTTGATTTTTCCACAATTTACCTTTTTTTCTCAGAAAGAGAACAGTTTAAAGACGTTTAACACGTGGACACAAAGACATGACTGTACAGATGCATACTGATGCTGACCTGCAACAGGCCATGCAGCTCCAACAGCCACATCAAAAACAAGTTGTTGTTCTTTTTTTTAATTGAACAACTGTGTATGATGCCATGAATGAGGAAATGTTTTGAAATCACCTGGAGACAAGAGGAGATCTGCACATTTCCGTAACAAAGCGGGCAGCATTTAACCCTGTTGAATTTGCATAATCACGGTCTCTCCTCCTGATGATCCACATGTTGTGTCTGTGTGTGCGTGTCCCAACAGCATGTGTGTATAGAGCTGAGTATCAGAACATGCTCCTCTTGTCACTTTCTGTATAACACAGACATTTTCCATTCTGTCAGCACAAGCATAGAGTACACTGGCTCCTTCTAAACTCAGCCGCCACTTCATTAAATGACTTCAGACTCTTGGCAGTGTCAGTGGGAAAAGTCTATATTAACTGTGTGTGAGATCAACAGGGTGACCAACAAAGGCTATAGTTGTTCCTCTACAGAGGGTGCTGCTCCAGGGAATTTTGGGGCTGATTGGGGTACCCCTCTGCTGGGCCCTGTGCCCTAGTTGTCTCTCACAAATGTGCTTGTTTCCTCCTCTTTTTCTCTTACACACATCAGACAAAAAAATAAACACATAGAGATGCAAATCCAGGGTCACATAAAGCTTTGCTGACCTTTGCCTTACTTTCCAGGAAATGGTTGTTGGGATTGTGAGTCACTGTAAATTAAGAGTGTAAGAGTAGATACAGCCACAATGGAGAATTATGTGCATATGTATATGTAGGTGGAACACAGTCGGATAACACTTTGGGCTCTGTGTTTACACTAGAGAATGAAGCGAATATATATATATATATACACACACATATATACATATATACACCTACATATGTATATATGTATATATGTATATATATATATATATATATATATATATATATATATATACACACACATATATACATATATACACCTACATATGTATATATGTGTGTATATATATATATATATATATATATATATATATATATATATATATATATATGTATGCACACACTATATATAAATTTAAAAAAATAAATAATGGTGGCACGGAGGTGCAGTTGTTAGCACTGTCGCCTCACAGCAAGAAGGTTCTGGGTTCGAGTCCAGTGGAGTCTCCATGTTCTCCCTGTTCCTGTGTGGGTTCTCTCTGGTACTCCAGCTTCCTCCCACCGTCCAAAGACATGCAAATAGTGACGAGGCTGATTGATACTCTAAATTGATCGTAGGTGTGGCTGGGAGAGCCAATGGTTGTCTGTCTCTATGTGTTGGCCCTGTGATGGACTGGTGACCTGTCCAGGGTGAACCCCGCCTCTCGCCCGAAAGCTGCTGGGATAGGCTCCACCCCTGCAACTCTTAACAGGATAAGTGGAAGAAAACGGATGGATGGATGGATGGATGGATGGAATTGGCCATCTTACGATTTGCAATGAGTCTTAAATTAACTGTACAGTCCCATACAAGAGGGTCAGAATAAATTACCTACATAGCAATACGGGTTGAAGAATATGTTGAAAGTTCTACCAGGAAAACTTGTAGTGTACTGCAGCCATTCCTTCATCACTGATTATGATATCAGAACAAAGGTTTTGACAAAAGCCTTGTCATGGGCAACCACAAGAATATCCATTCTTTTAAGAGCCACTGCCTCACTCACCTCTCTACTTATTTCAGTATACAGACTCTAAAGCCCCTTTCTCAGCTAACATTACACATTCAGCAGGTTACAAGGACCAACACAGCAGTCTTTGTCATTTTGAATGCTTGGTGACATCTCCCATCACCTGGGGCATTTAAAAAAGATGCCCAGTAAACTGATGTGGATACGTTCGTTGTCCTGTTGGTCCAACATTCGTTTGTGATTCTCAAAACTAAGCTAATCCACCTCTGAGCTATCAGGCTGGAGGAAACACAGACAGCTTCTGCTTTCAGTCAAGAGGAAAATACTAGTTAGTAAATTAGATACTGTTGTTTTTCACTTTACTTGAAGCAACATTATGCAGCACTTTCAGCTTAAACTAACAGTTTCAACATCATTTTGATGGTACACTGACTTTTGAAGAAGGAAATGTTGCTGCCTTTGCTGCCTTCATTGCTCCCCTGAGCTCTGTTCAGCTGCACCATGTAATTTGAGCAGATGGGACAAAAACTCATGCTAGCTGGTACTCATTTTAGGTACTAGGAGATAAAATTATCAGTTCACAACAGTCCCCAGCAAGAGGTTTCAGAAGAGAAAAAGAAAAATGAGACCCTTACCGACTATTGTCATTCAGTCATTGTAACACCAGCCATCTGCTTTTAAACAAGTACACAGCTATTCTATGTCCACATCGGAAAGGAACCGTAATAAAATAAGTCATGAAAGATATGGCAGTGGAACTGCAAGTTTTATACCTGATGAGATGAGCTGATGGCAACAAAGCAAAACCAACTTGATTGATCTAGAAAAGAAGATGGTATCTAGAAAACTGCACGTTCTAGCGATGGAGAAAGGATTCAGCCTGTGATTCTACACAAGAAGTTTTCATGCAGTTCATTAAGACTGAATAACTGCCTGAAGGTGTTACGAAGATGGCAGAGTAGCATAGCTTACAGATCGACTAGGCCCCCAACACAGCAGACACCAGCGGTACACTCGAGCAGGCTGATTGACATGATGTGAGAGTATGAGGAACTGTGGCGTTCTGTAGTGACCTGACCTCGTATCTAGTTCTGTGGATTTATTTGTTCTAATTAAGCAGGTTTGGGCCATGACGGTGCAGATGAAGTCATTCATCTTGATGTGACAAACTGGAGAAGGAAACGCAATCACACTCAGGGAAAAAAGCAAACCCTTTCGTATTGTGGGTGAAGCAACTGTCAGAAAGGGTTAACATTATATTAATAATTCAAACACATCTATGCTACATCTACAACCACACTGGTGGATCGTACTCTCCTACTAGACAACATTTTTCAAGAAGAAATATAAGCCAGTCCAGCTGAAGAAGGCTCAAAGCAAGGCTCTGGAGCTGAAATTAGTCCACAATGTCTGGATCAACAGAGGCTGGAGCCAGCAGGGGCAAGGAGGCAGATTGAGGCAGCCCAGTGAGAGGCCTCCTCCAACAGCCTGGATAAACACAGTTAGCTGGAGAACTCAGATTGTTACTCCTCCTGTAATCCCACACACTGGAGCGTCTGTGCATGTGCACTGTAGTAATGAGACCATGTGTTTATATGTGGGTGCTTTACAAGTTTGTGTGTGACTGTGTGTGTGTGTGTGTGTGTGTGTGTGTGTGTGTGTGTGTGTGCTTCCAAACTACAGATCAGAGGCTAGTGCATGTTGATGATACAAGTATATCACAAGCAGATATACATTATTTATTCATAAAGTTTCATCCACCTCAAACACATGAGCATGATCTAGACACCACACACCAGCAAACATGTGATTATACAATTCAGAATAAAGTTCATCAAAGCTCACCTTTCATTGGAAACTATTCATCAAGGGAAGTTTATTTTCAATTAAATACACCACAGAAAAACGTCCACACACACATAGACTCAGCCACTAACCTCCAAGTGACTCCCAAGCATCCTGAGCCATCTACCACATTACACAAGGAGATTCAGAGCACAAAATGAAGGAATAACACCAGGCTACAATATAGCTCAGTTCTTTTCACCATGGGGTTTCAAAAGTTTCGAGGTTCCAAGCACTGCATCCCTCCTAGAGTATTCTGAATAGGGCTCTGTCTCTAATTGGCCCCTGTTACCTTTTTATCGGTGCTGACTTCTCTCTCTGTGTTAGGCTCTGTCTTTCTTAAAAACACATAAACTCTACATTCCCATCTAATCCATCTTCTTCCATCCTCTCTGAACACTCTCTAGATTGGTTTTTCTTCTAGTATAAACTTCCAAGTTAGGGTCAGACTTCAGGGTCATGGGGGCTGACACAAGGCCATGCTTGACTTCAAAGAGAAATGACGCTAAGCAGGGACGCTAGCATGTTAGTCTATTCTTTGCCCTCTCTTACCTTTTATAATATTGCTTCAAAACATCACCGTTTGCTAATGTTATTGTTGGATGATTGATGTTTTGGTTGCTGAAAAATCCCTGTGACATTTATACAAGTTTAAACAATTACTAGCTGATGAACACCTGTTTAACTGGCACTGACAAAATGTTGTCTCAGTGGCATTTTGAAAACCCTACAACTAATATATGTCAATTAAGATTCATAACCTTTATTACTTATTCATGGATCAAACATACATTTTGTTAATGTGAGACCGCTTTTCCAGCCACAGAAAATTAGAACTAATTTCTCTTGAACTTAATACAAATGTTTGATGCTTACATAAAAAAAAAAAATCTTTCACTGAAGTATGCTGTAACTCATCCTTAAGTGTGTTTAGTGAAGCTAATTCTGTAATCACATGCAAACACGTCAATGTGAGGTAATGCTCTCTCCTCGCTTAAAACTTGATTTCATGAGCAGGGCTATTCTGCCATCTAGTGGCAGCAAAATGAGAACGGCAGCTGTGTGTAGTTGACTGTTGATAAGTCTGAGATGCTACAGGCACTATTAGTCTACACCAGGATTCATCTACTATTATTCTATTTTAATTATTATCACAGCGTATTCACATATTGTTCCAAAGTGACCTTTCACTTCATCCAACAATGACACAAGACAAAAATTCTGTAATGCAAATATCCAAATGTCATTTCTGTCTAAATCCTTGGCTATTAATTTCAGTAGAGCATTACAAGCATTTTTTGACTTGGACATTCAACCAAATTTTTAATAATGATCCTACATGAAGGGCTGCACGGTGGTGCAGTGGTTAGCACTGTGGCCTCACAGCAAGAAGGTCCCGGCTCGGGCACGGGATCTTTCTGTGTGGAGTCTCCATGTTCTCCCTGTTCCTGTGTGGGTTCTCTCTGGTACTCCAGCTTCCTCCCACAGTCCAAAGACATCAAGAGGGGACGAGGCTGATTGATACTCTAAATTGACCGTAGGTATGAATGTGAGTGTGAATGGTGGTTTGTCTCTGTATGTTGGCACTGTGATGGACTGGCGGCCTGTCCAGGGTGAACCCCGCCTCTCGCCCGTCGACGCTGGGATAGTCTCCAGCCCCCCGTGACCCTTACTAGTGAGGAATAAGTGGAAGACGATGAGTGAGAGAGTGAGTGAGATCCTACATGAATAATTACTCATGAATATCAGCACAATTTCACCAAAATAATGTTGTCTGTTCCCCTTCCAAGTTCTAATCAGCTAAAGATGTAGCTGTACCTCCATCCATCCATCCATTTTCTTCTGCTTATCCTGTTAAGGGTGGCGGGGGGTGGAGCCTATCCCAGCAGCCTTCAGACGAGAGGAGGGGTTCACCTGGACGGGTCGCCAGTCCATCACAGGGCCAACACATATAGACAGACAACCATTCACACTCACATCAACACCTACAGTCAATTTAGAGTAGCCAATCCCTCTCGATGTCTTTGGACTGTGGGAGGAAGCCGGAGAACCCAGAGAGAACCCACGCAGGAACAGGGAGAACATGGAGACTCACACAGAAAGATCCCGTGTCTCAGCTGGGGCTTGAACTCAGAACCTTCTTGCTATGAGGCGACAGTGCTGACCACTGCACCACCGTGCAGCCACAACTAATATGGGTGTCACAAATTTTTGCTGAAATGGCCCTTACTTTTTTTTTTTTCCTTTTACTGTTATTGCCTAAACCTGGAATGAAAATGACAGTCGCATTAATGATGGTGTCTTCACTCGAGGGTCAACACACTGAAATGGAAGAATCACTGGGACATTGTTCAGCTGAAATACTGCTTCTTCTTTGATTTAATTTAATGATACCACTGTTCCAGCAGCACACATACAAGGATAAGAGGAAGATTATTTGAAGTCTAAAGCAGTGTCTAACTGTTCTTTCCATGAAGAAACTGATATAAAAACTCAAAAATACACAAGAGTGTACTGTGAAAACCAGAAAAAAATTAGTAATTTGCATTTTATCACAACAAATTAATGTTTTTTTTTTAAAAAAAGAACAGATCAGGTGGCTTACCTCCATGTAGATAAACTACATCACTCCATCATCAATTTTGAGTCAAATAAACATCTTGCTGCCTTGTACTCACAGAAGAATATAAGGAAAAGCTGCCATTGTCTTTGGTTCCTTCATGTCCTTTAAAGGTATTTGCAGCTCAGTCCAAATATGTATTTATTCTTGTCTTGACATTGACTATGAATGTATTTACCCTGAGGAAAAAAAAATACTGTACTTTCACATTGCCTTGATGTAAACAATTCTTTAAGGAAACTGCAATGAGTAGGTTGTCTTGGAAACATTTAACTTCCTACCACAGAACCAGTTCTGTTCAGGTAAGGGAACACAGTGCACGTATGAGAACACAGTGAGCCCTGCTGACTGGGACAAAACAAAACAGCAGTAACTTTGACATGCCGTGACATCAGGACTTGGGGAATTTTCAACACTGCAACACCGCAGTGTTACATGAACTACCTATGAGAGAGCAAGACTTACTTACTTTACAGACTGTCAGTTAGAAACACAACCAAGAAGCACAAAAACAACCCTTACATTTGTACTTGACCGATCGCATCAAAAATCAGCACACAGCGAGCGTCAGTGAGCAAGCACAGAAAAACAACTGTCTTCTAATATTTGAGGGATGTGAGTGAGAGGTGCAACCAAACAGCACATCTGTATGTCTGCGACTGGGTCAATAGATCAGACTTTCATGACAAGTTTTTCTTTTGGTTGACATTTGTGAAATGAAACATGAACCCAGTCGTGCAGCAGTAAAAGTTGGGATATTCGAGATTTAATATGCAGAATGTAATAAAACTGAAGGTTCCCTAATGAATATATTAAAGTTTGAAATACTGAGCAGAAAAATATGAAATACACTGAAGCTTGAAAGGCACACACACATACACACACACACTACAGAAACTAAATAGCTGCAATGTTACATACATCAACTTGGAAGGTTGTCATGTGTAACCAACAGAACTGTTCTCCAGAGTGTGACCTGACAGGATTTGCATTGCCAAGAAATGATGTTCTCGTGCATCTCTGGTCCAACCCTGTAGTAGAAACTATCTGGCACTGCTCTGCCTCCTCAGCACAGACTCATTCACCACTGTCTGTGTCATTTGTGTCACACGACTTAACCCCACATCCTTAGTAATGCTGGGTAGCATAAAAAAATAGCAATGGTTGAGTTTGCTTTACAAGTTTGAGTTTGTGCATCAGAAAGAACATCTTTGAGCTATAAATAAGTCGCGCATCATCTGAGAGATAAATAGGTCATTCTGATAAGATGATGAGTTTTGAATAGCAACCTGCATGTCCACATTTTCTTGTTTGAGGAACTCAACCACAATACATGCGAGTTTAAAAAAGGCAAACCAAAAGTACATTCAACAATACTGTACCAGAATACCAGAGTAAGATTACATTTCCCTAAGCAACTGACACAGCTGTGAATAGCAGGACTGTATTTGTATGCTACACACAGCATTCTCGGCTCTATGTGTGAAACTCTGACGCTCTCTTTGATTGAATACACGATGGAAGGAGTCACTGTGGAGATTGTTCTGTTTACGCCTCCCCTCTTTGGGAATGCTTCATTCCACTGTTAAAGTAGCTGTTGTTTAGTTTCTATTGTTTAACATTGCATGGTACCTGGTTGACATGACTGGTATCTTTTCAAAGAGCTCAGACCAGATGGGTGGAAATGAGTGTGTAGAAATGAGTGTGTAGAAATGAGTGTATGCTGTTACAAAGCAGACCATTCACAGTTGCTGCGGTCTGCTTCACTGTGATGGGGAGTTACATTTCTGGTGAGTTGCAGGCTCCTCTATCACAACGCTGTAGACGGCTTTGATTCAGTACATAAGTATAAGATATAACACCTGACTAGTTGCAGAGAGAAAGACGGTTGAGAACAGATCAACACTGAAGTCCTTCAAAATTCAGGTTGCACCCCCACGTCATTCTCTCCTAACTAACTGAGTGACAAGGAGCCCCCCATAAAAACCCTCAAGGACAGCCCTTATCTGGATCATGTGAAACTGTGAGACCTTCTTAGTAAATGCAGTCCAAGTCTCAAATTCCAAGGTACAAAATGTTTTTACCTTACTTGGTGGACTTATGTCAAATTGTTGCAATGTCTTTTTTATGGTCATCTGCTCCAGGAACAGCATGCACACAAAGTACAAGCGAGGTGTTCCTGGGTAGTGGTATTTCAGGGAATTTACCCTGAAAACTCAAAGGATGAAGTGTAAGACAGAAAATGTGAATCATGCAGCGCTTCTCTAAAGAAGTCCCAGAACAGAGATACAGAGCTGGAAATAAGCCCCTCAGCACAAAAGCAGAAATACTAAATCTTTAGATAACAAACATTTAAATTCGGACTTTCTGACACACAAACTACCTGGTGATGGACATACTCAATACCTGACACACAGTTTTTCTGCACTATGCACACACATCCTTGTACTTAAATCTTTGTGAGGACTTTCATTGACGTAATACATTCCCTAGCCCCTCACCCTAAACCTAACAATCTCAACTGACTGCCTGACCCTGACCTTGACCCTCAACCTAACCACAACGTCATTCTCGACCCTAAAACCAAGTCTTGACCTTCAAACGGCCCTTTGAAGATGTGAGGACCGGCTAAAATGTCCTCACTTTCCAGAAATGTTCTGACTCTGTTGGTTAAATATGTATCTTAGTCCTCAATATGTAGCAAGTACAAGAACACACACACACACACACACACACACACACACACACACCACAGCCTCATGCATACAGCACTGAACTTCACGCATCTCTGGGGTTCCTAAAAAAAAGGGTCAACTCATCCTCATCTTGAACCCAGGTTCACAAGGAAAACCATGGCCACTGAGCCCATCAAAGGATTGATGGCAGGAATCATTACATCGCCACACCGTGATCCTTTGTTTTTCATTATGTAAAGTCCATTTTTGGGGGTTTAGCTCAGACCTTTTTTTTCTTCCTTTTTTTTATGCTATCTGAGATGATTCTGTACTTCTCATATGTGAGCAATACGGCATAATGACAAAGCTGATTGTCAGTCTCATTCAAAGCCCAGCGAACTCCTTCACAGCACAAATGCAAACCACCAAAACACAGAGGGTTGCCATGTCACAGCTGTCTCGCACTTCATTTGGGTTTCAGTAATGTGAGAGGAAATGATGACGTTAATGTGCTTCTTGTTTATCTGTGTGAACTGCTCAACATGATAACAAACATTTCTCATCTTCCTACAAGACGTCATCACATGGACACCCAAATAAAGTTTGCCATTATCTTCCAAGGATCTGAAATATAGCGTGAAGTATCTGTACAACAACGAGTGCACTCTTCTATGCACACATTTACTGACATTGAACTTTCTAATTTTATTCCTATCTATGTTGTAAAGACTAGACAGACTGAGAGGTTTGTTCATCATCGTCAAGACTTAAAGACCAGTCTGACTTATGCAGTGAGAGAAGACACATCCACGGGTGTTGGAGTGGTCATCAGAGTTGTTACCAAAACTCTTCAAGTAGCACATTCCAACCATCCACTTCAACTGTCCATCTGGAAGTTTTATATCTATCCTGTTGTTATGTTTTCTTTTGTTTGTATCTGTGACTACTACTTATGCACTAGTCGAGGGGAGTAGTCCACCACCAACTGCTTATCTCAATATTTCAATGACAAAAAACCACTGAATGTGTGTGTGTGTGTGTGTGTATATATATATATATATATATATATATATATATATATATATATGTATGTATGTATGTATGTATGTATGTATAGTTTTAGTGAGACGTTAAGTGGCAACAGCCCCAAATATTTCAAAGAATCACACAGAATATCTCTAAAGGGGCTAATTTTATTCAGCTCACCGAATCTGTTCTTCTTTATTTTCTGGGTGTAAATGATTGACAGGTAACATGTCCCACCCTCACCATTTACTGTCCATTTGGGCAAACTTCATTCAGTCCACAGGCCTGCTTTTGACCAATCAGCAGCCGGCTGATGCAGGGTCAATGACTGACAGATGTCGTTTCACGCCCTGTGATTTCCTTGTCTTTTGGGCTGATTTCATTTAGCCCAACACTGCTGTTTTCAGACCAGTGACAGGATGGGAGAGAAGAAGAAGAAAAAGACAAAGAAGAAGAAAAAAACTATAATAATAATAAGAAAAACGGCAGGTGCTAACATGAATGAGGGGGATCATCTTCTTAATAATCAGTTTTCTCCAGTGTCTTATGAGGAAAAATTGGAAGTTAAGAGACTGGGGCCACATCGTCCAAATGTTATTCAAATTACTCAAACGGGTAAACTGTTCAAATAAGGTAGGTCCCAGCTTATCAACTGTTTAAAGGACAGAAGCCATCCTGTCTGGCCTCTGTAATGCCAGTTGTGCTGTTGTTCATTGTTGTATTCAGGGTCCAATGTGTGTGTGTGTGTGTGTGTGTGTGTGTGTGTGTGTGTGTGTGTGTGTGTGTGTGTGTGTGTGTGTGTGTGTGTGTGAGAGAGAGAGAGACAGAGAGAGAGAGAGGGAATGAAATTAGAAAGTTTAATATCAAATTATAAAGTAGAAAGTCAGTAAATGTGGTCATAGAGTACTGTAAGCAACTGACATCTCGGTCTATTTGTTAAGGTTTCACCTTGATTAAACTCATCAGCTGTCTAATGCACTTGAAGCAAGAGTGTTACATTTCCAGAGAAGTTAGGAACTCATGATTTTTAAGTCTCAAACACACATACACACACCAGCGGAGTCTATTTTTCTGGCAAACTACAGCAGATTCAGTTTCTTAGGCACTGAACAGGAAGCAGCTTTGCCCTCCCTCTTCTTCCTCAAGCCCTCCTCCAGCTGGGTGGGCGTGCTGAAGGAACACAGAACATGCAGATATTGAAGTTCCACGACCTAAGTTTTGCCCACATCCGTTCTGACATAACAACTTCTATAGACTATACAGCAGGTTATTGACACCTCCAGCAAAACAGCAGGAAACTAAATACACGGTAGCAGATCTTCAGTATGGTACGTGTCTATGGCACCAATGGAGCTCAGGGGAATCAACATGCATGGATTCTAGCAGCAAGTTAGTGAGAGAAGGAGTCTGTGAGAGCCTGAGTGTGTAACATGAAGGAGAGAGAGAGAGAGAGAGAGAGAGAGAGAGAGAGAGAGAGAGAGAGAGAGAGAGAGAGAGAGAGAGAGAGAATTCCAAAGAATGGAACTTGTAATATAAGAAACAGCCACCATTTGTGTGGATTTTCAACATGATAATGAGCACTAAAAACCTGATTGAACACTTTAAGATGGACGACTTTCCCCCCCTGTCTAACAGCTGAGTACCCCGACTGGAACGTTTTCCGCTCTCTTAGTGAATGCAGTTCACTCAGAGGCAGTGAACGGCCTAATAACAGCTCAGTCAGCCGGCTGCTGCTGAGGCGGTCAATGAATTCAGCTCCACCATTAGCTCTTTCATTAAAGGAAATACATTTTACCAAATCAACGACCCCCACCCCCCACATCCATGTAACACATAATCCTGCACGGTTACGATACAAGAACTGAATAACGAAATAGACAGCACTCCCAGGTGAGCAGGCCACCAAATGCAGGTATTAGCCATTAACTGGCTGTATATTAAGCTATGCAGCAATATTTCGGGGCAACGTCACACCAGCCCGATGGGGTGGGAACCTCACCACTCTACTACGACTAAAAAGAAACTATTAACACGACGTCGCGTGGTTTGAACGTAATTTAAATGGATTTCCAGAATATTAGCGTAACTTTAAACAAGCTATAAAGTGAAAACTTAACACAAACGTGTATGTTTTGGTGAAGTTACTTCTGGAATTCAACTTTTTGTACAACATTCACTGACATCCGCCACACACTCGCTGGATATCAAGCACTTTTTTTTTTGTTTCATAACAACAGCTCACACCCTTGCAGAGTGCTCTTGACAGCTGTTTTGCACCAGCACCGCTTCTACTACTACGAGTCACGAGAAAATACGCACAAACACACACACACACACACACACACACACACTCATACACACAAACACAAACACACACACACACAGACGCTTGAGGCGCGCATACACGCAACGCGCGCACACACTGTACAAATTAAAAACTGAACACATGTTTGTTCTCACCTTTTTCCCCTCGTTTCGCTCTCTTAACTGCAGCGTCGTTGTATCTTTTCGTAGTAAACACAGCCGAGGAGCTTTAAAACAGCGTGTGAGAGTTGTTTACAAAGATTCACCGTGGATTCCCATTGGTCTGACTAAAGTTAGGTCGACGCCCCAAACCTCGGTCACTGGGCCGAGTCTCAAAACCTTTGCTTCCTGCATTCGTTGCCTTTCTGTGGGCAAATACTCGAGGAAGGGTGCAACCTGGGGGCCTTCAGTAAAACAAGCCAACATTTGAAACAGCATTCTGTCGCCGAGAGATAAATCAAAGTACATGCGTGGATGAGGACAGCCTCAAGAACTGTTGTCTTCGCCATGTGCTTTATGTGGAATAATGTGCTTTTTCTTTGATTGTAATGATTGATATCAGAATCTGAATCAGAATTAGAATACTTTATTGATCCCGCGGGAAATTAAGTCAGTTGCAGTTGCTGCCATTGTACAACAATAGAATAAAAAAAGAATGTAAAGGAATATGTAAAAATAGGGAATAAGAAACATGTTACAGAATGTAAAATATGTAAAAATATATGTACACTATATGCTCTTCTGTACTAGATGAAAAAATAGGAAATAAGAAATATATGTGAAATATGTACACGATGTAACAGTGTATATCAACCATAGTAAACAGTTATGCAGTGTGTAAATAAATATGTAGAGTATGTGCCTTATGTTACAATAAGTACGTACAACTGTATGAACAGACTAAGAATAAGAGATTTATGACAGAGTAATGAAAGCCACTTGGCAGCCCCTAACACCCAGCGCTGGGATTCAGGAACTGACCTGTGGAATGTATTTGCCAGTGTAATAAATAAATGCTGAATGAAAAATATACATATAGACCATAAATTTGCACAGCCCAACTGCTCATGGGGATTACAGGGATAAAAAAACAGTATGTAAGTCCAGAGGTCCAGTCTTTTGACTCAAAGTGACTGACACTCTGAAGGAGGGGTTGAACAGATTGATGGCCACAGGCAGGAATGACTTCCTGTGGCGTTCTGTGGTGCATCTTGGTGGGATGAGACTTTCACTGAATGAACTCCTCTGCTCGAGCAGCAAGTCATGAAGTGGGTGGGAGGCATTGTCCAAGATGGCACCTAACTTGGACAACATCCTCCTCTCTGACACCACCTCCAGAGAGTCCAGCTCCACTCCCACCACATCTCTGGCCTTGCGAATCAGTTTGTTGAATCTGTTGGCGTCTGCAAACCTCAACCTGCTGCCCCGGCATGCAACAGCGAACAGGATAGCGCTGGCCACCGCAGACTCAGAGAGCATCATCAGCGTCAGATGTTGGAGGACCTCAGCCTTCTCAGGAAGTACAGACAGCCAATCTCCTGAAACGTTGTGATGTTTTTGTTGTTGCAATTCCTGAGCTATTTTAGAGCATGTCTAAAATTTCAGGTGGTTGCAATGTAACACTGATATTGAGATAATCCCTGAAGAATGTTCAGTTCAATTCAATGTCTTTATTTACAAAGCACAATGAAATTTGGTATGTCCATACAAAACCCTCACCAACAAGCTTAGTTTTTAAGTGCACAATCATTACATAGGTATGAAAATAAGAGGTATGAAAGCAGAATTCAATACATAATTTAATAGCTTTAGTCACTGCAAGGGCAACACTGTGAGCTGGTAAACCAACTGCAGCTGGTTTGAGGCTTTCTACGACACAGTTCAGTGCACGGGACATCATCTCAGAACATCCAGAAGGTGTCACCATTTTCACAGCTCTTACAGGGGCAGAGACAGTATAGTTGGTTGCTACAAGGCGGCACAGTGGTGCAGTGGTCAGCTCTGTCGCCTCACAGCAAGAAGGTTCTGGGTTTGAGTCCTGGCTCGGGTACGGGATCTTTCTGTGTGAGTCTCCATGTTCTCCCCGTGCCTGCGTGGGTTCTCTCTGGTACTCCAGCTTCCTCCCTCAGTCCAAAGACATCAAGAGGGGACGAGGCTGATTGATACTCTAAATTGACCGTAGGTGTGACTGTGAGTGTGAATGGTTGTCTGTCTCTATGTGTTGGCCCTGTGATCGACTGGTGACCTGTCCTCTCACCCGAAAGCTGCTGGGATAGGCTCCAGCCCCCCCAAGACTCTTAACCGGATACAGGGAAGAAAATGGATGGATGGATGGTTGCTACAAGTTGGTTAAACAAGATTACAAACATCCTCACCAAAACACAGAAGACATGCATGAAGTCATGGATCCATGGTGCGGTTCATGCTTTGTGGTTTGTGCATAGCATGACGATAGCTTTATGGTTGTAGAAGCTGCATTTACCCTTCAAAAATAATTTCATCAGCCAGTACTGTCTATATCGTGTGTGTGTGTGTGTGAGAGAGAGAGCAAGAGAGAGATTTATTCTATTCTTATTGTCAGCATGTTAAGAATTAAGCACATGCAGTATGTTTCTTTTAATGATCTATTATATATTCACATATGTGTGGTGACTCTTCTTATTTAAAGTGCCACATGTCAGATGTATTTCTAAACCCTCAAAGAAACTTCTTATTCATAAGAATTTCACTCGATGAGCCAGGAATACAATTTGCCACCTTGGTGGGCTAATATTATAATTCTATTATAACAGAGGATTGAACCGAAGGCCAGCCAGACAAAATGAAATGGGATTTCAAAAAACTTTAAAAATAAAATAAAAGCATGTATATTTTACTGACCAGCTTCCATGGTATCCTTGTTGAAAGGAGCAAGGAGGCGAGAGTGAGCAGTGTGGTCACAGGTGACATTTAGGATTTGACAGAAATCTAAAACACAACTTTGATGGTTTAATTCAGTTGTTCTAAGCCTGAGGGCCAAGACTCCCATGTCACAAGATCATTTCTGGGGTTTGCCAATTTGTTATGTGAAAAGAATAGATTTCACTGAGTAAGAATAAGAAAAAATAGGACAAACTAGTAACTTGAAACTATGAAAAGAGTTCTTAAAGGAAGACATGCCAGACTACAGTATAAGACTGTTTTGTTTGATGCTTTCAAGCTTCCAAATTACCTCATATCCTTATGTCATTGTTCTTTTTACCCTGAAGTACACCTGTTCACTGAAGCAGTGCAGGTATTGAAGTCAATCTAAACACTAAAGCTAAATTAGATTTATTAATCTGTGGATCATGTGACTGTTGGTGCTCCTGACCAAGGCACTGATGCCCGAGTGCTTTATGTTATCATCACCATAGAGGACAGATTAAATTCAGAGGAAAAATTTGCTGCGTCAATATTCAATGACAAAAATACATCATTATAGATGTGTCAGAAAAAATGTCTTCAAATGAGGGTTGTTTTTCCATTCACAGGGGAATTTAGGGAATGTGAGCTTTTAACAATTGATATGTCTGGTTTCCATCACAATATGAATATAAATATATCTGTGTAATTTTTAACAGAATTTTCAGCAGAAAAAGAAAATACCAAATGTAAGTGTGTTTCCGTTCATTACTGTTATGTGAATATTAGGTGTTTGGTTATGAAGATAAGAAATTGGTGACAAGGTCATTCTTTCAGGGGGAGCAGCATGATGAAGTCTCCAGCATACATACAAATGAAGGAAAACAAAACAAGTCAATCAATATGAATTTATTGATCTACAATGGAGGTGCAAGCACGTCATCATTTATTCAAGGAATGGGTTGCACATTTTCACATTTCCCCTTTGCCCATACACCAACCCTTTCACCTGCCCCAAGCATAAAAATTGTATTCAAATTCTCAGAACTGTTGAGTTTTTTTCTGCACAAAATGAAAACATGCATTGCAAGAGGTTGATGGAAACACATCTAAGGTGGTCCTCAGAAGACTGGTTAACACATGACTAACATGGCATGGTAGCAAACCTAAAAAGGATCAAATGTTGCAGTTTTCTTGCACAGCCTTTTGTGTAACAGTCTTGTGTTTTGGTTTTTGTGGTTTGGAATTTGTGGTATGTGTTTGCAATGCTGTGTGGTGCTGTTTGCTGAAGATAGATGCAGGACAAAGTCGTCTACCAGCAGGGAAACAGGTAGAATCAGTTAATTACATCCTCTAAAATATAGATACTCATCTGCAATAATCAATACAGCTGTTTTGGAATTCTAATCACCTATGTCTGATTTAAGTTAATTCCAGGAAGAATGTGATTTGTAATACTCAACACTTAAATGAAAAATAGAAAGGGTTAGGCTAGGTTCAGGGTTTTTTTTTTTTTTTTTTTTATAACCATAAGGGTTACACGCAATTACTTCAAGAACCATTTCCACACGTGGTAGAAAATGCTGGCTGGATGAAGGCAATCATGTTCTTTGATTACACTGCTTTCATGACCATCTGGCCCCTGAAACTCAAAAGAGCTCAAAGTGAAGCAGGTGGATGGCATTACACACATTTAATTGACAGATTGTGCAGTTTGGTCTCCCACAGAACCCTTTGATGGTACTGTATCAGAAAAAGGAAAGCTTCTTGCAGGTAACCACGCAATATCTTTCTTATTCACTCCCTGCACAGCAGGTTTCACATTCAGCTCAAATAATTTCCAGAGTCTTTTGATGGTTCTTTTGTCATAGGATATGAAAATGAAGGGAGCGTCCCCTATATCTGCACTGGAATATTATAAATAGAGGTCAACTCGCTATGAGGAGTTCTCTCACACCGCACAAGGAAATAATACAGCCTTATTAATGTTCATATTAATAATAAATTCACGCTGAGGATCCGAGATTTTAGAAACATATACCGTATTTTCCGCACTATAAGGCGCACCCAAAAACCTTGAATTTTCTCAAAAACCGACAGTGCGCCTTATAATCCGATGCGCCTTATGTGTGGATCAATATTGGTCCATTATGGCTACCGTAGTCAGGGGGCGTAGCCGAAGTAACGGCGGTAAAAACGGTATCGTCACTGAACTGCCAGACAACAACGGCAACACTGACTCGGATAATGACGACTTTGACGAGACGGAACCGGGCACGTTGGATGCCGTACTCGCCCAACTGTTCAACTCGGACACTGAAGAGGAAGAATTCGATGGATTCGTGGATGAGGAATGAACTGAAAGAGTGAGCTTTACTTGTTTCTTTCACGTGTTTACAACTGAACGAGGCTTGGGAGATATTGTGAATATGGACATTAACGTTTGGACAACATTGAGTTATTTAGATATTGTTATTTGCACTATTTCGAGAGTTACTATATTGTGATTGCACTAGCATTTGATTTACTGACTGTTTCTTTTACGTGTTTACTGAATCAGGGAAAAGTTCCCCTCCCCGTTTGTGAATGCACTATCTTGTTTTGGGAGTGAACGGATTTGTCAGAACGTTGGTTTGTATTCTATGAATAAAGTTTGACCAACTGACTTATCTTACTGTTTTGTTGACGTTCCCTTTAGCGCAGCTCCATCTAGTGGATGCATAACGCAACCCCAGCCACTACAGTCGTTTAGATTCTATGCGCCTTATAATGCAGTGCGCCCTATATATGAAAAAAAGTTTTAAAATAGGCCATTCATTGAGGGTGCGCCTTATAATAAAATAATAAAAAATACGGTACTCTATGTTGCTCCAATTAATAATAGTCAGTGCATTCTCTCCTTTTCTGGTGTTCATCATTTACCTTTGTATGAGTGTGCAAGAAATTTGAGTCTGTCTCTCCCTAAGTATTCAGGCTATGACTTGGCTTAACTCGAGCAGTGTTCGTCCTGTTGATTTCAAACTTGGTGTGTGCACTGGCGATGACCGAAGAGAGTTTGATGGTCTGAGATAACAGAGCAATTGAGATGAAACACACAGAAATGAGAGTTGCTAATTCACCACATGAGGTTGAGGGATAAACGAATTGACATTTATGTGTCATTTGAGACATAATAAGAACATATTCTGGAAGTGGAAAAGACAAAATAGCGTTGGTAAAATAACCTTTGGTGTTCTCATCTAACACATGACCCATTATCGGGTTTCTTAGCTGAACAGTTTTGTTCCACTTTCCATGAGAAGTTGCTCAAAACTACATGTTTGGCATATTCTCCATTTATTTGCATCATAAACAGGTTTGTATTAAAAACTCATATTAGGAACATAATTGTTTGCCTTCATTTAGCTCAGAAATACGCACAATTAAATTGTTACACTGACCGTGGAGCGCTGCATTTCAGCAGTGTGAATAATAGATTTATGCACGCTCATCTGGGTTTCCTAATATCTCTCTACAAGACATACAAATGGCCTGCAACATCCACCAATCCGTGCATATAAAGGCATATATCTTAAATCATAATGATGATATAAGAACAGACAGCAAATGTTGTCCTTTTGAATACAGAATGCAAATAAATAAAAGATCAATAAATTGAAATAAAGTAAGTGCTCCGTTAAGTCCCCTTGTTTTTTTTCCTTTGGCACTTTATGCTATTTTTCTGTTTGCTTATTTAGAATTCTTAATCCTCAATTCTCCCGAGGGAAGTTTGCAGCTCAGCTGTCATCCAGTCAAGGAACTGAAGAGGAATGGGGGAATGTTTCTATCTGAGGTGCAACATGTAGGTTAATCTTAAAATATGCTCATTATTATCTTTAGACAGGGCGATGATGGTGATGACGATTTTGACATCAGTTACTCTCAGATTTAAGACAGCAGACCTGCTTGAAATGTATGCGAAACACAGCAGACAATAAATTACTCACACTTTTATTCAAGATGTAATAAAATATAATGTGATATTCAAAGATATTTGCATTTACACCTATACAGACTCAATTCTCGATGGAAGTCTGTGTGTTTATGTGTGGTGATCAAAGCAATCACAGATCTAAAATGTCGGGATGACAGAATTCAGGCTCGACACAGACTGAGATCAAAGAATGACTGAGATCAATTCAGTGATTGAAGTCACAAACCAGAGATCAAAGTCACAACTCAGGAATCAAAGTCAGAGAGGGACATTCCCGTGTAACCTTTCCGTTTGATGTTTTTTTTGTCTGAGGCCTACGTTGTAATGCCCAGGGAATGCTAGTGGCTAATTAGCACTGTGCCAAGTGCTTAACTCCCATCAGAGCAATTTGTGAAAAACACAGTTGTGCTAACTTTGGAGGTAAATGAGAGTGATCCCTGACATGCAGGCTGAGTCTTATTTCCCTTGGCTAAAGGGTCAATGATCATATCATCAGAGCTGAGGCCGAATGTTTTGGACGCTTGAGTGAAGAGAGGGGTCAACTGATCACCCTCTGGTGGTAAGCTGGGTTAGATGGCAGGGGAGGCCTGTGGATGGACCTGGAAATGAGTAGTGGGTGAGACCTGGGATCCTTGTTCAAAGCGCCTTTAACTCTTACCTCCAGCAGACATTTTTGGCAGCTCTGTAGAGGTGTGGGCCATTGAAGATTGGTCAGTGCTCACACTGCTGAAGCTGCTGCTCAGAGCTGTGGCCTCAGGGTCCGAGGGGCCTCAGTGAGTTGTAACCTCAAACCTCTTGGTGGACAATGGTGGTCAGGGAAGCTGTCTGACTGAGGAAGGAGGCTTTCAGGATATGTTATCCTGAGGGACTCCAGAGGCAGTGTCAGGGTACCAATGCTGTGGCCTCAGCCATGACTGAGGCAAAGCATCGGTCGTGGGAGGAGTTTGGAGAAGCTCTGGAGAAGGACTTTCGGGTGTCACCAAGGCACTTCTGGAAAGCCATCCACTACCTCAAGACAACTCCCGAGACACTTAAACGCCTCCACCTGAGGAAAGACCTCCCCCCGACTCAGACTGGGCAGTCCACCCTTTTCTGGTTGAGGACTGTAGGTGCTTATTCTCATCCCTGCCGCTTCACACTCTGTGAACTGCCCCAGCAGGAGCTGGAGGTTGTTGTTTGATGGCGCTAAGAGGACCACGTCATTTGTTAAAAGCAGAGACGACATCTTCCTGCCTCCAAACTTCCACCACCCAGCTGTGCCTAGAAATTCTGTCCATAAAAGTTAAGAACAGAATTGTTGACAAAGGGCAGCCTTGGCAGAGTCCAACCCCAACTGGGAACACAAACAAACACACACACTCGCACACACACACATACATGCGTACCTTACCAACAGTCCCCTCTCAGCATTGACTGGCCGAGAGGGGACTCCTATTTCTGGTCATTGTAATGAAACAAAAACATGACAGAAAATTTTCTTTTAAGGTCTTTTGCCATAATGTTACTTGAAATGTGACTTTTAATGTTTTTTAAAGAAATTGCCAAGAGGGGACCTGGATCCTTGAGTGAGGTCTACCTGGGTAACAGGGGACCTCCATATAAGGCAGTGGAGCTGTCTGACCCATTCACACAGCTGATGAGAGCTTGGTCACCACCACAACCGTCTCTGTGGCTTTAAAAGTGTCTGATTTAACCTGCATGTGATCATTACTGAGACATTTCTCTCTGGAAAATATTTAGAAAATAAATGGTTTCGTTTCGTTTCGTTTCGTTTCGTTTCGTTTCGTTCAGTTCAGTTCATTGTTCATTTAGACAGGATAGTGTACATTCATGGACATGTTCACAATACAGAGTACCGGTACTCTAAAAATGTAGATATACTGGAGTTAGCGTGCAGCTAAAATAATGCATAGTCCTCAATAAATACACTGAGGTTAAATATTCAATCAAATTGAGACCCTTGTAAACACTCTGGTTTTCACCACTGTCCAGTAGTTCTTTGTTTTAAACGAAGTGATAAACTGTAACCACTGAGTCCCCTCTTTGTCTGAACAGAATGACAAAGGTGCCCTGTTGAATGGTGGGGAGCGACACTCCCCCTCCCAGAGGGTAACGACTGACTCTTGTACCTCTTTCACACTGAAACACTGTTAAAGCAGGTTTTCGTGCCACGTTTGCTCGCCATCAGGGTTCATTCAAGCTTCCAGCAGACGTGAGTCTGAGCTCCCGCTGCGTGCCTGTGTTTCTCTCTTTCGTACGTCATTGCACTGACAACGTCATCATTACACAAAAAAGTGCACCGTGTCTCAATATGCTGGTGATGTTCCTATAAATCGCCACGTCCCGTACAGTTCAGATCTGCCGCCAGATCTCCTCTACACCCTGGATGATGAGAAGCTCATGACTTCACCATCTTGCCAGTGCGCTGCCATGATCGATAAAAAGATGTGCAAGATGGCGGTACAAGTTGTTTACCAACACGGTGGCGCCTGCTCAGTTCACGTTAGGGTTCCCGGTTGGTGGGAGTTCCCAAGCAGCGATTAATTCACATAAGATCAAATACATGTAAAGTGTTAGAACAAAAGGAGTGAAGTGGCGTCTCAGGACATCAACAGAAGACTGATCTCATGGCAGAGGCCTAAACTTTATTGAGAGAACAAACAGAGCATGACAGAGGTTCCCTGTTGGCTGGGAACCAATGACAGAGGTTCCCTCTTAGATGGCGTGGAGCGACTGCAGCACTGCTGAAATCCATGCCATGATTTTATCTTTGACTTGTTTTGTGTTTTAGGAGTTCTTTAGGAGGTGGCACAAAGCTGGGCAAGCGGATCTTTGTGAACCGGCGTCGCTGCATGTCACGTCAACAATACCTCACAGGCAGGTTTCCACGGGGACAGCACAATTTCAGTAAGATCAATGTCGCCAGCTCCTTCACTAATTATTTTAGTACTCTTGAGTATTTCAAAATAATAGCCTATAAATTAAATTAAATAATTAAAATAGAATAAAATAAAATAATTGTTTCTACTATCATTACATTCCTGATTCCTTTAAATGGGCCAATTGAATCCATATTCATGGTTACATATATTGTGCAATATGAACTGCCCCAGCACACGGGCTGGATGAAGTCCCCTCTCTGCCTGAACTCAATGACACAGGGGCCCTCTTGAATGGTACTGAGCGACACTCACACTTCTAGTTTTGTGTCATCAGGAGAGAAGAAGAGGCAATCATTTTGATTTTAGAACATTTTAGATGATATAGCTATTGATTTGATCGCTAGGCCTAAATAAACTCATCAGACTGACGAACCTACATTTTATTGCTATGGTGAAGGGTTTCCCTGCACCTTCTGAAACGAGCCTCCTCACTCGAGCTGAGCTGAAGTGAATTTACCTGCTACTTGCACATGTTTTTCTTTCTGGTGAAAGTTGAGCATCACTGTGAAAAAGGTGTGTTTGCAGGGTTCCTGCAGGATCAACATATTAAATTTAAGAATCTGTAAGACAATACTGTTAGGTAGTAACTGGACAATTGTCACTGGTTTCACTATACAACAGTAAATGGCAATATTATGGCGTCAGATAGCTGTCAAAATCATGAGAGCACAAATGCAAACTAAATGAGCACAGGATCAGGAATTGAGGGCATCAGAAACATAACATTGAGAGGTCAAAAATAATCTTGTGGCCATTAAAGTTTTTGTCTCCAGCGTGTAAATTGTGACAGAGAGCAGTTGTGAGATGGTGGCGCTGCTCGCTCTCTCTTCTAAATTACACGCTAGCTCGCTTTGGATGTTTCCTCGCTCTCGATATTTTTTCCTACCAGAAATACGTCAGGGGGGGGGTAAGGCTCGACAAGACGATTGCCGATCGAAGTTCGTCTGCAGAATACGCCTGTTAATGGTCAGCTGTTTGAATCAATTTTCTTGTGTGACTCCATACCTTCTTCTGTGTTCAGACTATTTGCTACCAACTGTTGATCTAAACAGGACTTCACAATAAAACTTAAAATAAGAATCAAATCATGGAGCTGGCTAGTTTTGGCGCCGCTGACCATTCACAGGTGTACTTTGGCAAACTCCTTCTTCTATTTAAACAACTGACCATTAACAGGCGTATTCTGCAGACGAACTTCGATCAGCAATCGTCTTCAGTTAGAAAACTGAAATTAAAACGTGTACTTAGGAAATAAGTGGATAAAGCAAATGAACACACGAACTGATAGACTGATCAAGATCAGATCAGACACTCAATAGGTGTTCCTCTGTCCCTGCAGAGAGGAACACCTCAGATGACGAGTGCAAGTTGGGTGTTGAAGGGGCCAGACTGAGCGGGGGAGGGCGAGCAGGCCTGAAGAGGTGTATAGAGAGCTGGGTGGGGGGCTGGATATCAGCTCCAGAACAGTTCATCTGCCCAGGCCTTGTTGCTGCTGGCTTGGTCTCTCCCAACTGCTTGCATGGCCTGAGAAGTTCTGTAGTCCTTTCCAGTCACCTGAATTTTATATTTTCTTGGGGGGTGGGGGGTGGAATTTGTTGGTTTTATATGATTGACTATCATATTTGTCCAGTTAGGAGGAGTTATTGGTATTCATGTTTACTGAGTCTTTAATGTCCATAGGACTGGGAGTCAATTGTCTTCACAAAGTGTTTATTTGTACTGTCATACCGATTCTGAACTTCCTCAGTCTTGGCCCTGATAAATACCCCCATATGACAGTAAAAACTTGATACACTAATACTAATACAGAAACCACCTGAAGTAAACTAAGGGCTTTCTCTGCTCCCTCCTGTCTGTCCTGCCCCACAACCCCCCTCCAACCTGACGACTTGCCCCATACATGACAATAGCTTAGTTCATCACATCTGACGAGTGCTGGTGCACAGATGCACCGGGGGCCCATTCAGTTTGTGGATATGTACTTGACTCCTCACTGAGGATTTCAGGTTGTCCTTTACCCCTTTCACACTGACACACTGTTAAAGAAGGGTTTTGTGCTACGTTTCCTAGGCATCAGGGCTCATTCAAGCTTCCAGCAGACACACATCCCAGACCCTGCTGTGAGGCTGCATGCCTGGGTTTTTCTCTCTCGTCATCGCACTGACGTCATCATTACACGTAAAAGTGCGCCGTGTCTCAAAATGCGAGTGATGTTCCAATAAATCTCTGTGTTCCGTACGGTTCCAGAAATCTGCTGCAGGATCTCCTTTACACTGCGGATGGCGAGCAGCTAGTGGACTTCACCATCTTGCCAGTGCGCTGCCACGATCGTTAAAAAGATGTGCAAGATGGTTACAGAAGTTGTTTATTAACATGGTCATGCCTCCTCAGTTCTCGTTAGGGTTCCAGTAAGTGGGAGTTTACTTCATGTAAGATCAAACACATGTTAAGTGTTAGAAAAAGGAGTGAAATATACCCCTTTCACATTGAAACACGCGTGTGCCACGTTTGCTCGGCTTTAGGCCGCATTCAGGCCTCCACTCGCCGCGGGTCTGAGCTCGGGACATCAACAGAAGACTGAGCTCATGGCAAAGGCCAAAACTTATTGAGAGGTCAGTCAGCAGCTCTCAGCCCTGCCCAAGTTTTTTCATTTATTTATTTTTTCCCAGAGCTTCCACAATGACAGCCTGACAGGCGACACAGTGACAAAATCACGATGGTCGCGTGAAACCTGAGAGAACCTGGGTTGCCTATTTCACACTGCAGGCAAGCCGAGCAGAGCCAAGGCAAGCCACTCAACACCTGGGTAGCTTGGACGTGGGCCGAAATGTGGAGTCGACCCTTTCAGATCCCAAACACTGTTTTTGGTGCCTTGTGAAAGGGGCTTAGGGAACTCCTGTCACTATTTACTAGCCAACAGGGAACCTGTCATTCCAGACAGTAAAAGTGCCTTTTTTTCCCCCTGTAATGTCCATCAAAAAACATAACAAAGCATATTTGACCAACAATTATCTGGTCAATATGTCTAGACTTACTTGTTCATTTTGCCTTTCCCCCTTCCTTTGATTCTGGAATGTGAATGTCGCTCCATGCCATCAAAGAGGGAACTCCTGTCACTATTTAACAGCCAACAGGGAACCTCTGTCATTCCAAATGGTAAAAGTGCCTTTTTTCTTCAAAAAAAGACAAAACAACAAAAACATTAAAAAAATGCTTTTGACCAGTAATTAATTATTGAGATTGTAATTTTACTTATTAATTTAGCAAATTTGTTCATTTTCATGTATGCTGGAGTGTGAATGTCGCTGTGTTCTATCTAAGTGGGAACTCCTGTCATTATTTACCAACCAACAGGGAACTTCTGTCAATCTAAGCAGTAAAAGTAACTTTTTTTGTAATCTGCATCAAAAAAACATAACAAATTGCATTTGAACAATAATTATATATTTAAGATTGTAATTTTACTGAGTAATATTACCTATTTTTTCTTTTCATCAGTGGCGGAGTGTGAATGTCACTGTGTTCTATCTAAGTGGGAACTCCTGTCACTATTTACCAACCAACAGGGGCCCTTTGTCATTCAAAAAAGTGGAAGTCCCTTTTTTCTGTAAATAGAAATAGAAATCCCATGCTGGTGAAAACTAGTTAAGTGAGTATTTTGGGAACGAACAACTTCAGGAGTCTTAAAGTCTAAAATGTGAGTGTTTTTTAGGAATTGCTTAAAATTATTTCAAAAACAAAGAGATTACATGTTGAAAGAGACATGTTCTGCACCCAGTAACCTGTTAAACAGCCCCTCTGCAGTCAGAAAGGCTGCCTTGAGTGCAAACCATTCACACCTTCAGGGAGTGTGTGTAAAACGACGTGTGTTTATGGGTCATTGTTATTCCGGCCCCAGCCTGTAGGCGGACAGCCTGGCATGGACTTTCACACTCACACACTTTCAGGTCCCCTCTTGGCTAAAGTTAAAAAAAAAATGTCACCAGAGCATGTTACATATGATTTTAGCATGATTTAAAGCATGAACTAGAGGGGACCTTAAAAAAATGTCCACTCTTGGCTATCAAGTCCCCTCTTGGTGAAAGTGTAATGACGCCAAAGTCCACTGTTGGATAGGTAGGAAAGTGCGAGCACCGCTAATGTACATCGCTGTATTGCTCAGAACCATGTAGCTAAACAAGCTTTCTCAGGCTCGTTGATGCAGTTTGTTCAAGGTAAACAGAAAACATCTGACAATATGAGCTGCCTTTCATTTCTGAAATCTCAAATACTGACTTAAGACGTGACGACTGGCATCCAGGTTCAAAATCCTGATGATTATCTGCCGTCACCCTGACCGCCGCCAGTGTGCTTTGAGAGTGGATTCTCTCATGCTTGGATCCCAGGATTCACAAATAGATCCATATTTCCACTTTTAGATCAAATCCATTGAGAGCAGGTACTGTTATGGTTTTATTCTCCTGTTAGCATCACAACTTGAGGTCACAAGTAAAGAAAATAAACAGCTGACCTCAGCGTTCCATGCTACGATGCAATGACAACTTCCACAGAAAAGTACTTTTCTTAGAGAGCAGTAGAAAAAAAAGTGGGCTGAGTTGAGTATACAAGGAAAAAAAAGTCTTGAGTACAGTACTTAAGTAGATGTACTTCATTACTATCCATCACTGATGAAACAAAAGCGCATGAAAGCAAAGCAGACAACCTCTTATGATTATCTAGAACAGGGGTGGGGAGTCATGTGCCATGGAGGGCCGCGTGTATGCAGGTTTTCCTTACAACCAAACACTTTAACAGGTGATTCCACTGATTAACACACCTTCAGCCACAGAAGAGCGTTAATCAGTACACGGCCCTCCATGGCACATGGTTCCCCACCCCTGATCGAGAAGAAATGAAGCTTTGACTTTCCCTTAAAAATGATCAGCAGTTTCGAGCTCCATGACAAATGACTGTGTGAACTTTGGGTCTGTGAAATATCTGACCAGTCGGGTTAGTCACACACACACACACACACACACACACACACACACACACACACACACACTAAGGTTTACTGTCCTTATTAGCACAAGCCCGAGTCCTAATCCTAACCATAACCCTTTGAGCCCGATCGGCCCGCCAGCGGGCCCAAAAACACTGGACGTAATTGGGCGCTGTAAAAATGTACTGAAATTTGACGGCAGTGTTTACTTTCAATTCTCAATCAAATTTTGGACTCTAATGCTCACAAAACAGGGTCGGGTGTCTGTCTTAGTGCATACATTACCTTTTTATGGTGATTTTAATCTGTTTCGGTACGAAACGACCACTGCGGAATCAAAGTTGAATAGTGTCGCGTAGACTTCTTCTTTACGGCAGTGTTTGTAGTCTTTGGAAAGGGGAGAAGCTACTGAATCAATTGACACCTACCATTCCAAGAACTGCAAATCCCAGCTACGTAAAACTTAGAGCGTAAAACCTGCGCAAACTATGCGCTCTCGCTGTCTTTTACGCGCAGCGCCCCACAGACGAAGGCAGACCGCTGAACTGCACCCTGCACACTCGGGATGTCCTCCGAACCGCTAGCCACTGAAGTGCTTATAAAAAAAAAAAAAAACATTTCAACCATGGAAAAAAAAACTTTGGCTGACATCCTCTTTGAGATACAGCGGGGGTCCGACGTTGACTTAGAGGATTCGCTCCGACAGCAGCAATGACACCGGCTCTGTGGAGGAGGCTCTGTTTATGAGTCGCGTGGACCCCGTTTACGAGTGAGTACTGGTATTTGCATTTATCTATAAGGCTCAGTGTTGTGTAAATTGTGTAATTTTTTATTTTCATGGAAAACCAAATCCCCCGGTTTGTCATAAACCTGTAAACACAGTAGTAAACAGTAGTAGTAGTAGTAGTAGGAGTAGTAGTAAACACAGTAGTAGTAGCAGTAAACACAGTAGTAAGCTTGGCAATTCAATAGTATTGAGTATTATTTTACCGTATTTGTTTATTTTTGGCTAACTTTGTTTTCAGATATTGCATTGTATCTGTAAATACAAATGTAAACAAATAATAGTAGAGGTCATGGTCATGGCATGAAATGTACAACTGTTATTATTTATTTTTGTTCTACATAGTAATTTTTCACCATTTTCTTGGCCTCCAAGAAGAAAGGAGTGAGGAGTGTCCAGGTCCATCGGAGGTTTTCACACCTCAAGCACTCCCTGCACCAGTCACCCCCCCCCCCAACCTTGCCTGCAAGAGAGGTGTCACCGCTTATATCAAGGTAGTAGAAATTGATGTGAATCATCAGTCCTCTAAATATGTTGCTTTCAACATCTGTAGTCCTTCTTTCCTGCAGCAGTGAGGAGGGAGAAGAAGTACCAAAAGAACTGCTGCTGGAAGGCCATTCCATCCCCTTATTGCAGATTGTAAATAGTTCAATTTGTTGCACTCCTTACTGAGATTTCATTTGCTCTAATTGTGTTTGCTGTGTTTCATATTGTTATATATTGTTTTTTTAATTTTATATTTGTTGCACTCTTACTTTATTTTACATTGTTTGCACAGAATGGTTATTTGTTTCTATGTTTGCACTTTTCTGAAAATAAATATACTCCCTGTGGAGCCAAAAAAGTAGAAGTTTCTGTTATTTTTCATTATTCTGTACAAACAAAAAATGATGAGGCACAAGGTAAATTTCATATCCAAAAGCTCCACTAATTAGTAGTAGACAACTAAAATTAAAATTTATTGTAATTTGGAGCCAGAGGTAGAAAATAATCCCTTTGGCACAATTTGGCACAAAAGGGTGCCAAATTGTGCCAAACTGAGTTCTCTCCTGGGTGTATCCTTACAAAATCCTTGATGTGGGCTTCACTGTTCGCCCAAATTCTATCAACTTTGGTAAATTTGTGGTCAAGGAGTGGATGAAGCTTATCAGTGGTGTCTGGGTGCATGAAATCATTGCTAGCATAGTGTTTTCCTCTGTCAAAAAAATAAAATATTTTGGCGAGAGTAAAAATACGTAATTTTTCCTCTAGTTTATTCCAATTTACTCAGGCTTAATGACAGATACAACACTTCTGACACTTGGAACACATTCTCTGAAGTCTCTAGATGTCCAAGGACACCAAGAACATGCATATAACCTTTAGTAAAGTGTAGTAATTACACATTTACTATGGGTATGTCTTTTTAGGCGTTTTCCTGAAAATATGCTGTGAGTGGAAGAGGTTAACTAAACTCAGTTCACACCTTAACCAAGAACGCCCTCCTTGTTTTGCTGCATTAGGACTGGTCTTTGGTCGCTATGGAGATCAAGGCTCCTGCGAGAGTGAACACTTATACCTGAGAGGGCTCCATTAGGCAACAACACTATCACACATGTTCACACACACACACACACACACACACACACGCACACACACTAATAATGTACAGTTGTTTTTATCTTTATTTCAAAAACAAACAGCAATGATATGAAGCAAATACACAGACTCTTCAATGATTCAACAGTTTTTCCTTTATAAACAATTTTCTTTGCAATGAACAATAAATGTAACAACGTCTGATTCACTGGTCATTTAGAGCCTCGTCTGAAAAGTCTCCACAGCCAATTTCTCTTCTTCTTCTTCTTCTTCTTTGTCTCCTTCTTCTGCTTGATCCTTTTAATTAAGGCCTGGTCTTTGCGTTCCAGCTCAGTCTGCAGCTGCCGGATATGGGTCCCAGCCTCATCCAAAGCCAGGTGTCTCTGTTGGAGCTCATTCTGCAGCTGCCGGATATGGGTCCCAGCCTCATCCAAAGCCAGGTGTCTCTGTTGGAGCTCATTCTGCAGCTGCCGGATATGGGTCCCAGCCTCATCCAAAGCCAGATGTCTCTGTTGGAGCTCATTCTGCAGCTGCCGGATATGGGTCCCAGCCTCATCCAAAGCCAGGTCCTTCCGTTCCAGCTCAGTCTGCAGCTGACTGGTATTGGTCCTGAGCTCACCCATAGCCTGGTCCATTATATCTAGCTTGGTCCAAGCCTCCTTAAGCACATTCTGCAGGTTGCCCTCCAGGTGCTTGACCTTTGTTCTGGCCTCATCCACAGCCAGGTCTTTGCGTTCCAGCTCATTCTGCAGCTGCCAGATATGGGTCCCAGCCTCATCCAAAGCCAGGTCCTTGCGTTCCAGCTCAGTCTGCAGCTGACTGGTATTGGTCCTGAGCTCACCCATAGCCTGGACCATTATATTTAGCTTGGTCCAAGCCTCCTTAAGCACATTCTGCAGGTGGCCCTCCAGGTGCTTGACCTTTGTTCTGGCCTCATCCACAGCCAGGTCTCTCTGTTGGAGCTCATCCTGCAGCTGCCAGATATGGGTCCCAGCCTCATCCAGAGCCAGGTCCTTGCGTTCCAGCTCAGTCTGCAGCTGAATGGTATTGGACCTGAGCTCACCCATAGCCTGGACCATTATATTTAGCTTGGTCCAAGCCTCCTTAAGCACATTCTGCAGGTGGCCCTCCAGGTGCTTTACCTTTGTCCTGGCATCATCCACAGCCAGGTCTCTCTGATGGAGCTCTTCCTCCAGGTAGGACACCATTGTTTCCTTCTCTTTCCGGATAACCTCCTCAGACGTCAGTCTGAGCTGCAGAGACAGTTTTTCTTCCTCCTGCTTCAAGACTTCAGCTCTCAGCTCCTGCATTTCTTCCTGAAGCTTCTGAAATGCCATCTTGAGGGATATCAGTTCCTGGTTTTCTGAAACCATCTCCTTCTGTATCAAGCGTCTTATAGACTCGGTCAGGTCCGATTTGTCTTTCAAAGTCTTTCTCTGAGGTTGTTGTCTGTCACTGGATGTACAAGTGTGAGAAAATTTAAACCAAAAGTATTCTCATATGTACTCACATGCTTTCTGACATCATTTTTTTCTGACATAAATTCCAAACTCAGAAGCTGACAAACCCTCTCTGACTAATGTCTTTGATCTCTGAGATCTCTTTCATGTCATCATTGGCATCATCTGTCTGCATCACCAGCATCCAAATTCCGACCTTGTTCTCTGGCCGACTCTGTCGTCGTCTCAAGATGCCTTCCAATCACAGTGTGACCCACAGGCAGTCAAGCCCAGCTGGTGCTGCATCAGACTCACCTGCATGCACACAGGCTCTTCCTGTCCCTGGAGCTGATAAATAAATGTCTGGGATTTATTTACATTATGTATACATATATTTTAATGTAAATGTTACACACACACACACACATACATACACACACACACACACACACACACACATACATATATATATACCAGTAAAGAACACAACTCCATTAAACCAGCAAAATAGACAAGATATACTGTATGTGCATGTTTTCATTTAAAGGTCTCGCCAACAGTACTGTCACAGAAGCAACAGACAGAACTAAAACACCTTTTAAAGCAGTTTTAAAAGTGGGGCATTGATTTGCCCATTTTTTAAATTGTATGCCTACCAAGGTCATGGACATGTGCATGGAGATAACAATAAATCCATCATGTCTAATCTTTCAGGCTCTCACGTTGAGTCCAACAATGGGAGTCATCTCATTTCCTGTAATATCATGCTGCATTAATTTACCATCTGAGAGCACAGCAATTTAAAAAATTATTACCTGTGAGGGTCGAAGGTCTTACACAGAGGACTGTTTAATTTGATGGAGTCTGAAGTGTACAGTTTGTAGATGATTAACAGAGAACTGTTGTTCCGTAAATGATATCATCCTTAAATTAAGATTCTGAGAGTTAATTGAGAGGGTAACACAGTGCAGAGGACAAACAATGGACAGATTCAACTAGTGGCTGCACGGTGGTGCAGTGGTTAGCACAGTCGCAAGAAGGTTCTGGGTTCGAGTCCCGGCTCGGGCATGGCGTCTTTCTGTGTGGAGTTTGCATGCTGTGCCTGTGTGAGTTCTCTCCAGGTACTCTGGCCCCACTTTCACAGTGGGGACGAGGTTGATTGATACTCTGAATTGACTGTAGGTGTGTGTGAGTGTGAATGGTTGTCTGTCTGTATGTGTTGGCCCTGTGATGGACTGGTGACCTGTCCAGGGTGAACACTGCCTCTCACCTGTACCTGCTGGGATAGGCTCCAGCCCCCCTGCGACCCTTAATAGGAGTAAGTGGAAGTAATTGGATGGATGGAGATTCAACTAGTATATCAGCATAATTCCCAGTTTTTGTTTTGTTGTTTGCAGAGCAAAGTGCATTGAATTTAGGAGTCATGAGGAACCCAAAATCTTTATAACTTCACTGAAAATTTTCAAAGACTTAAATTTTACCTCTCTACTTCGGTCTCTATGACAACAATAAAGATCATACATCTTTTTGTCCACTCAATACATTTGACACCTTTTTACCAACTTGAAAGGGGCCTCCAAGGATTACACCAGTCAATAGCACCATTCATTTAAAAAAACTACCTTAAATTATGTAATTAGCTAAATACAGGACAGAGCAGGGATCCTTCAGGAGCCCCCATGCCACTAGTTTTGTGTATGGTGTGGTGTGATGGGTCAGGTCAACTTTCTCACATCCCCCCTCAGAGAATGTATAAATATCCCTGCTGGCAAAAAAAAGAAATAAACAAGTCTAATGATAAGTATTGAATAGAAGTATACCAAATACAGTTGTGTGTTTGCCTTTCTTCCTGTTTATTAAACCAGCCAACAACAGCATTTTCATCAACACCCAGGTTCCTGAGAAGACATTACAATGAACTAAAGCACCTTGCAGAACCCAACATCACATGCAAACTCCAGAAAGACAGAAATATCATCTTTCTTTGATCCAGGCTAATCAAGCAAAACATTACCACTTAGATTATTTAAGATTACAACTCTGTTGTGCTCTGTCATCATACATGTGAATAATATCATCTATTGTTCACGGGTGGCGGCAGCTCAACACTCTATTATCCTATTTTCTTCTACAGCAGTTGGTGAGCTGTGATAAACAAAACCTGTACAGGCTTGCAGAGGCAACACACGGTCAGTAGGGGGAGAAAAAGCACATGAAGTCAGATACAAACTCCTTGAGACACTCATTGAGGTTTAGTCACAGAAAATACAGACGTCTTCCTCTTAGGAGATAAATATAAATCTATTCTGTATGTCCTTGCCCCACTCAGTTTTGCTGCCTGCACTAAATAAATTATGTGTTTGTTAATTGGGACTCAAACACGCAAGTGTAAGAACCATTACAGACATGATTCCATGAACACTTGCAGCGTTGAAGTCTCGCTGTGGGGAAGACTTCCTGGTGTAAGCCAGGTTTTACAGCAGGTGGACACAGCTCCAGCCACCTCTCAACTGCCTTTTCTCTGAGTGCTTCATCTCACCAATAGAGCAGCAGAGCTCGGTGTAATCGGACCATCCACTGACCCATCTGGGCTGCAAGGACTCCTGTGTTACATCTTTGACTCTCTGCTAACCCAGGAGGGAGCAGAGGGAGCACAGTGGGGTGATAACTAGTCTTAAATTGATTTGATGAAAACTAATAGAACACAGAGGCAATACACCCTGTGTACAATATTAGATCTCCTTTAATATACCAAGCAAGGATATTAGCAGTAGCCTACACTGAAAGGTTTTCAAAACATTTTGCATGTCCTACATTATTAGGGGAGTGTAAGATGCAGTTTGAGTTGACATCATTGCTAAGTTTTAGTATGTAAATTAATAAAATGAGAAACTTGATTACACTTAGGCTGCATTCCTATAGTCTATATAGCAATTTAATCAGCACCATTTTAAAAAAAAGACATCACAGCAGGAAACAAGATCCAGTAACTTCCAAGTGGGAATCTATATGATACTGATGTGGAGGTCTTCAGAACTGGTGGAGAAAATGTATGAATGTGATAAACATGGTACTATAGTTTAAAAAGGTGACTAGTCTTCAGTCAAGTCATGCCATTTTGCCCTTGCTGACTTTTCAGACCCGGCCTCACATTGCGATGGCAAGGACATTGTGGACAAGCAAGAAAAGTGCTGCATGAAGAATGGATCTGAACTGGGCCCATATCTGGCCCAGCTATCAGCCTCATGTAGCTCCATGTGTCAACACCCTGACGAATTGGAGGAATAAGTGTATTTTCTCTATTCTGCATAGCCGTTGGGACTTCAACCTCCTCTGTCATCGCTCACTTTTCCTTGAATAGAAAAAAGATCCCTCAACTTCAACTAATGTGAGGACAAGAAGTGCAAGTGAATCCTCGCCGCTGCTCCACAGAGGACAGAGTCAGCCGATTGTATTTACTTGGGTTATAACACGAGTGCATTATTAATGGTGCACATGACTGCTTTCCGTATTGTTTTTCACATTCTAGTTTCAGCACTAAATACAACAGACTAATGAATCTGAACTGTTGCATGCACTAGATTAATTAGCCTCATTTAGGTGGTCATATTTCATCCGGTCTGGTCTTGTCGTCCTCCGCTTATCCAGGTCCCCGGGGTCCCATTCCAGTTGAACATGCCATGGGCTAAGGCCCAACCCCCAGGTGCTCGCCCACAGGCCCCTACCCTGGGCCTGGCTCCAGGGTGGGGCCCCGGTAACCTTTCGGACTGGGTACACAGGCTCTATGTTTTTTTTTTTTTCCCATGAAGGGTCTTTTGGACCCTCTTTGTCTGGCCCTTCACCTAGGACCGGCCTGTCTTGAGTGACCCTACCAGGGGCAAAGCATAGCTCCTAGGGTCCTTAGGGCACTCCTCCACCACAGTAAGGTGATGGTTCCAGAGGGAGGTCCAAAGACTTGCAAATGGGGACTAGGCTAATTGGATACTCTTGGCTGGCTGTGAGTGTGAATGGTTGTCTGTCTCTATGTGTTGGCCCTGCGATGGACTGGAGACCTGTCCAGGGTGAACCCTGCTTCTCACCCAGAGGCTGCTGGGATAGGCTCCAGCCCCCCACCACATGATATTTATGCAAGATAAACAGATAACTTCACAAATCAAAGCATGAGGGCTTGTGGAACAGGATATGTAACCTGGTTGACCTATAATACTGACATCAAATTAGCCCTCTCAGGGTTCGTTTGGGAGATGGCGGATTGGAGTGGAGTGCGACAGATTTTAATCCTTTGAATCATATTTTTCTTCATCATGCTTTTTGTAACATCTTGTTTGGCATGAACAAATGTCCTGGGAAAAGCATCTGCATGTTTTGAATATTCAACTCTTTCATGCAAGTAGTTTTATTACATTTAGGTAGGAATCATCTGATGCTTTAGCATTTTAAGACTTGAATTAATGATTCAACCCCACCATGTCAAGTTCAGAGTACAGGAAAAGTGTAAAATGGAGCTTATGCTCGTAAATTGAGTACATCAAAATGTAAGCGGTCCAAGTAAGCGGTTTGAAAAGCTGCTAAAAAAGATTTTCCAATGGGCTCTGTTTTTGTTGCAAATGTCTTTTTTTTACAGGTGTAAATTGGTATGTGGTTAAAGTATGTGTTCATTTTTCTAAATTTTGATCAATTTTTATCTTTAGAAATTTAAACTCATGACTACAGCATCTGGCAAACTTTTAATATCTAATTTGTTATGGGCAGGTCTAGGACTGAAAAAAAAAACATATGGTGTGTCTTCTTGGTAGTTTTTCTTTAATTGTTGCTTCAGTCTAGCTCAAGTAAAGTGTGAGCATCAAAGCAAATGGTCATAGATTTGAGCTGCATCTTGGAACGGCTACTAACTGGCAATTTACACCTGTCAGTGACGACAATTTTGAGGTCGTTTTGTGAAGGTACTTCAGACGGTGAGAAGAAGGACGTGATGCGTACGTCTCTTCAGAATTGTGTTCGCTGTGTTCTCAGTGTTTAAATATCGATTTGTATCTAGCTCTCCAGCCTTGTGACAGATCTTGAGACGGATGAAATTCCTGATGTTCCAACAGAAGGAAGTGAAGGTCTGAATCAGAGATGATGGTGCGGTGATGATGGCTATCAATATGATGGTGATGATTATGATGCTACAGCTGCACAAAGATACTAGAGAAACACATGATACACATCTGGTGATACGGTGTTAAGTCCCACCAGACTCCCTGAAGGTTGTTGGATAGCAACACAATGCCCCTCACTCTCTCTCTTTTCTCCTGCCAGTTGTCCCTGATTTATTGTGACTCAATCAAGAGCCTTCTGTAAGACATCTGTAAGAATTAAACTTCTTTTTAAGAACCTGTATTCTGTACATACAAACTCTGTTTAAACCAGGAACACATTAGATGAGACCTGTTTCTGCATAACTTTCTATCCACTTCTCTATTACTCAAGCAAATTGAATTTGAACATTTTTGGAAGCGTTCAACTCGCTTAATTTACATGAAAAAGGTTACTTTATCACTGGAGGTACTTGAGAATGAGGAAACTTGAGAATGCTGAACTATTTTATACCATATGGAAAAATATGAAAATCCCTGTTATGCTACCAGAGTGAAAAAAAAATAGAAATGTAAACATAACCTCAATTAACCATGACAGCAAAGAATTCTGTTTTACAATAGTTATCTAATTGAAAAGACACCCATGCCATGCTGTAATTCAAATGGACCATTTCTGAGTCTTCAGCAGGCCTGCTGGCTGATGGAGATGTGCAGAATATGTGTCTTTGCTCAGAAAGAATATTTTGCCTTTCAGTTAATCTGCAGCAGCTTTTATCAGCTCTATGTGAGGAAGGAACTGATGGAAACAGGTAGACATACTAACTTTTCCCCATTCAGATGTGACACTATAAAGTATTTTAAAATTATTAATAGAGGTAATATGACTCTATTCCCCGTGGTAAATTGGCAATCTTGATGAACCACGGCATCTCCAGGGTGTTCAATGATACCTGACCTGCCAGGTACACTGCCTCAGACACGCGTCTGAGAAAGCAACAATAATTATCAGCCAACTACACCACATTCTGTGGACGGAGAACTTACTGCTGCCTTCCAGTCGATGCTAGAATGTGCCCAAAAGCAAAACAAATCACAAGTTTTTTATTCCTTCGACTATTAAGCTCTTAAGAACAGACCCCACCCATTTTACATAAAATAGACCTATTTTTTATGGGATTTATTTTATTATTAAATTTATTTATGGGATTTTGTTTTTGGGATTTTTATCATTGATTTGATTTATTATATGTGCCCCCATGTGCCTCTTAATGTTTCCATCCATCGTCGTCTTATTCCTTACTAGTAAGGGTCATGGGGGGGGGCTGGAGCCTATCCCAGCATCTACGGGCGAGAGGCAGGGTTCACCCTGGACAGGTCGCCAGTCCATCGCAGGGCCAACATACAGAGAGGAACAACCATTCACACTCACAGTCACACCTACGGTCATTTCAGAGTATCAATCAGCCTCGTCCCCACTTGATGTCTTTGGACTGTGGGAGGAAGCCGGACTACCAGAGAGAACCCACGCAGGAACAGGGAGAACATGGAGACTCACACAGAAAGATCCCACGCCCGAGCCGGGACTTGAACCCAGAACCTTCTTGCTGTGAGGCCACAGTGCTGACCACTGCACCACCGTGCAGCCTCCTCTTAATGTTTCCTTTCTGATTTTGTACTGATTGATGTTTGTGTGCATGTGGAAAGCCTGCAAAGGAATTGCCCATTCAGAATAAATAAAGTTGTACCCTGCTCGCCTTTCTTCATCTTGCGGCACAGTTATTGTCAGTCCCCTTCATCCAAATAAAACGATTGCTTTCTTTTGCTTCCTCTGACAAGGACTTGCTGCTTTCAGGAGGGAGAAACCCCTAACACCCTTTTTATCCCACTTGAAAAGGGATTTTTTTCATCTTCCAGTGGTTGTGGTCAGCTTTACTTGCCACTTAAGAGTCTTTTTTTCTCTCATCAAACCTCTTTAACCCATTGCAAGGCATATAGTTAATTGTCTTTCCCAATCCCCCTTCTAACTCCACTTCCATTGAGAATTCCTGCATTCCTGAATAAATGCTTGGGATGTTGGACTGCTGGTATGAATGCCTTGAGGTAGACCTTTTTGGCTTTTGTTTCCAGGATTGATGCCAGCTGTCTAAGAACTTTATGCTGTGAAGCGAAGCACTGATTCCTATTTGGACAAGATGTGCGTGAGCAAAGATGGGATTAACCAGCTATTTCCATGGAAGATTTCCTAGCAGGCTCTGTGCATGAGCAAACTTATTAAGCGTGTTAATATGTGCAACACTTGACTGTTTGAGAGGATGCTCACCCCCTGTATTTTGTGAGTATTTGCATAATTTTTCATCACCAAGCTGTTTTCATTTATCCGTTTGCCATTCAGTCAGCAGTCATACACCATCAAAAGGGAGGTTTTTTTTTTTGAAGGAAATCAGGAAATGAAAAAAAGAGTTGTACCGATGAGTGACACAGGCTGATCAACCTCACAGTTAGTATATGAGGACTGAAATGATCTCAAAATGTAGAAACTTTCTACAATTTTCTATCTCTTCCCTTTAGTCCTCATTATATTTATATCTCTCCATTTCGCAGTCCTACATGTCATGTTTCCCCTCATTGTAGGCCATCAGATATGAGTGTTGTGTCACAGCCTTACATGTCACGCAGACATGCCGACTGTATCACCCTTTTTCTGTCTGCATGAGAAGAAGAAGAATTAACTTTCACTTAAACCCTTTGTTTTTTGTGCTCACAAGACCCTAACCTTTTTTGCAGTGACCTGAGAATCTTAAATCTACATTGCAACCCTGAGGTGAATGCCCATCTCCAGCTGGAAAATTCAAGAGCTCTGGCCGCCACTCACCATCCTAAACCACCTCCTTACTCAGACCTTTCATACAGACTTAAACAGCGCAGGTTGTGCATAGATACCAGAGACTGCCTCATGCTCTGGTGTAAGACACATGGGCACTGAGAAAGTTACTATTTGATGAGCTGGGGACATAATGAGGTGTGCTGTGCATCCACAACAATGTGTTGCTCTGTTTACCTGTGAACTGGTGTCACTAAATTTTAGAAATCAAGTTAACAACACTTTTTTCCACCTATTTTCACTTTTGGATGCAAATGCACAAAGAATAACTACTTTTATTCAAGAAGTGGCAAATACTTCAGAAACTTAACTGTTATGAACCCAGCTCTTAGAAGGGAAAGGGAAATAACACACACTACCTGATGTATGGATGGCATAATTATAGTGATTTTCATTATATTGTGAGTGGGGAAATTAAAGCCAAAACCAACAGAAAAGGGCCACCAGGTGCTGTCAAATCAATAAACAAATATACAAAAAGAGGACTCCTTAAAATAAAACAAAGCTAACTGTCTAATGACTGAAGTGACATGTGAGTTACAACAAATCAAATATTCCTAAAACAAAAGCCTAACTGACTACTTCAGTGATGAAAACAGAAGTACAAGTGAACAGCACCCCAAAACAAAGCGACAAAGATCCTAAAAATGAGTGCAGACAAACAAAATCTGTAATAATCCTAACCCTGGCCAAAATATGGGTTCCACACACGTTAATTTTCAGCTCTAATACACAAACAAAGGCAACCCAGTACTCATGCTATTTGCACTCAGTGTCTGCCAGCGTCTCTTGTCCACATTGAGCCTTTATAGCAGTGGCCCCCAAACTACGGCCCGCTGGCCGGATATGGCCCGCCTCCACATTTGGCCCGGCCCCCTGAACAATACCAGAGACCCATTTTGATTTTTTTTCCATATGTGTGTATTTGTATTTGATAATAAAATTGATAGCTAGCTATGAACTATTTTCATTATTAACTATTAAGGTGTGTTCACACCAAACGCGACGCAAATTTTCACGTCGCTTCATTCGCGTTGAAAATTCACATTGCCGTTTGTTGTGAACACAGTCAGTTATTAACTATTTCATACACGCATAGAGCGTGACATTCTATTCCACCCTTCTGCAGTTAGTGCTCCTATCTGGCAACCCCCACAAAAAAATCCTAGACCCGAACCCAGGGAGGGTTATTTGGTGGTGTCATTATAGATTTTCTGACTTTTTTTCTCTGAAGAACCCAGGGAGGGTTATTTGGTGGTGTCATTATAGATTTTCTGACTTTTTTTCTCTGAAGAACCCAGAGAGGGTTATTTGGTGGTGACATTATAGATTTTCTGACTTTTTTTCTCTGAAGAACCCAGAGAGGGTTATTTGGTAGTGTGGCTTTCTGGAAAACAATACATTTTTATGTTTAGGCAACCCCATGATCGTCACACTTTTTCTGTTATAAACTGACCCTGGCCCCCCATCGGAGAAGGGGAAAGTTATGAGGCCCTCACAGTAAAAAAGTTTGGGGACCCCTGCTTTATAGTCTATCCCCCTTGCTGTCACTCTCACGTTGGTGGGGCCCTGCACCAATCAGCTGCCGGGGATCTAGACGGACCGGAGGGACACGCACGCTGGAGATGGATGCTTCTGTGTAAGGCAACAGGGAAACACAAGGAAGGGGAGGAACAAGCCTCGCGGCTCAAGGCCATAACAATAACACCTACTCTTAAAAGCACCTGCTTCATTTGCATCGCCACTGATACAGTGATGATGAATCTGCTAAACAAGGTGCTAACCAGCTCATCAAGAGCAATTAATGGTTCAGTATCTCACTCAAGGACACTTTGACAGGGTCTCTCGAGGAGAAGCAATCAGTGACAGATTAATTTTGCTTGACAGGACTAATGAAATCAGACTGTTCTTTGCCAATAAAGCAGAATTAATCCAGACTGAGTAAGAGATACAAAAAGAGATGAGGATGAGAGAGACCTTTTTCCTGTGAGACGACAGTGCACTGCAACACTGTGCCACCCTCATTTTTTCAGATCTCCACTGGACATTTAATCTAACTCCTTGGTGAAAGAGAACATACATGTTTCATGTTTATAATAAAGACAGTCTTCTTAAGGTGCTCCTAATTCTAAGTAAAAAACATGCTTGGAAGTTCTAAATCCCATGTCTGATGCTCAAAACGCACATCTTCAGTGTGTTCGTAACCTCCAGCACAGAGTTATGTGGCTGATTACACCTCCTTCCTCATTTACCTAACATCTTCCCACTGTTCTTGTGGCTGCAGGGTCCATTTGCCAGTTCTGATTACTCCATGCTTTGTTAGTCATAGTGATTGTCCCTATTATCAGCTTCCTCATGAGGGAAATAATGGAGCTGATACTAATTGTAATTGCCTACTGACTGACTGACTGACTGAGGCATCACGGTGGTACAGTGGTCAGCACTGTTGCCTCCCAGCAAGAAGTTTCTGGGTTCCAGTCCCAGCTCCATCACAGGATCTCTCTGAGTGAGTCTGCATGTTCTCCCTGTTCCTGTGTGGGTTCTCTCTGGTACTCCAGCTTCCTTCCACAGTCCAAAGACATCAAGAGGGGACGAGGCTGATTGATACTCTAAATTGACCACAGGTGTGGCTGTGAGTGTGAATGGTTGTTTGTCTCTATGTGTTGGCCCTGTGATGGACTGGTGACCTGTCCAGGGTGAACCCCACCTCTTAGCTGGGATAGGCTCCAGCCCCCCGTGACCCTTAACAGGATAAACGAAAGAAAATGGATGGGTTGTGGGGGGCTCCCTGTTTATCTTGCATGAACATCATTTCGGTTCACCCTGGACAGGTCGTCAGTCCATCCAGGGCCAACACGTAGACAGACACCCATTCACACTCAGAGTCACACCTACTGTCAATTTAGAGTATCAATTAGCCTCGTCCCCTCTTGATGTCTTTGGACTGTGGGAGGAAGCTGGAGTACCAGAGAGAACCCACGCAGGCACAGGGAGAACATGGGGACTCACACAGAAAGACCCCGAGCTCCAGCCGGGGCTCAAACCTGGAACCTTTTCCCTGTAAGACGACAGTGCACTGCACCACTGTGCCACCCTCATTTCATTTCACATTTGAATATTTGATTTATAATGTCATTTCAACCCGCAATACTCTAAATTGACCGTGTGGCTGTGAGTGTGAATGGTTGTCTGTCTCAATGTGTTGGCCCTGTGATGGACTGGTGACCCGTCCCGGGTTAAACCCTGCTTCTCACCCAGAGGCTGCTGGGATAGGCTCCAGCCCCCACTACCCTTAACAGGATAAGCAGTAGAAAATGTATAGATTGACTTCAACTAACATTTTTAGAATGCTTTTAGAATGAGTATCTGACTGAAAATTAAACACTTCTCACCAAAAAACACATTGCACATATTCTGAAAAACATTTTCAGAACATAAAAGCTCTAGCTCTGTTGACATCTGTTTTACCAAAAGAAAAAAAAAATCAATCAGAAACTAATATGGGTTAATCTAAAGTTATTACATAATTAATTACCAAAATAAATAAATAATAACCAAAGTACAGTTTTTTTGGTAGAATTTTGTATTTAATATTCATCAGGAAACGACTTGTAGAGCTTGGTTACAAGAGTAAGGAGGTTTTCTATAAAAATTGAATGATAAATTTCATCGCCCTCAAGAACAGCACGTAGAAAAATGAAGTATTATTCATGAACTTGAGTTCTCATTGTCAACATTCCTTTCCTTTTCCACCCTGTCCATGTAATTGGCTTCTGCTACCAAGGATTTAATGTGCTCCCAGGTTAAAAGGAGAGCACAGACAAGCTGTGGATGGATTATGACGACATTTGGATACAACATATGAGAACATTTGTTAGATTCTTGAGTTGGTCTGGATCTGATGACACCGAATCACCTTGGGGAAGGTATATGCCAAACTGTGATGCGTGTGCACTACAAAACAAAATCAAAACAAAAACAATACCCAGTGATAATTAACAGGTTCATTAGGCATGCATGGTGTGAGTGTATATGTGAGAAAATGAGGCAGAGAGAGAAATGTGTGTGTGTGAGTGTTTGCGTTGGAGGGTGGGGGTAGATCATTACGCGAGGTTAATTAATTGTTTTCTTAAATAAATAATGTGAAGCTGTGAGATTTATGGAAACACACAGCAGGAGCGTGCTGCTGGTGAGATAACGGCAGGAACAGAAGTTTAATTTATGATTCAAAATAGTTTACATAGTAAACCAAAGTATGCCTAAGCCCACAGAACAAATTGAACAAAGCAACGTAGATCAGTGCCACCACCAGTCGCTCTATTTTGACTTTACAGGAACTGTCACTGCAGTCTTTACCTTAACTGATGCCATCAACCACCAAGTCACGTGACCAACCTGGGGAGGCTTGGATCTCTGCTTGTGATGCATCCAGGTGAACATGCATGCTCCACTCCTCTGGATGACACTGACAGGGGTGGTACAACAGTATTTGGCTGGTACACAGGCTTACTTGTTTTGATGCCCAAATATGAAGAGGTGTTGTTTTGCAGAGTTTGGCGGTGGACTGGTCCCTGGTCTGCTGCCTGCTCACAAGTTTGGCGTTGAAAGGGATGGATCACCCAGAGATAAAATGCCGTAATCATCTACTCACGGTCATAACAATGGAAGGATGGACTTAAACAGGATTAATAATAATAATAATAATCATCATCATCTACCAAAAAATGAAGAGAATGGAAAATGTGGATGTTGCAAGTAAAGCAGCAAATGTGAGCTGCAGTGAGTCATTGGTTGTAATTATTGTAAGGGGCTTTACCTGTCATCTTCAGAAGTTTGTGTGTGTGTGTGTGTGTGTGTGTGTGTGTGTGTGTGTGTGTGCACGGTGTTGGACTTTGAAGATTGCAGTAACTTGTGGTATTGAGCCATGTTTTTTGCTGTGGTGGCAGAAGTTCACTTTTGGTTGCATTATTATTCGTAAAGTCATTTTTACCAGCAAACCTTTGATTTGTGGCTGTCATGGTCCACTTTGTGTGGGTCACAGGTGTTTTGTGTACTAAGTCTAGCAAACATACATGTTCCCTACACGTTGGCGACCTTGTTTCTTTGTGGAACTAAATGGTCATACTACATATTTCTCTTTTAGCGAAATCACATTTTTACTGCTTGGTCCTTCACCTGATGGGGGCGTCAGTTTATCAATCACTCCTCATAACTGCAGATGTAACCCTGTTCATGTAAATATTTGCTGTGTTGTGTTAAAAATATAAATACTTACTGTTTTGTTAAAAACATAAATAGCCTTTATACTTTATTGTTTTAAAAGGATAAAAAAGGCTCTTAAGCATACAAGAATTTCATGTAATGTGAGTTTTATTAAAACAGGAAACAGATGCATCTTAATTTGAAATTCTCAGAAGTGCAAGGAAGGTGAACTCCGCCCCCTTGTGGTGACTGTGAACTAGAAAGACGAGAGGAAAAGACCGGGAAAAGACAGGAGAAAAACACGGAGCTGTAAATGCTTTTCTTTGTGAGAGAATTGTCAGAAGAAGACCTGGATAACCACCAGCGGGGCGAACTTTGCTCTATCAAGATATTTTGGTGTTTATTTGGACTCTTCTGGTTTGTCGGCAGCGCGGCTGCGAACCACCACCATTTTGAGGCTTCAGGAGAGCCCTGCTTACATGTTCCTTTGGTAAGAAGAAACCTTTTTGCAACATTTGTGGATTGTTTTATGAATATTTGTTAAAGCAAGTGGTAAAACTGTAAGCTGACCACTGTGAAGGAAAGATTAAGAAAGTTAGATGTGATATGATATTGAATATTACTGTTATACAGGTCAGGTTTTTTTTTTTTGGATGTATGATTCTGCGTGCTGATCCAGTCCAGAGGTGGCGAGCTAACTGTACCAGGACCCACTGATGTCTGCTGATTTGGAGAGAGTTTGATTTCCTTTGGACTGCCTGAACTTTGCTGATCCTGCCAGGTGGAAGGGTAAAATTGCACTTGTTGTTCTCCTGCACATTCTGGAGAACACTAGAACTCACAAATTCGTGGTGTGGATTTACACCACAGTGCACTGTAAGCCCGAATAAGTTGAATCTACTCAAAAAAATAGAGGAAAGTGGTTGCCTTAAAAGATTTAAATAATGTACAATGAAAACTTGAGTGAATTAAACTTAAATTTGTCAAGATCTGGAATTGTTATTTGAAGTACAATGCACTTAATGTCAAGCTGATTTAACTTAAAATCTTGAGTAATATGAACTGCTGGGCCCAATTAATTGTACTTAGAATTTTTGGTGGATGAATTTTCATATTTATATTTTTAATATAAAATATATGTCAACTACAAAATTGGTGTAGAAAAATAAGAAAAAATCAAAGCCCAAACGTTATTTTTTTCCTTTTATTGATACTGAATGCAAGTCAGTGTCTTATAAAACTCTAAATAGAATGGAGGCTTAAAATTTGCCACAAATTTTCCTGAGAAACTTTTAAAAGTGGGTAGAACAGAGCTCCTGTTGTTTGAACAAGTGCACTCATCCTGAATGTAGACAGTCAAAATCTCACACTCGGAACAAAAAACACGGTTGGACACTGATGAACTCAGGTCTGCTTGACACTGTTACCAGATAAAATGTTTGATTCATAAAATTTAGATTTTTTTCAACAATGTATGACTATTGTCTCAGAATATTGACTTTTTTTTCTGGTAAATCACACTTTCTCTTAAACTATATTTTTCCCTCATAGATCTGTAGTTATCCTTTTGTCAATATATCTTCTGAGTGAATTTTTGAACAACAAAAATGAAATATCCTTCCAGACGATAAAAGTCACATTTATCAAGGAGGCTGACAACAAATGCACTCATTGGTACTTCAGCATAGGGACATTATTACATTCAAAACCTTGAACAAAGACAGGAGCTTCCCTTCTGACACTACTGCCAGCTAACTTAAAGGGTATGAACAGTGTAAACATGCAACATTAAAGCCAAAATACTTACTACGGAGCAGTAGCTAACTCTTCAGAACCCTGTTTCACACTGCAAGCTGGTTCTTCAAAGTCTGTATTTTGGGTGCCAGCTGTCCCCTACCCAGGTTCAACATTGCCTGCTGAACACAGTGGAATGTGTGTTTCATGCACTTTGGGTACTGCAGGTGTACGGCATAAATGAGTCTGAACAGGTTACAGAAAGCCTGAGGCAGGTGGGCTGGTTCATCCATCACCACACTCCCCTCCAGGATGATGGCTACATCGGATGGGTTGAGCTGAGGACTTTCTCCATCGATACAGAGGATTCCCAGTTGAGTTTGGCTGTACCCGTCCTTGTTGGTCACATCCTAACAGAGAAATAAAGACATCGGTTGGTAATTCTATGTTGCCCATCAAAAAAAGTACCTTTCACTGTTCATAATGGAAACCATCCTGCATTAGAAACTACAGCAAAGGTAATCGAGAAAAGAATAATGTTGGCCTTAATTTGGCTTTTCGACAGCTGCCATAACTGGATCTACACATTATAAGTGCACTGCTCACAAAAATTGAAGAACTACTTACTCAGAGCAAAGCTGAACATTTACTGCGGTAAAAGTTTATATTTCACCTGCACCAGACAAAAAAAGACCGGTAAAACTTACTTCAACTGCCTCTTCCGCTGCCCACTAACGTCCTTACTGCGGAGAAAGAAATGCGGCCGGTGAAAATGTCTATCTGGCTAACACAAGCTCCTAATTCTCACCAACTGTACCTCAGATTCACCCGTTTAAATCACTGTTCGTGAGGAAAACACAAAGCCAAACTCCAGGAGCGCAGCTGTGAAAAGTTAGGTGACGACAATCAACGGCCATCTGAGAACCTAACACGGTCGCTAACGTTAGCTTAAAGTAACGTAATGGCGCTCACCAGATTGTGGTATGGACGTCGCGGCGTTAACCTCCTCTTTCCTCGGTGGAAGCGCGGTACACAGCGGGTACACAGCGGGGTCCAGCTCCAGCGGTCGGTGAGAGGCGGTGTCCGACTCAGGGAGTGAACAATATCCCAGTAGACCGCGGTAGTGACGGCAGTCCTCCCGCCGTCAGCCTCCTCTTTCTCCGGTGGAATCGCGATGCACAGGGTCCGGCGTTCAATGAGAGGCGTGTCCGACTCCGGGTCAAAATAATCAGACTAACTGATAAACCACATTTCCCAACTACTTTTCAATTCCTGAAATTTTCGGTCTTTCCAAATTGTAACAACTGACCAACAGCGACGAAATGGAGGGCGGTAAAAACGGGGTGTTTCTCTTTCCCACAATGCGTGTCAAAAGATAACTCAATGAATGAAAGTGATCACGGCTAAAACTTGATGAATTAAAGCTGATGTAATGTAAAGTTGTTGACACATGCATTACCAGGGCTCTCAAGTTTTGAAGTGAGTTCAGAGTCAGACTTTACCAGGGGGGGGGGGGGGGGGGTTCCTGTGCTATGTGCCTTGGCCTCTTGTACACTCATGCCTACAACAGAAGTTTCTGGTGTGTAGAACTGTGTAATAGTGCTGGCTGAGTTTAGAGCCTGTTCTTTAGCACGATGTCCCCGGCTTTCTACATGCCTGCTTATGTCCCTCACACCTTGATGGGCACAAGAGTTTTCTTGTCTGCAGACAGAGCACCAGTAGAAGGAGCTAGTGGTTCCTATTGTGATGAATGGCCATCGGCCATGGCCATTCTTTCTTGTTTCTTGCTTTTCCACTGTCTCAGCTATGGTGTCCTCCACAGTTTCTTCCACAGATTTTTTCTCTACTGATACCATAGCTGTCTTCTTCACTGTCTCCTCTGCAGCCTCTTCTACAGTGTCCTCCACTACTGCCCTCTCCACAGTCTCCTTTTCTGTGCCTAATCTGGCCACCTTTTTAGGGAGCTGGGAGAAGCATGAAAGGATGCTTGTTTGCCTCTTCCCTGACATCTCTGAGGGCAAATGCAATAATTACTACAATGCATTGTCTGGATAAAATAAATATATATATAAATAATAAGTTAACCCACAGTAACTGCTGCTAACTTCCATCCCCGACACACACACACACACACACACACACGCACGCACACACTCGCTCCCACTCCTGCTACCAGGACAAACATCCATAGACAGTATAAAAGAGACTAGAGACTATTGTACAGCAACGAATAAATGATGAGATCACTTACCAGAACCATCGGATCTGTTTGCCCTCTTTAGCAAGCCTGCTTCTTTTCGGCAAGTGTCCGTCTTCCTCAGTAACCGCGGGATATCAAAATCCGACCGGAGACAACAATGCTCCTTTTTGATTGGCTGTTCGGTAGATATACTTTATTTGATTGGCTTGCCCGTGGCGCGCACCTTCTGAGCTCTCGGGCGGGGGTGTGGAGGGGAGGGGAGGCCATGAGAGGAGACGAGGTTCACTTGATTCCTACCTGTTCCCCTGTTATAGCGGTGCAACTTGGTGGACGTCACTGTGGTGATTTAAATGCGTGAGGAATTCAATGTGTGGCGTGAGAGCGTGTGAACGGGTCAAAATGCGTGTGTCACACGCTCATTGCGTGAGACTTGAGAGCCTTGTGCATTACTGTCAAACTTAAGTCTCATAAACTGATATTTGATAGTAAGCTAGGATCATATACTCACATTTTAAAGTAATACAATAAAACTTAAACCATGTAAGTAGACTGTAGTTTATTTTGTACTTGCATATGAAATCCGGGCTAACAGTGTGGCTGATTTAAAAATCCAAGGGTGTATTTTGTTTCCATATTTAGTGATCTGGCGCCAGTATTTATTTTTCTTATTTTGTGAACACATTTGTGCTTTTCTGGTGAACAGTTGTTGACTGTTTAATACAGGTATCTAAACTAAATTTTCTGTGTGGTCTCATTAATTAATAATTAAATCCTTACTGCTCCAGTAGATGAACCTTATCTTTAAAGTTGAACATTTCTATACATTTCCATACTGAAGTGGGTGTTACACAGACCACCAACAAAATGGTGAGTAAAGCTTCCCCATTACAATGAGGACTGGTTTTATTGATACTTCATGTTGTTCAAGTCAACCGCTCATTCATGATTAAGACACTAAATTAAACTTTTATTCATGCATGGACCACAACTTATGAAACAAAGTAATGAGACTGAGCTTCAATTTCGTGTTTCCTCCACTCCTCCGTGTTTCCTCCACTCCTCCAAAATGGCAGACCCTCCATGACAACAGAGGCGAGTGGATAGGGGCCAGACACCTGCTGTCTCTGCATTCTCCACAGAGAGCAGGGAGGGAAGCTCTGAACAGAACCAGAAGAGAGAAGTTAAGCTTTAGTTGTCAGGTAAAATAACAAGAAATGTGAAGTTGTTTAAGCATCGTGGAGATGAACACCATATCAGGAAGATTAAACAGGACAACATACAAATTAATTCACCTGATCTTTTTAGGTTGTCCGTGAACGTCTGCATGAACCAACCCTGAGTCGATGCTCTGCTTCTGGAGCTGCTGTAGACAATGACCACATGAGGCATGGTGAGGTGGAACAGTTTCAGGAAGAAACGGAAAATGTCATCCTCCAGTAGCCTCACAAACCCTCCAGCCTCTCTCACAGTGGTAGGATCAAATTCTCCTGAGTCCCTGATGGTTTCACAACACTGGAGCAGGTCTTCTTTGTGCACAAATACAGTGTTCACCGCTCGGCTGTGCAAGTTCCACCTCACTGTGCTTGCTCCTGGGACTCTGTGGGCCACCACTTTATCAAGCACGCTGGTTCTCTTGAGATCTTGAAAAAAAAGCCAGAGAATCCAGCCAGGTCTGAGAAGAAGTTCCTCACTTTTGGGACATGGAAAGTCCCCTGCTGCATGAGAAGGTTAAGCTGGTGAGCATAGCAGTGGACGTAGTGTGCATTCACGTAAACATCCTGGACCTTCTTCTGCACACCACCTGTGGTTCCTCTCGTGACACCTGCTCCATCGTATGCTTGGGAAATGAGCTGGTTCTTCTGGCCATCAGGGAGAATGGAGCTCAACCTATCCAGAAGTGCTGAGGCTCTTTGGAGAGGCATGAACTCAAAAAAACAACAACAACAAAACCCTCTCTTGGACATCATGGACTTTGTCAGAGTAGCAGATCACAAGCACCAGCTGACACTGAGGGGAAATGTCCATTGTTTCATCAGACTAGATGGAGACAAAGTTTGCGCCCCCGATTTCTCCAGTGATGCTCTCTCTCAAAACTGACAGCATGCAGTCAAGGAGTTCATTCTGTACAGTCTTCGATGTTCCCTTAAACTTATTGGCAGTCCGCAGGTGCTCATGTAGAACTGTATCCAGTGATGCTACAAAATTCACCAATCCACTAGAAACACCTGGATTTTCTGAGCTCTCACTTTCATCATGGCCACGCAGGGCAGGTTGAAATGCACCACAGAACTTTACAGTCTATTATTTTAGATAGGATGTGCCTATTTTTTTTTGTCAACCTCCTCATTATGCTTACAGATCCCTGTCCCGTAGCCTTCATCAAGCTGACATGAAATGTTTATTTTTCCAGACACGGCAAGTCCCAGTGCATTTTCCATGTGGATCACAGTTTGTTCATGCTTCTTTGCCCTTTCTGAGAAGTGCTTCACTCAGTGATAGCTGTACTGATCCATGCTGGGTCAGAGCCTGACGTTTGAAAAAGGAGGCAGGGAGAGCAGAATAAAGCATTAGCTTCACTACACTCAGTTAGCAAAGCCTTGTTGCTAAACCAGGTCCTGGAAAAATACCAGGTGTACTGCCTCCCTCTGTCTTTGGACTGCTGATTGATGGTTGGCTGATCAGGCCAGTGTTCTATCACATCAATCTTCTCCTGATATGTTCTCCTCTCAAAAGGTGTTGTCTTGAGCAACTTAACTGAAAAATCTAATCTTTTTCTCTCCAATTTGTTCCTCGGTCCAACCTTCTTCAACCCCTGCGACTCGACCTGTCAATCAGCGCACTTTATGACATGTGGCTGGGAAGTCAGCCCCGTGGCAGGAGGGTGGCGGTATGTAAAAACAGCTGCGTTCATCTCTGGGCGCCCAAACATGCTTCTATCTCTTGTATTGAGGGAAAGCTACTACTACTAGAAAAGCCACTGCTGCGTTAGTTAACCCCACACCAAAAACAAAGTGCAAAAAAATCTGTTCCAGTGCTGTGTTAGAGTGTAAAATGTCAGGTTCCAAGCCACCAGTAAAAGAGCTGAAAGCACTTTGTCCACAAATAAAATGTGTGTTGAGACAGTGGGACAAACTGAAGATAGATAACAGCAGCACTCTCGAATGAACAACCACAGCTTGCAAACAGAGAGCTACAAAGGGACGGTGATGGAAGAACTGCATAATAATATAGTACACTAAGGTGCTGACTGTATAGTATCTCTAGAATGTGACTGCTTCTTCTGGCCATATATGTAAGCAGGCTTAGAGCATGATGTGACTAAAGCCTCCACGTTTAAAAGAGAAAAAGCCCTTCCACAACACAAGAAACAAGAGCCCCTTTGACCAATATCATAACAACACAGCCATTTGAACTGGTTAGTATTGAACTCTTCCATCTCGATCGATGCAAAGGTGGATGTGGGTTCATCCTTGTTATTTTTCAACCACTTCACACATTTTGCACAGGCATACACAACCACATCAAAGTCAGGAAAAATTGCTGCGTATCTCATTTTCGATCATTTTGCCCTGAAGTTGAGCTTCTCCTCTTGTTTCCACCGCGACCAAGGAGGAGACTTCAAGAACCAGTTGAGAAACTCAGCGGAGTGGTTGGGTTCATAACAATATCATATCACCCAATGGGCAGCGGTCAAGTGGAGTGCACGGACTGGACATCGTTGCCAATTTTGAAAACACCAGAGATGCAAAAATCCAACAGGAAAGAGTCCCTAAACAAACTAATGCATGCTCTTAACTATACACATTGTGAAGTTAAAGGGTCGTCTCCTTTTCATCTCTGTATGGAAGGTCACCCAGGCTTCCAGTTGATATGCTGTTTGGACTACAAACAGAATCAGGCTCTAGTGAGCTGCAAGATTATGTGGAGAAATGAAAACAAGGTAAGGAGGAGGCTATGTTTTTGCTCACTGAAATGCTAAAAAAGGAGTAAAAGGCACTATGACACAAAAGTGAAGAGCTCAGTGCGACAACCTGGTGGGCATTCCTCCCTTCATCCATCCATTTTCTACTGCTTATAAGGGTCGGGGGGGGGGGGGGGGGGGGCGGTGAAGCCTAACCCAGCAGCCTTTGGCCAAGAGACAGGGTTCCCCTTGGATGAGTTGCCAGTCCATCGCAGGGCCAACACATATAGACAAGAAGACAACCATTCACACTTACAGCCACGCCTACGGTCAATTTAGAGTCTGGATTGACCCGCGACAGTGCTGACCACTGCACCACCGTGCCGTCCCCTGGTGAGCATGTCTTATGTAAAAACCTGACACCAAGAGCAGGACCAGAAACACTCAGAAACTATTAGGAGGACACAGTAAACTCAGTAGTGACACAAATGGGGTCTGAGCTGCCAATTCATTAAGCGAGACCAGAAAAGGGTCACACTCTGGAGTTCTGCAAAGAAACCTGCTCATGCCCTGCGATCACTTACCTTTTGAGAAAAAAACAGTAATGTAAAAATGACAAAGAGAAACAGAAAAAGAGACTGCTATCTCGCTCTGAGGAGTCAGACGAAGACAGTGGGGATGGGTATGAATTTCACTATGAGCCACATTGGCCCCCCTACAGTGCCAGCAGAAAGAAATGAGACATCTGTTGACTCAGACCCACAGGCACCTACCAGCAGAAGAGAGAAACATATGTTCCTCTGGCCCCACCAGCACAGACGACTGAAAATCTGCCTGGTGTGGAAATTGACTTACCTGCTGGAAATCAACCTTATCAGCCCTCACCACATCCCTCTCCCTCATCAAGCGCTGCTGAGCCTGTGGAGCCACCCTACTTACCTAACTGCCACAAAGAGAGAGACACCCACCAAAACGTATGACCTATGATAAGCTGGGCATCCCTTTTTACTACAGTGTCCAGCCAGCACCTCAGATGTTACCCATCTACCATCCACCAGGACTGGCTCCATGGCTGCCGTCCCTACAGCCATACTACTCTCAGTCCTCCTTCATGTGGAGACCCCAGCATGTGTGAGCCTACAGACTTGACATGTTTGACTTAAGCCCATTGACAATTCACGGACTGTTCACAGGATGTTGCCATGGTAATTTCCACAGACTATTGTAATGGACAATTTACGGACTCTTAATACAGATTATTGCCATGAACGAGCACTAGACTGTTGAAAGACTGCTTATCCAGTCACCAGACATGAACTGTGGCCCCATGTGACAGCTGATAAAATCAAACTTTGACCTTTGACTTTTTTAAGTGACAATTCAGAAGATCTTCAGTGTCAAGTTCATGTATGAAATAAAATAAAATTATTATTGTTGGGACAAAATGTATTTTATCTGGAAGAGTGTGAGAAGTTAAAAGTGGAATACATTTAATCTTTTACAAGGTCAAATGGACACAAAATTCATGATGTAATATGATTAAGCAGGCAGTAGGGTGGTGCAGTGGTCAGCACTGTCACCTCACAGCAAGAAGGTCCTGGGTTCAAGTCCCAGCTCGAGCATGAGATCTTTCTGTGTGAGTCTGCATGTCCTCCCTGTTCCTGCGTGGGTTCCCTCTGGTACTCCAGCTTCCTCCCACAGTCCAAAGACATCAACAGGGACCAGGTTAATCCAGACTCTAAATTGACTGTAGGTGTGGCTGTGAGTGTGAATGGTTGTCTGTCTCTATGTGTTGGCCCTGCTATGGACTGGCGACCTGTCCAGGGTGAACCCCGCTTTGCCTGAAAGCTGCTGGGATAGGCTCCACCCCCCTTCAACACTTGAACAGGATAAGTGGTAGAAAATGAATGAATGGATGGATGGATGGATGGATTGACTCATATGTTCTTTTTTTCCCTTCCCAAGAGTTCCTCTGTGACTCCAACACCTCTCCAGAACTGCTCTCCAGAGCTTGACCCTAAGCCTAACCAGAACCTAATTCTAACCTCGACCCTAAAATCAAGTCTTGACCCTTAAACGGCTCTTTGAAGAGGTGAGGACGAACTAAAATGTCCTCTCTTTCCAAATGTGTCCTCACTCTGTTGGTTAAATACATATTGTAATCCTTAATATGTAGCAAGTACAGAACACACACACACACACACACACACACACACACACACTCTCTGTTACTTACACATTCCACTCATATAAACACCACATTCCCCCCATTCTAGCCTCCCTAGTGCAGAGTAGGTTGGGCATTATCCTGCTTCACTGGTGTCCTGTCTGTGGTTGCGCTACTCAGGTCCAAACCCAGTTCAGGCCAGCATAACATTAGCATTCATTTACATTATTTCACATTACTAAAACCCCATTGTTTGAAATATTTCTGTGTTTAGTGCTTTATTGAAAGAATATGGAGACTGACTAAACACAACATACAAATAGTAGCACCATCCTAATGTTATATGTCTTCTAAGCTTGATTCTCTTACAAAAATAAACTTAAAAAGGTAGGCAAAAATTAAAGCTGCAAGCAGCGTTGTTAGGGCCTGAGCCCCCGCGCGGCCTATGGCCGCGTCCTTGACACCGGCCCGAATCCAACGGTGTAATCGGCAAATCCCTAGGCCTTGTAGTTTAGGAGATATGAGCCTCAGTGCGCTGCACAGTGTGACTGCAGAGCTGAGAGCCGGCCCTTTAAGAGCCCCTCCCTTCTCTGCTCGCTCTCTGCCATCTCTGTCAGAGTGGAGAGCAGAGGAGGATTTGGCAGTTTAACTGTGAAACACAGTCATAACTCTGCATATATGGGTCAAAAGTGGAATGTAAAGACATCAGTGCGTAGAGTTTTTTCTCAGGAATTCAATGGTGTGCTTTTTGAATGTGTGAGTGTTTTAATTTAGAAGCAACAAGTGTTTGTTTGAGAGTATGTACATGAGGGCAGAGAAGCTCCAATTCTGGTTTCCATGACTGCAGTAAACAAATCTCTGCCATCTCTGTCAGAGCTGAGAGCAGAGCTGCCAGCTGGCTCATTAAGAACCCCTCCCCCGCTGCACTTTCTTTGATCTGTGCTAGAGTGGAGAGAGTGGAGGATTAAAAGAAATGTAGTGTGTAAAAGCTGAATAACTCGGCCTACGTTGGTCAAAAGTAACACAAAATACCATATTTTTGTAGGGATTTTTGTCAGGAATACAGTGATATGTTTTTAAAAGCTGTGCGATGTATGGTATAGACGTGAGAAGCATTTGTTTGAGAGTATGTACCCTGAGAGGACACGCTCCCCCCATAGACTTCCATTGTAAGCGTGAAACGTGTCTCCCCCACTTTGAGAGCTTATAAAATCCAAACCGAGCGCGTAGTATATTATTCTTACTGAACTTTTAATCAGCACAGTTGGGAGAGTAATGTGTGAAAGTTTGGAAGCCCTGGCATTTACGGTTTAGGAGGAGATAGATTTTGTTCGGGGAGTAAAAAAAGTCCTGATTTTGACAGTTTTGTCCAATTTGTGGACATTCTGTTGGAGATAGGTGAGGGGTCAGAGTGTAAGAATTGTTCGTCTTGATGAGACGAGTCCAACGGTGTTGGTCCCATGTCTGTGGGAGTTTTGTGTGAGGAGTTATAGCGCGCGAAATTAAAAAAAATTATCTTTTTTTTGTGTGGCTCCCTAGGTGGCGCTATAGACTTTAGTGGTGTTTTTGTTTTTGATTAGTGAATGTTGAGACATACCGAACGATTGTGCGAAATTTCAGCGAATTTCATGCATGTTCAGGGGGTCAAATTAGATTATGCGCGTTATGCGCATTATGCGCATATAGCGCGCACTCATTGAGAGCAAGAACAGTATAATACCAGGTTTTGAATGGGTGTGTATGTGAAAACTGGCTCCGGGCCGTCTGGCCCAGTTGCCTCATGGGTGTTGGGGGGACCTGGGACACTGTTTAGTGTGTGTTTTTAGTGTTTTTAGTGCTGCTAATGTGTTGCTCTGCCGAGCAAACATAATAGGGTCTTCGCCAGAAGTACCTTCTGGCTCAGGCCCTAATAAATAAGCCTCTTTGGGCAAAATAAGTACCTGACTAAAATTTGGAAAAATTTTCAACGTTTTACAATATAGTTGGTTATGAGAGCAACTACTGTAGTATTCTTGCAAGCAAAGAAACCTGAATTCACAGAGACACTTTCACAAACAGTTTAATTCAACTATTCTCGTGCTGGCATGCAACTTTTATGAAGTCATTCATGTTCAGTTCCTTAGCTCTGCTTGACTCAGTACTGAACACAGCTAAATAATGAGCCTGTTATCCATCATTTTTAGCTGCAAATGGTTTTTAATTCGCTTCCGAGCTGAGACGCTCTGTTAACAGGCAGCACTGCTAAGGGGGGAAGGCAGTAGCTATTTTTCAGCACCTGATGAGCTTGTGAAACACCGCCTGGTATGATTCTAAAAACCTAGTCCAATCGTGGATGCTTGCCAGCTGTGCTTCCCCTCTATCAGCTCTGCTTTTCAAAAGTAGCCTGAAGCTCATGAGTACAATCCTGATGGTCGCAAACATACATTTGACCAATGTCAAATATCGTGTCATCTTGAAGGAAAGCACTGTCTTTAGGATTAAGGGTCTGTGTACTTTTCATTATAGAGCACTTAGTCTGTGAAAGCCTTCTTTGTATTTTAGTCATTGTGGAGTCAAGGATTTGTCTACAATTACAAATTGTACATACAGTATAACAGGACCCACCAAGTTTGGTGTTGACCTTCTAGACTCTCTTTTTCTCACCATCCTCTCCAGCTGTATTGCACGTTTTGGCTGTCTGTACTGTCACGCTGGAGCTTATCACTGAATACCTCTGTCCTGTTCTCCTGAAATGGATCACAATGTGACTTACTGTCCACTGCCATAGCCACATCATCTGGTATACTCTACTAGTTAATGTGGATCTCAACTGGATCTATCTCTGATTCCCTGTGCTGACACTCTGAATATGACACATCACAGCTGGTAACCTATCTATCAAATTCCTGCAAGCCAGTGCTCTACAGGCCCATTTTGTGTTACTTAGCTTTTGTAACCGTGTAGGTGGGCAACTAGAGGCGGCATGGCTCAGAGGTGGAGTGGCTGTCTAGCACCTTGTATGATGTCAAAGTATCCTTGAGCAAGATACTGAGCCCCTAATTGCTCCCAATGACCTTGCGATGGACTGGCGACTCGTCCAGTGTGAACCCGCCTCTCACCCAATTTTAGCTGCAACCCTTAATGGATAAGTGGCATAGAAAATGGATGGATGGAGATGGGCAACTATATATCTCCTTCTGATCTTCAAGTCAGTTCTGGCGCACACAAGAGCCTGACGAGCACATAGAGCCTATCAAGCAGTGAGCAGACACAATTTGTCTCTGCTATGGACTTTCCAGTGTCAGCTAAAACCAGGTTTTAGACAGTGCACATGACAGTGTTCAACCCAAAGACTTGTACCAAATGCCATATCTTTCTCAACAGTGGGTGATGACTTCCCTTAATCGTTTGCATCTAGATGTTGAGCATGTTGGAAACCTAGAAAGCATTTCACGACAGCTGCTCCTTCTGCTGCAGATCTTTTTTTTTGCATTGCCTCTTGCCTACAACGTTTTTTTTTTATAGCGACTACAGAATTGTGTCGAGCATCATTTGTAGAATTTCTAAGAAAATCCTCTGTTATCAGATTCCTCAGAATCACTGAGACTTCTCTGTGCTTTATTTTGCACTGCTGTCAAAAACGGTTCACTGTTTGAACTTTTCCTGTGAAAAAAACAGTAAAGAGCTGGCAGCAGGGTCGCCATTAATCTGTCGTTAAAAGTAACATCTTCTTACTGTGATTCAATTTACGGTAATGAAAAATACAGTATGAACTGGTTTTTATTTCTTTTACAGTAAAAATGGAAACTGCTGGCAGCAGGATTGCCATTAAAGTACTGTAAAAGTAACATCTTTACTGTGACTCAGTTTTGTACTGTAAATAAAAAATACAATATGAACCATCTTTCAAAATTAAGTATTACAACAAACTGCCAATAAACTGAGTAGTTTAGAACAAACTGTTTAGTCGGAGTTATTTCCAGATGAGAAGAGGCACTTTTTTAACGTATTTCAATAGACCTCACTGATTGTAGGCTTAAAAAAAAGATTACTGTCCAAACCTAGCTTAAAGTACACAAGGCAAACTATAACAAAACGTCCTTTGTGAATGACGAACATAACATTGTAAAAGAAAAACAGAGTTTGTTATTGCATTTTACTTTTTATTGTAATGTAAGAAAAACAAAATGATCAAGTGATATTCTACAATTCTACAATTTCATTTAGCAGACGCTTTTGTCCAAAGCAACGTACAACACAAGCAAGAATTTAGACTTAATTAAGGAAAAGCCCATAGGAAGCGCAAAAGTGCTTCAGTTGTGATTTGGTCACAGGTACTGCCATCTAGTGGCAGAAGAAGTGTTGACCCCCACTTTTTTTTTCTTTTTTAAAAAAAAATTTTATATAACAGACATACACCATCACACAACACAGTTAGTGCTACATAAAATAGTGCTACATAATCACTAAGTGCTGGGTCTTGGACCCTCTGACTTATTCTACCCCAAAGAGGAGAAGAGTCAGGTTCAGTGCCTCGGTGCTCTCTGAACAGTTGAGTCTTCAATTGTCTCTTAAAAGTAAAAAGGGACTCAGCAGAACGCACAGAGTTCGGTAGTTCGTTCCACCATTTGGGAACAACAGAAGAGAAGAGTCTGGCTAGAGATTTGGAGCAGCGCTGGGCTGGAAGCACCAGGCGTCTTTCGCATGCAGAGCGATATATGTCTTTGTGTAACATCTGAATATACTGAAGGTATGCAAGGCATATTAGTAGTACAAATAAAACAAAGAACAATAAAAAAAAGGTTTTCAATATAATGCTTTCTGTCAAAAACTGTTCAAATGAAAAGCAAAAGTTTAATGAACAGCACGATATATCATGTTGAAATATGAACTGCAGGCTCTAACAAAGCAGTGTGATAGGTGAGCAGTTGTGTGTGTGTTTGTGCATGTGTGTGTTTGCGCGTGCATCTGCGAGCGAGAGATAGAGAGAGAAAGAGAGAGAGAGAGTTTGTGTGTATTTTCAGAAACAGAACACAATAGCAGAAAAGGACAGATAGAATACGTGGTTTAAGAATAATAGATGTCACCATTAAAATGACAGAGAATAAAAGATATCAGAGGGAGGAGGGAGAAACAATTGGAGGAGTGAAGCAAACTGGTGTTTTGATAAATATGCAAGTAATGGGAGTGAGTAATGTCACCATCTCAAATGAAATCCCACCCAAAATCCATGAGTCTCCTGAGCAGATTCAAAAACATGGGGGTTGACTGCTGACGTCTTTTTGTCACTTGGCCTGTTTTCTTTGAAACGACTTTGCCTCGTCCAGCCTTGGTGCCCCTCTCCGGATTTATGCCAGTGAAGCGCCTAAAAATGAGTGTTGGAACTCACTTAGAATAAAAAGACATTCAAAGCAAGCAAACATATACATGTAGATGTGGTGTTGAAAAAATAAATAAATAAATAAACGAGGTTTACTTCAAAGAATCTAACCTCTGGATGAACTCGAGGGTACATGCTGCCTCTTCTAGATACTGCAGATTAAAGCTGTGGTTCGTGGAAAACGATGCAGCGAGCCCCATCAAGAAGGTTGGCTGAATCCCATCACATATTACATGAGCCTCAAGGCTGACCACCCGGGGCTCAAACATAGTCGAATTTTCCTTTGTCAAATGTTTTGCTCACATGTTTAAAATTGATTGTATTGAGTGGTGCACTACAATTCCGCCTATCATCCAGGTAATGGTAAATCTCAATATGTGAAACAAGGCAACTGGAGTCACCTCTTGTAAGTGAAGACATTTCGCCTCTCATCCAAGAAGCTTCTTCAGTTCTGAACTGAATCTTTGTGGATAAGTACCACGATGATCTTTCCAATCACAAGGCCCTCCGAAATCTCATCTATAACAACAATCTTTTTTTTTTGTATTTTGTGCCTTTCACAGTTACCTCATGAGCAATAAAAGTATTGTCAGGCCCAAAATCAAAGCTAGAAACCGAATCCCTGATGATTTGGTTGGGAAAAAACTCTTGCCTTTTCCACAACAGCAGTGGGTGGAAGAGATTGCCAGCATTAAAAGCTTGGAGGAGCTGATGCCTCTCTGCAAGAGTTTAACACATTTTTGAAATTGTGCATTTTCCTTGCACACTGTTTGTAATAAGAGTGCTTGCTCTCGAATCGTAGCGTCCACAAACGGATGAGTGGCCCAAAGTGGATTATGAGCTCTGGATAGTGGCTGACATAATGATGCTTTGGCTTCAGTGGTTGATCAGGGAAAGCTTGTTTTCTGAAATACAAATATTCATCAAGAAGCACTCTCAAATATGCTATTTGTCCAGCTGAAATGGCTGGTGCACAAATAAGAGAAACAATTTCTCTTGATGATCTGTTCCCAAGACTGATTTTTGACTGGAAAATCAATTTTCATTCCAATGAGCACTGGAAGCATCCGCAAAAGGCACCAGTTTTGGACAGCATGCCCACCCAGCTTATCACTTCCTGGAGTCACTTCACAAGGTCTGTCACGGGCAGCGCTCCCTAGATACTTAAACTCGCTAATCCTTCGGTTCAACTCAAGATAAGTAAACTGTTTGTCAACCTTCACCAAATTTTGGATGCACAATGCAAGATCAGAGGCTCCAATGCCTTCAAACAAATCATGACCAATAAATGGAGGCAGTCCAGGCAGACACACATGAAAGAAGGACAGTTCATTGAACAAGGAGTCAAATTTTGATACCTCCACTTTGGACTGAACCACCTTCAAGTCTCTGCACATGCTCTCTGTATGATTGCACTGTGCGAGCAGTGGCCCTGCGGAGATGATCTGTCTGAAATGTGTTTCTGTCTATTTCACAGTATCTGCAGAAATGAACGCTCAAGCTGAAATCCTCCAATCCCGTGTGACCCTAAATTGTCACCAGCAATAGCGTGCAGGAATCCTTTATAGACCCGTCCATCATGTAAGACTACACCATTGCTTTCAAGGTCTTTCAGATCTTTTACCAGGCAACCCAAGACCACTTTCTGACCAAAATGTTCCTTCTTGTTTGCAGAGAAGAACAAGTTGCATCTGGTCAATGCTTGACCTATGGTGTGGTAAAACGTCTGCTAGTAGATAGATAGAAATAGCAATTAAAATATATCAAGAAACAAGAAGAAGAACATTATAAACAAAGTTACATATATACAAGACACCAAAATATACACCGTTGCAAGTATGGGTGGAGGGTTGGGGGTATTTAGATAAATAATATATATAAATAAATATGCGTGCATCAGCTGTAGATGTGTGTGTATATGTCCTATAAATATGTGCGTGGGGGGGGGGGGGTGCGACGGAGGAGGTAAAGTGTCCGAGTGACTCTCAGCTTCATGAAGAGCTAAAGAGTCTCACTGCTGTTGGGATGAATGACCTGCCAAAGCGCTCCTTCCTGCAGTGAGGATGTTTCAGTCTCTGACTGAAGGAGCTGCTCAGCGCACCCACAGTCTCATGGAGAGGGTGATGGGGTTGTCCATGATGGATGTCAGCTTTGCTAATATCCTCCTCTCGCCCACCACAACCACAGACTCTAGGGGACATCCCAGAACGGAGCTTGACCTCCGCACCAGTTTATCGATCCTGTTCCTGTCTCTGCATCAGCCCCCCCAGCAGGCTACTGCATAGAAGATGGCGGGTGCAACAACAGAGTCATAAAAAGTTTTCAGCAGAGTCCTGCAGACCCCGAAGGACCTCAGTCTCCTCATCAGGTGGAGTTGACTCTGGCCCCTCTTGTACAGGACATCAGTGTTACTGGACCAGTCCAGTTTGTTCTTGGGGTGAGTGTGAGATATACTGCAAGTACTTTGTGTTTCTTTTTTCCTGACCCAAGTGGGTTTACCACTTTGAAAGCATCCCAATGAAGGATCAAGTGGAAAGACCCCTCTGTTTTGTGTGAGCTCTCAGTCATATTTTCCCCATCCTACACATCTTGAACAACATCCTTAGTTTGCATACGGGTGTGGACTTCATTGTATTGCTCTCTTACAGACTTGTACTGAAAAAGAGCTTCAAGCATTTCTTTTGTGGAGACATATTGAGGGAAGCAGTCATTGCCTGCTTCACTTTGACCCGGACATATAAGCACTGGCTGAACATGATGAAAGTGTTTCTTGAAAAATAGTCTTCCTCCGTTGATCTGTTTTCAGTGTGTGGGTATTGTGAGTCCATTGTGAAAAGATCTTCTACTTTCACATCATCAATAAGTGTCCTAATGGCAACATCTGGAATCCCAAGCACATGCAACTTTTCATTCAGCTTAAAAAGTAATTGTGACTGGCTGATGTCACGTATTGACTGCAAATCTTCGATGATTGTCTGAATAGTGGACGACGGAATCAGCAGCTTTGCTTGTAGCTCAAGATAAAAGAGAGTGAGATTCTTCAAGAACAATGCATCATCAATATTTTCAGGGCTAACCTCCAAATGCTCAGAATCAGCAGCAGCATCCAGCTGCATGTCACGGGGATAATCACAATCATCACGAGTGGCACTCGTTCCACTTACACCAGCTGGAGCAATAATTGACCCTATCATTGCCTCTCAGCTGTGTTGTGGTTTCTAGACAAACGAGAAGGAACTGTAGATGCCACAGTAAATACCTTATCACATTAACTGTCTGTCCGTCTTTGATGTGCCCTTTAAGAAGAGAACAGAACTCTGTCAAGGAATCACATTTGGCAGTGCAGAAGTCAACGTGGCGCACCAGGTCCACTGACATGCTCAATCTTGGCTCAATCACACACTCCTTAGGATTTCTCTATAGATGTGCTTTCAGACCTGTTCATTTTTGAACGATACTTTTGCAATTAGGCATGCAACAGTTCAGAACCATATTAGGTATATAGCCGTGAATTTTCATATGTCTCACATAGGCCACTGAGTTGCTAGATTGATGTCCACAGATCTGACAAAAAAAAAAAAAACATCATTGCGAGCCAAACAGATTTGACTGTTATTGTCCAAAAAACAATAAACTACATAAAACTAAATAAAACAAACTGTGACACAAAAAAGAAAAAAAAAAAAAGACTGCTCCTTTGACCAGTTCACACCTCTTCTGGTGTCTGAGGTGTGAAAAATTAACTGATCATTTGTGATGTGTGATGAACCGGCACGTACTTCCTACCACCAGGGCAGAAAAGAGCCCAATGCATTTTTAGGTAAAATCAGAGAAACATTAAAATAACCATTTGATTTGATATGCACAGAATTTAGGCTATTGTGTGAGTCGTAGAGAAAAACATATGCTTGCTTCTAAAAAAAAAAAAAAATTCAAACAAATAACATTAAAGAGAATGAGGATAACAAAAGTAATCATAGGGATATGTTTTGTGCCCTAATTTCTTCTACAAAAATAAATAAAATAAATATTGAATTGAACATGTAAGAAGTTCTTGAATTCTGTGTGTGCGTGCGTGCACTGAAGTCGTGGACCTCACAGTACCTCCGTTCCACCCCAATGTTTGGAGAGACGGGTGTTTTTTTGTTTGTTTTGTTTTTATGCGCAGGGTTTTCACGCTGTGGCTTCGTGCATCAGGTGTGACGCATGAACTCAGTGACAAAGCCTCCTGGGCTTCCACTTTTCCCGCTCCGTCGCTCAGACATACGAGAGGCCGTGTGCATGCGCGGATTGAAATATGGCTTTTAATTTTGACTCACTGTATCAAACGTCATTTTCAACACATTTTCGTTACTTATGGAGTATCGTGACAGCCCTACATCACACACTCATTCCGGTGCAGTTAGCCTAATACAAAATGGTGATAGAGGATCTTCTGCACTTTGAAATTTTGGCTAGCTGCTAAATCCTCTAGCAAGCAATAAGTGTAATCATCAACGCAAACAAACAGGAAACTTCATGCCATTGAATAAACTTAATCCTGATACTGTAATCCCACAGACACGGTCTAGAAGGGCCCTACTCTACCTACTAGTAGCTGTGAGAGGCTGTGATCACCTTTCATTGGCTCGACCCAAAGTTAGTCATGCCCAGTGGGCCCAGTAAACTTGTTATGGAGCTCGTGTTTTTTACCCAGCATTTTTTTCTTTTTAATGCTGTGCAACATGTTAATAGCCTTGATGAATAATGAATAAATGTGGTGTGTGTGACAATCCTTCTGAATCCAGAGCTGTTAAAATATGAAAAAAAAAATTTCATGTTTATGATTTCATGTTTCTTCTCTAACGATAGTCATAGTTTACTGCGGTTGCTAGACAACCTGTTACGGAGCAAGTACCGGGAAGACAAGGAAAGATAGTAAATCCTTGCACTCCGGTACAGGAGGTGGCGGTACTGTTCTTGTAAACTAAACCTGGTGCTGCAAACGAGAAAAGGAAGAAGAAGAATCTCCCGCGTAAGGTGCGTTGCGGCAGGGATGTAATTGGTGTTTTTGATGTAATGAGATAAAATAACAATCACAACGAGAAAAAGGCATACTGATCATTCACTGATGACATTCAGTTCGCATTCCCTTGAATGTGTAGGCCTACGTGTATGCGGATGTACCAGACCAGTGTGTAATGGAAGCCAACGACGGTGTGTGTGTGTGTGTGTGTGTGTGTGTGTGTGCAAGTGTATATACTTCATTTCAGAGTTGAGGCTGGAGGAATTTTTCAACAAGTCATCATTAATCAATCAGAAGGACCCACAGAGTCTATATTGCACTGTTCAAAATCTTGGGAGGACACCTTCTAGTTGGTTCAAAAGAATTTATTCAGATTAACAGGAAAGAATCCAGAGCTCTGGAGATCGTCTCCCTATCCTGGAGTCAGCATACGCAGATGCGTCGTCCCTGACGTTGGGGCAAGAAGTCCAACAATCTAACTATCTTCTCCAGGTTCATGTGTTACAAGGAGGTGCTTATGTGATCGCTTATGCATGCAAGTGTGTATTTTTGATCTTCGTGTTATTTTGCAGATTCTTCTGTCTGACCGCGTGCCAGCACCATCTGTTCCCATTGTAGACTTCTTGTTGCATCTGTGAAGACAAAAACCTCTCTTTTCCTGATTCATGACCTTGCTCTTATCTACGTCTGTCTCCCACTACTTCATGCCGCCGTAGAAATTCTGTGGACTCTGTTCTGACCTGATCAGCTTGAGGGAGTGATGCTAGCCATGAGCTACACTCCTGCTATTCCCTGTTGTGACCTTTTCACCTGTGTCCTCTCTGATACAGTCTGGTCTGTGCTTCACTGACTTGTGTTTCTTGCACTCTAGTTTAAGTAAATATATGTATCAATTTAACTACAGTTTAAGCAAATATATATGTATGGATTAATCTACAGTTAAAGCAAATATATGAATAAATTTATCTACAAGGCCCATATATTAAACACTTTAAACAGATGTTTCCAGGACCAACACAAGCTAGCTTAAACCAATATGATCTGATCTATCATACAATGCCCCCCTCCCATTTATCAGTAGGCTATGTGCCAATAGGTTCTTTTAGTACAATGTAAGCAATTTATTTTTACATAATGTTCCTGTGTTATATTGTAATGTGTTCATATTAATCCTTTGCTTTTTTGTATTTGAATTGAAGAACATGGTAAGAACAAAGAAAGTGAGACCATACGTTACATTTACAGCCATCCCATTGAGAAGAAGGGCAACAGTGTCCAGGAGATATTTGTGGGAGAGAACCCCTGTGCCCGCAAACCCACCCACGCAAACTTTGCAGCTCCACCATCAGCAGTTTGCAACTTGCAATTTGCAACTGAGGACAATGAAGGGGCTACCAGCACCAGCAAGAAGCAGAGTATGGTGGAAGCTTGGAGTAGAACAAGGAAGATACTCCTCGGTATGAGATTGGGGCAATTCTGTCCTCCAGAACATGCAGTTTACTCAGCATGTGGAGTTTCCCTCACCTGTAATACAGTCATCTGGCGATGTGGTGACTGTGGCAGTGAAAGCTACTCCTGTGAAGGCTGTGTCAAGACTGTGCATCGAAGTTCTGCAGTGGTGCATGGGCTTGAAAAGTGGGAGGTGTGTATGTACTTAATACTTCTCCCTTCAATTTTGCAGTTTTCTAATCTAAAGAATTTAGTTTGAGTGTATTTTCCCTTTAAAAATCAACTAGCGTGGTGCAAAATAGAGTTGTTTATAATGTTTACATTATGAAAGTGAATGCCAATTTGGTCGTCTATGTATTCTTCCTATGTAGAATCGCTCTCTAGTTAACAAGTATTCTTGTTTTTAGTTCCTTGGCCCAAAAATGTAAAATGTGATGTCATATCTAAGGACGATGAATTTCACCAGAAAGTGCCAAAGGGCTTTCAGTGGCGTTGGACAAGAAAGGATGGCCACCAGTGTGAAACATCCTATGCACATCAAATAAATGTGTTTGTTCAGCAAGGTAAGCAATGCAGCAAATCAGAAACAGTCATATCCACCATGCACAAAACTGAAAGTTGATTTGTAAAAAAAGCACAACATTTATGTGCTTTTCTAAATTTTAGGAAGGCGTCATGATGTCTGGATTCAGTTCTGCCACAGTGAAATGGAGGTCGCGTCACTTGTACGCGTCACGTTTGTGGCCTTTTGCCAGCAACAGTGAAGCAGCCTCAAACTGCAATCTCCATGATACTGCCAGAACTGGTGTGTTGCCTACAGCTTTAGTGTGGTGCATCACTGAAAGCTTTGTTTGCAGCAATTCAGTGTTCACTAGGGCTGGGTATCGTGGCCAATTCCCTGAATGGATTTGATTTTGATTCATAAGGTTCTGAATTGATTAATCACGATTTGATTCAATTCAATGCTCTTAAATAATGAAAATGGCTCAACTGTGTTACAAAATAAAAATGTCCTTTATTTTCCTGTCTTCAACATAAGCAACAGGTTTCAAGTGCAAACTTGTAAAATGGACAGTCTGAACTTCAACTGTAACTGAAAGGGTTAGCTGTCCCTTCCATTTCTTAAACTGTAGAACCCCCAGGGAGTCAAGACTTCAGACAATCTTATCAGAGCACAGACAGACTTTTAAGTGAACTGTAAACAAATCTCCAACTGCACTGAGGCATTGTTTCTTAAAGTGCAAAAATAATAACGGTACCAAAACTGAAAGTAAATTAAAACTGCCTAAAGTCGAGTCCTGTTACTGTGACGTTGCTCTGACTTGGTAATTGTGAGATTCTTGTTTAGGAAAGGGAGCTCATTGACACGATCTGGGGTTAGGCAGCTCTTTTGCAGTGACAATGTCACCCGCAGAACACCCTCTCCGACGCAATGCTGGTCCTTGGGACACTAACGTATTGCTTTGCCAGGCCAGCTAACAGTGGCTACTCCCTTTCCTTTGACCTCCACCAGGTCAGAGGATTCCATTCAGCCCAGCAGGTTTTTTCCGCCCTGTATCTTCTGACTTCATCTTCATCCCTCGTTGCTGGAGTTCTGTCCACTTTCCTTTACTACTACTTTGGGAAGTAGACTGCCCCAAAGAGAGACTCCAAGGTGCAGGACTTCTTGGGCAAAGTCGCCTCCACCATCTCCTCAGCTGCTTCAGCATCATCAGCAGTATTTTGCTGTTGAATAAGACAGAAAAATACATAAATAAATAAATTGAAAATCATGTATTAACTTTTCAATGAAAAGATTTTTATTAAATTGAACAGTTCTTAAAAAAACACATCACGTGCAGCAGTGGCAGCCTCAGTCTGCAGTCTGGAGAAGGTGTCATCCCGCTCTTTGACAGGGATGGTAGGGCCTTAAAGTGAGGATCCAGCGCTGATGCTGCATAAAATGTGTCCTTCTGCCCTTCATATCTTAAAGACATTCCACAAATTATTTTTGTTATCACAGTATGAGGCTAAACATGCCATGCATACAAATATACAATCTCACACATACAAACACATACACACAATAAAATGAGAAGATAATGCACATAAAAAAAACCTTTGCTTTTGTAATGTTTGATTTTGCCTGCCACTGACTTTTGCACACACACACACACACACACACACACACACACACACACACACACACAGACCTTAGCATACCTTGTCCTCAAGTTATTCTTGACAGCAGCCGTCAAGTCCCTCACCACGCTGGAGTCTTCGAGGCTGGGGGTCAAGGCCTGCTGCAGCAGGGCGAGAAGTGGGGCGATGACGGACAGAGCTGGTTGCTTGTCCTCTGACATTGCCATTGTCGCGTCTTTAAGTGGTTTCAAGACTCCCACCAATCTTCGGCAATTGTTACATCCTCCTCTGTTAAGTTGCACCGATCCTTTTCATTCCTGTGCACGTCTTGTGAAAGTAGAGTGGCAGAGATAGCTGGTTGTTCCTCCAAAAAGCGCTCCAGCCGCCAGACAGACTTTTAAGTGAACTGTAAACAAATCTCCCCAGGATATTGTTGATGCTTTTATTGAGGAAAAGCAGCATACTTCTGAGCAGGTAAATGTATTCATTGATGTTGTATACCTTCCTCATTCATTAGGAGAATTACAGAAATGCAATGTCAATGCAGCATGAATCTATCTTTTTTTTCATTTTCACACATGTACCCTAAAAGTTATTTGCTATCTGTTGAGGCCGTGTTCAAATATGCATTGAACTCCAAATTGGATGAAACTTATTAAGCGTTTTTGGCTTATCCTGTAAGCATGAACATCCATGTCGCTTTCTGAGTCAATCTAAAGCTTGCACATAAAGAATGTTATTATGTTGACCTTTTTCCATAAAAATGTATTTTCTTTAAGCCTTTCAAATGCTGCCTGCCTGCTAAAAGAACTGGAAGAGAATGGCTGCAGCCAGGTTACTTGAAACCTGGAGGACTGTTGGCACAGGATTTCGGGAGTCGACGGATAATATGGCCGTTTCAACGCCCAGCTCCCCGAGTTTGGACACCTTTACCACAACAAAATCAAAAAGATAACTCAGTCTAAAACAAGATCTTTAAAGGAAAGGTTAGAGTATAAAAAATGATCAATATGCAAAAAATAACCAATCATTCGCAAGTATCTGGGAAAATTTGACTACTGGACTTCAATAACACTCAAAATTTGCATTAGTGGGGACAGCATCATACAACTCCTAAAGGGATAGTCCAGTTTTGTTGAAGTGGGGCTTTATGAGTGACATATGGTCACTAAGTACAGATGCAGTACATAGCTCTGTCCTCTCCCTCTGAAGCAACAAAAAATAGTGCATTCACCATATGGAAAAACCAAGTTCATCTGAAACTAACCGACTCACTTCACACATTCCTCCGTGCGGCCCAAAACCCCGCCTCAGAGGAATCCCTCCGGCTCACTGAGGGAGCTGGAGTGGTTGAGTGGTTCAGTGCCCTGCTTGGCTGTGCAGAGGAATACGTGATGAGAGTCAGTTAGTTCCAGATAAACTTCACTTTTTTCAAAAAGTTAATGCACTTAAAAAATTTCAATGTAGCATCCTCTCATAGTGTGGTATTATTTTTAGATGTCTATTTTTCTGATTACTTTGCAATGATAATTCCACAAAGCATGCAACTTTATATGTTGTAGAACAGCATTGCATGCATGAATTAACCTGAAATAACCAAATGTGAGTGTAGGCACTGCACTGCTGGATTCCCCAGATGTGTGCTGCTCATCAGAGTCATGACACAGTCTTCTTCTTGTCCTCTGACATTTTAGTAGGGTAGAGACTGCTTCCATGCATTACTTCCTTTAAATCCATTTATGATGCATTTACACATGTAAATTTGGTTTATAGTCACTACCATGTATCTCCCACCTTTGACTGAACTGTAAAAGTTTTCATATTTTACTGACAGTAACTTCGCCAGTAAAGTACTGTAAATAACCAACCAGCCAAAAAGGGCACATGTCACCCCGCTGCTGGTTTCTCTTCACTGGCTTCCAGTGGCAGCCAGGATCAAATTCAAGGCACTTCTCTTGGCTTACAAAACAATCACAAGAACGGCTCCAGCCTACCTGGAATCCCTGATCCAGGTCTACTCTCCTTCTCGCCCACTACGCTCTGCATGCGAAAGACGCCTGGTGCTTCCAGCCCAGCGCTGCTCCAAATCTCTAGCCAGACTCTTCTCTTCTGTTGTTCCCAAATGGTGGAACGAACTACCGAACTCTGTGCGTTCTGCTGAGTCCCTTTTTAAGAGACAATTGAAGACTCAACTGTTCAGAGAGCACCGAGGCACTGAACCTGACTCTTCTCCTCTTTGTCCTGTGGGGTAGAATCAGTCAGAGGGTCCAAGACCCAGCACTTAGTGATTAGGTAGCACTATTTTATGTAGCACTATTTTATGTAGCACTATTTTATGTAGCACTAACTGTGTTGTGTGATGTTGTATGTCTGTTATATAAAAATTAAAAAAAGGGGGGGGGCGACACTTCTTCTGCCACTAGATGGCAGTACCTGTGACCAAATCACAACTGAAGCACTTTTGCGCTTCCTATGGGCTTTTCCTTGATTAAGTCTAAATTCTTGCTTGTGTTGTACGTCGCTTTGGACAAAAGCGTCTGCTAAATGGAATTGTAGAATTGTAGAATTGTAGAAATAAACAGTTTATTGCTGTAAGTTTACAGTACTTTACTGGTAGCAACTTTGCCAGCAAAGTACTGTATTTTTAGTTTATCACTGTAAATTTACAGTTTTTTATTGGTAGTTTCTCCAGTAAAGTACTGTATTTTCACAGTTGATTGCTGTATTTTGGGTGACAGAATATATCCTGCATTTAATGATGATGAAGGAAACTTACTGTAATACCACCATCACCACCTCTACTATTACCACTACTACTACTACTACAACAATAATAATGAAAAATGACACGGGGACGGTTTGCAGCTCCCTCTCAGTTATTTATGAAAGTGTAAACATGTCACCAATGCAACACAAACAAAACTACAACAAATCAGCAACAAAAATAAACATGACTTGTTGCAGAAGACCAGCGTTCTGAACACAAAACAATTATGAAACGTTTGTTTTTCTTGTAACATTTTTGCGTGTGATAGTGTGTGTGCATGCATGTGTGCGCATAAGTGATAGTGTGTGCGTGAGTCAGTGATAGTGAGTGTGTGTGTGTGTGCGCGTGGTGTGAGTGAATACATGCGTGTGTGTTCAGACCAAGTCCCATTTGAAATCACTCAGCTTTCTGATGAGTGCAGACGTGGATGAACTGAAGAGGTTTTTTTTTTAATCTTTTACCTCTTATATCATGGTGTTTCTGCAGCATGCTGCTGTCTGCCTCTGGTCCTGATACAGGCGACACGTCGTCGTTTAAGGGCATGTTTCCACTGGCTCACTTCGGCTCGGGTTGGGTCGGTACGGGTGTGTTTCCCCTAGCAATGGGTACCATGTCAGTTATTTGTCTGCAACATGACAACAATGAATGACATGGAGACAGCGTGATGCCTGTTGCTAAGTCAGTGGTTTTTGCTTCAACTAAAAGTGATGGACGACAGACAGGCAAGGCTTCAAGAGGCAAAACAGAACACCCAGAAAAGTATAAAAGACCAAACGATCAACCAGTATTCCGCTGAGGCCAAGATGATACGAAGTAGATGACGTAAGCCGGTAAGTTACCCAAATCAGCGTGCCGTGAATGCTCAATTCCTACACAATTATATTTACAAAGCCTTCAAATTTACTTTGAACTTACTAACAACTTACTTTTTAAAGCTAAAATGCACTAATATTAGCTAGCTAACCAGGGTTTCCCGCAGAAACTTTGTTAGTTAAGGTGGTAAGGAGTAAAGGGGGGGGGGGGGTGTTTGTGATGTTGACAACAAACTGCACTACATTGAACAATTATTGAAACACTAATTATCAAAATATATTACATTAAATAGAAGAAGAAGGGTCGGTCGGCTATTCAACTTCCAGATGAACGTTTTCCCAAAAAGTTTTATCTGTCTTCTTTCCTGAATGTTGGCGAAAGCTGTCAGATACCGGCACAGCGCAATGAAGTTCAACCAGATGCCGCTGTTCGGATGCATCCCACGATTCAGAGGCAAACCACGTAGACCTACAGTATTTAAAGATTTTAAACACTGATTCTTTTCTGACACATGACAGGTTTTTTTTTATGTGTTCTGTTGAGAAGTTCGATTGGCGCTGGTCACGGTTTGGAATGAAAGGAAGAAAGCAGGACAGAATTACACGACCAATATCGTTGTTGTTTTTTTAAAGATGTCATTTAAGGCGGCGGGCGTTTGTTCCTCAGACGACCTTTAAGCTGTGGGAAACCCTGCTGGAAACATTACAACATTGCAATATGAAGCTTTCCTACAGCCTTGTTATAACACTGTTCTAAAAGGTAATTATTAGCCGCTTAAACTGGAATAAAACTTCAATTATCTTTTCATTTTATTTACCTTGACAGTGATTATGCTCTGCCATGGCCTAACATGTTGGTGTTTAAAGGCAGAATAAAAATGGTTACTTACTCAGTGGATGGTTGTCTTATCTCAACGCAGGCCTGGGCGCTGAGCAGATGTAGTGCGGCCGTGTCTGTGGCAGAGACTCACAGATGTGCTCCAAAGTTGCATGAACAAATTTTAGCCAGAAAATAAAAGGAAACCTCAGCTGTGTTCCCCTTGTCTTTTTTCTCGTACTTTTTTAACCTTCCCAAGATGCATTGCTGTTTTCACATTTTTAGAGTAAATTGCTATAAATAATGGCATTCTCTTAAATTACAGTAATCAGGGATTTTTTTTTCCCCCCAGTATGCATTGCAATTTACAGTATGATTCTGTATAACACTACTACAGTAAAAATTGTTAAGATTTTGCTGTAAATTTACATCCAAGTACACCTTGAGCCAGTTAGATTCCAGGGGTGGCCTCTGTCACCCAAGACCCAAGCTAGTTTGGGTGGTGCATGGGCTTAATTGTCTTAATTGCCCACACTGGAGAAGGTGTGGATGAAAGACAAGCCTGAGGCAGGAGCTCACATGTCCATTCTGTTGCCTCGCCTTCAGTTCTGGCTCACTTATTCCTTTTTTGTTGATAATTAGTCTCAGGTATGTCGCAGCACACAGTCTGGGTTGTGCCTGGTCAAGTCGCTGGCCTCCCCCTCTTGCTTCACTCGCCTTGTCTGAGATCCAAATCCAAATGTTTGTTTGGGACTCAAGAATTCACAATCCATCACATTTGTGTTTGCATATGTTTACCTCCCTTTTTCAGGGTCCCTAATTTGTTGCAGCTGCTAATCAATACTGTAGCTTGCAGCTACTGTTTGTCTCATCTTTGTTTTACACAGTTTTTTTTTTTTTTTTTGCCAGATATAAAGAACACTTGGAAGGGATTACTAAATATTATATTATTTTGAGCTGTGATTAACTTTTCTTTGTGTTTACTTCGTTTACAACAGGTTGCTTCTCTGTAGGGTTAATACCTCCCCTCCCCCATGTGTTGGTGCACAATGAATAAAACTGTGTCCATATTTAATTTGTTTTTGCCAATTTCCCTCTTGACTTACTGTGCACAGTGGGCAAGGATTGTTTAATTTCCTCTCAAAAGGAAAAGAGAGCCCTTTACATGAAACAGACTTAGGTTGGCTTGTATAAATTTAACTGCTGACTGAATTGTTCAGCCAATGTCCCTCTCCCCCCTCTGTTTTGTGGTTGATTACAGGTTTTATGAGATATAATCACATTTAAATTGGTCAGTATTATCTTTAGTGCCTGTAAGTCTTGGCTGAGCTTCCAACCCCCCTGCCCCCTTTTTATTTTGCTTTGACATGCAGACATAGGTTTTTGTTTTGTTTTTCCATTTATTCAGCTTTGATTGTTTTATAGGGGTCCCTGCCCCCTCACAGCTGCATTGCTTCCCTTTTCAGCTATCCTGAGGTGCTGAGCCCTTGGGATGGCCATCAGAGAGTCTTCTATTAAGACACAATGACACACTCACAAGCATGTGGAAGAATGAAGGCATAAGGATGCCCTCCCCAACCTCCCACCCCCCACACCTGGGTTCTGTTGTTTTGCTTTCATCTTCTGGGTGGCATTGTGAGGGAATGGGACTTTAACAATGGATCTGTGAGAGCCATAGTTGGCCACTGAGTGTCACCATCTGTTGCTATGAACAGACTGTGGCAGAGGATCTATCTATCTATCTATCTATCTATCTATCTATCTATCTATCTATCTATCTATCATCTATCTATCTATCTATCATCTATCTATCTATCTATCTATCTATCTATCATCTATCTATCTATCTATCTATCTATCTATCTATCTGTCTATCTGTCTATCTACCTGTCTACCTGTCTATCTATCATCTATCTATCTATCTATCTATCTATCTATCTATCTATCTATCTATCTATCTATCTATCTATCTATCTATCTATCTATCTATCTATCTATCTAGCTCTATATATATATGTGACTTTGGCCCCTTGTGACCCTTACAGGATAAGCGGATGGATGGATGGATGGATGGATAGATACATATTTAATTATTTTTATAACAACATGTTTATGGAACAATAAACCTTTGCTCTGCCGTAATGGTAGCGATGGATACACTTTTATATTTAATCGGCCAATTATAGCCATTACAGCATGATCGGTAATCAGCCAAAAGTTGGCACAGCACATAATTTCAGTAATAAAATGCTACTGATATGTTTTTTCTTGGCCCTGTGAAGAAAATGGATGGACGGATGGATGGATGGATGGATGGATGGATGGATGGATGGATGGATGTTTTTTCTTAGAAATGATGTCCTTGTGGCGGCACGGTAGTGCAGTGGTTAGCACTGTCGCCTCACAGCAAGAAGGCTTCAGGTACTCCAGCTTCCTCCACAGTCCAAAGACATCAAGAGGGGACGAGGCTGATTGATACTCTAAATTGACCGTAGGTATGAATGTGAGTGTGAATGGTTGTCTGTCTCTATGTGTTGACCCTGGATGGACTGGTGACCTGTCCAGGGTGAACCCCACGTTTCGCCCGTAACCGCTGGGATAGGCTCCAGCCCCCCCACGACCCTTAACAGGAATAAGCGGAAGAAAATAGGTGGATGGATGATATCCTTCTGTATCCATGAGAGGGCGCTCCTACTCCTCTTATGTCACACTCCACAGCAACCCTACAGAGTGAGGGGGAAGGAGTGTGCTGAAAAGCCAACAGCGCATGCGTACTAAAACCGAGGAGTTTGCCTCAATGATAAATTTATAATCAGCAGTTTGTGAGATTAAAAAAAAACAATAAGTTTCCCATTTCCCATGACGTGCCTTGTTTTTGTCTGTCACGCTGCACTGATATTATCAGTCAAGCGTGAAATATTAGCCACCTTTCTAAACTATTTAACCAAGTCAGTCACGGCACCATGAATGATGTAACTGCAACGTTACAGTACCTCAAAGTAATGCTAAATTCACTCAGGCAGCTGCATGCTATCAGACGAGGAAAGACCAGACAAAATAAGGCTAAGGATTCGTCCCCTTGCAAAAACCGTTTTGGGCTGCATTTATTTTCAGCAGCACACGGACTGTGTTTTTTAACTTCTGGCATTGAGGAGGCAAAAGCGTTTCTGGTCGAACTAATAACTTCGTGGAGGAAAGAAAATGTGACCGGATGTTGAGAGGACATCCGAGAGGCGCATTTCACATCATGTTTTACCAGAGACTTTTATGACGCTGTTTATCCGCCTGCCCTGTGGAGTTAAAATCATGCCAAAACCTCACAAACACACAAAACATGTTTTATTCACGCCCAACAATTCACAAACAAACTCAGTGTGGTTTGCAAACACAAAACATCGTTCAGAAACGAATGCACTTTTATTTTGCAAATAGGAAACATACCTATCAAATAAATACATCGTGCTTCAGAAACAAATGCAGCAGTTTTTACACATACAAAGAAACATATTTCTTACAAAAAAAATCTTTCAAGTACAAAAAATTCTAAAACTACGAAAAACTGTCATGTGACTTTTGGCACTAATTTTCCACCTTGCAGATCCACACACAAATGCCTTCAGATTCACACAAAAATGCCGGTAAACGTTCAAAGAAATGTAATTTGTTGCATTTGTGTGTGGATCTGCAAGGTGGAAAATTAGTGCCAAAAGTCAACGGACCGGATCCAGATGAGCGGAGGACATATATATATATATATATATATATATATATATATATATATACATGATAAAGTTATATTGAAAATTCTGTCTCTGGTAAAGGCTGGGAGGCTCTAACCACTCCGTGACAATGATGACAATGGATGAATGTCCTTGACCTTTTGCTTGCGTCACATATTGTTCCCCATGATGAAGCTTGCTTCTGCTGTCTAGATGATCAGATTTGCTGTCAACTCTGCATTTCAAAGATCTCTTTTAGCTTTAATGACAAAACAAGATGTGATGAAGCCTTCACAATAGCCAATAAATGGACATTGAAGTGATCTAATGAAGCAGATTCGTCTCATTAAACTCTATCCATCTTGCAGCACACACAGATACGGATAAATGTATGATAATAAAACTGAATTCCATTTTGTTTCACCTCATCTATGTAGCATGACTAATGCTATCATGTTAGCTGGTTGTTCAACCAATCAGTTGGGAGTGGGTCATATTTTCCCACGGCATTATTTTTAGATCACACGTCATCTGTGGTTGTAATTACTGAAAAGCAGCAGCCTGTTTTAATGGAAGAGCTTGTCAGCCTCAACCTGCCTTCAAGACTGGTTGCTATGAGTTGCCCAACAAATCATACAAGTCATAATGTGGAAGCAAGGGGGATCACTTTTTTTGTTCACGTTCATAGTTTCACGGTCACCTGACCAGCATGATATTATCTTTAATTTCACATGGAGGAATTGCGTAAGAAGCAGTTTGGCTGTGATGTAATTACTGTGGGTGACAAGGCTTAAAGTCTTGCTGTGTTTTTGTATTTTCAAACACAAGAGCAATTGATAGATGGATCAAAATGTTCAATCTGTATTTAATAGCAGACTCTACAGGCACTATTGAATAGCGCTTAAACCAAGTGCAGGCAGGCATCATTTCATTTGTGAAATTCCGTGTATTTTTTTTATTCAATTTAGTTGTTTGTTAAACACTTAACCACCTCCCAGAGGCAAGGGATAACATTAAGATTCTAGCAGTGAAGGCAAGCTAAAGAAGTTGCAAAATAATGGATTCTTTTTCACAATAACACTCCCGAGGGCAGTTTTAATTCTGTTGTGACATTTCCCTGACAAGCTGTGATGGATTGCCAATCATAGCATGTTAAATGAGAATAAAACTTACAGAAGAATGTAAGCAGCAGCTGTTAAGGTCTCAGTAGACTATTGAAATTTTGTTGTTTAGAGCCCCCTTGTGGGTGTTATTAGTTTTTAAAGTTAATGCTACATCTTTTCCGGTTTAGACAGGAAGTTGTCAGAAGCAGCAAATGAAGGACATGTGCAGCTAGCGTAACAGTGTTAGCTCCTTTCATCTGTCCGCATCCTTTCATAGCCATTGTTTAGACGCAATGTCTGTAAGTATTATTTTTTATAAGGTTTACATTAATGCTTAGAGAGTGGTATTTGCGAGATTATTCTGTAATTTATGTTATTTGGAAACGCTTTAAGTGACATGAAGGCTGATAGAGAAAATGCTTTATACTCATCCTGTTGCTTACATTTGTATTGGACACATGTATAATATCCGTATTTGTAATATTTGTGTTACAGTTTCACACTGATGTTCAGTAAACGGCCAAAACAAGTTCCGACTTCTACTGGTGTTATTGGACTCTGTGTTTATCTGACTGGGTAACCTAACTGGTGGTGAGACCAGTACAGCAGCAATCACAGGCAAAAATCATAATAATTACGATGACAGTGAATACACTTGTTGTACAACAGACACAATTTGAAACCATCATTAGACATTCTTGATTAGGTTGCCATTGTCTGCTCTGTAACAATTAATGCTTTTTCTTGGTCACTTTTTCACCGTCTCTTTTGATAAGGTGCATGTGGTTGAAAGAATCCTTGAACAGCATGTTTGTGGAACAATAACCCTTTGCTACACAATGATGGTAGCAATGGATACGCTTTAATAAATTAATTGAGATTAATGCTCGAACAGAAAAAAGAGGTCAGCTGTGCGGAGTAAAGGGTATGTCTGAAATGTATTTTAAAATGTTAAGCTAGATCCGTCTGCTTCCTGCGATAAGTCTGCTTGACAACGATCAATCAATTTTAATTTACCTCTAATTAATGACAAACAAACTGCATGTCCAGTAATGGAGGATTTAATATACCTACTGGAAATGTTGGCATTTTACAGACTTTTACCATGATGTTTATCTGCTTGGTCTTACTGGAGTGTAAGTGGGCTCTTACACAATGGCTAATGAGAGCAATTGTGCAGAACAGGGTCAATTTTTCCAAAAGATTGTGTGGCTGCTGTGTTTGTTCTCACTTTAGCAGCTGTGTAGACCATTGAAAAATTCATAACTTGCTCTACCCCCCAGATTCTGGGAACATTGTGTGCCAAATGTGCTGACCTCCACAACAAATCTAATGAGGGTCTGGCACCAGCACACGGTCAAAGTTAGGATGGTGCCAAAATGGAGAAGTTATATGTGGCTTCACTTTTCTGGCTCTGTAACTGCAATCACAAATTGAACTTGAGTTAAAAAAAAAAAAAAATCGTAACTTTGTTTCTGTCCCTGCTTTCTTTAAGAATGCAATAATATAGGCCCTGTTGAACCTGCCCCCCCCCCCCAAAAAAAAAAAATCTACGGACCCTAATTCTGGATGATTTGAGAAAAAAACTCTTTTGAAATAATTGGTTGGATATTTAGAATGGCATGATTTATTTGAGACATTCAAGTCTGGTTTTAGGCCAAACCATAGTGCATGTACGGCCTCTTTTAATCCCAGGAACGATCTTCTGTTTTCATTCTAGTTCTGCTCAATCAGATTTCAGCATTTGACTCAGTGGATCATTCTGTTTTACTGAACCATCTTGAAAATTGGGTTGGCATCTCTCGGACTTAAGAAAAAATGGTTTCAATCTTACTTCTAAGATCAATATTTTACCTTCGCTATAGGTTAGGTAGGGTCTTCCACTGTGAAGTTGTCCTGTGGGGTGCCGCGGGGGCCTGACGTTCGACCACTTTATTTACTCCTCTGCATCTATAAAGTAATCCCTGGGGCAGTTTCAGGCAGCTCTGGACTGCTGAAAATGCTTGAATTTGGCGAGTTTTTTCAAAAGTCTCACTTTGTGACGTCACAACTTAAGGGGAAGCTCCATATACAGCCACTCAACTGGCTCTGGCACCCAGTGGTGTTGCCGCCTACCCCGCTCTGCCGCATAAGTATATGGTGCAGAATACAGAGCTACAGTGTTGTTGTCGAAATGGCTAACAGAAAGTGCTTTTTATTTTTTTGGGTGCAAACGTTTATCTTTGCATGGGGTTCCTAAAGAAGATTATTAAGGCAGTAGGGTAAGCAGTAAGGTGCAAAATGTACTTAATGGGCTCTTGATTGACTGCAGCAGGTTAGATGTCAAGTGGAAATAATTTTTCATACATACTTGCGTAGCACAGACGACTGTATTACTGTTAAGTTTATGCATTTTGTATCCTTTATTTCATCTCTTGAAAGTCAGCCGCTCTGTAGAATAAACACCAAGTCCTTTGATTTCACTCTGCTCTCCATGAGTGCTTATCTGGAATGCGTGTTGGGAAGCTCTCCATCAACCTCTCGTGGCTAAAAGTTTGGGGGAAAAGCCACTTCATTGTCGAAAATCTACCTGATGACGGACAATTTTGAAAGGATTCTTTCTGTGGATTACTTCGCTACGGATTGGAAAATTGCTACAGTTTTATTGTTGAAGTGGAACATGATAGACACAATGAATGAAAGAAAGGACATCATTTTTTGGTAAAATCGGTGGTTTTATGAATGAATGCCGCTGCAAATGGAATGTTTATAATCGCGTGTGCACAACACGCAATAGACTGTAACGAAAACCAAAGCGAACACATAAACTAAACTTGAAGGAATTGAATAACTAAGAAATTTTGAACTTTTTAAAAGCAATATGACTGACAGACGACCAAGGAGGCTGCAAAGGCTTTGAAATCACATATTGGAACACGCAAAGGAAAACTAGGAGCATGCACAAGGAACAGTAATGAAATTAAGGAATTACTTGAAGGTGGAAATGTTGAAGTGGATGAGAAAATGACATTGCGACATAGTTGTATTCAGGATTTTAAAGCTGCGCATAATTCTGTCCAATTGCTTCTCAATTTTGAAGAGAAAGAGAATGATCAGGTTCATTGTTATGAGCCTAGAATGATGAACTTTGACTACTTCACAAAGGACGTTGAAATGTGGAGAAGGCAACAGCAAAGGCTGCAGGATACAGTTCAGCCCAAAAAGAGCATCTCAAGTGTATCGAAAACGTCTACAACATCTGCTGCTAAAATTGTCGCTGCTGAAAAGGCCGCTCTCCAGTAAGGCTGCAACGATGAATCGATACATCGATTAGAAGTAGATTAATAAATTAATTGCCAAACGAATTGATGATCAATAATTCATCAGCAAAGAAACACGAGTGTTTTTCGACATGTAATGCAGCGAATATATAGGGGGGGAGACGAGTAAGAGTTGCGCGCACTAGCGACCGCAGATCACAACAACAATGGCGCCGTCCACTGCAGCAGCTGGGAGTATTTCACTCTCATTAAAGAAAAGAAAAAAATTACTTCTAAACTTTGCAAGGAGGAAAAAGGGTTCGGGTTATTCGTGGACACAGGAGGATCTGGAAGGCTTGGTCGAGCATTGGCATGAGCACCCCTGCCTTTACGCTGTCCACGTTTGCCAATCCATTCCGTCGGCCACGCTCTCTTCCTCTTTTTTTGTTTTTTTTCGCTACATAGTAGCGCACAAACGACCTGGAGGGCTGCGTTCTGCTCCGCGTCCATGTTTACAATGAAAGGGGCGTGAACTGCATTCAAGCGTTTCCTGTCCAGCTGGGCAGTCGGCCACACCTACTGACGGGGAAAATCGTGTAGTCTGAACACTCCCGTCCCGACAAATCTTGTAGTGTGAACAGTGTCGGGTGTCATGAACAGCAGGGCGTGTCGCTGACAAAAAAAGTTATGTCGTCTGAGCAGGACTTTACTCTACAGGCATGTTCTAAAGCTTTGCCAGTCATTCAGGCGCTAGAGAGAGAGCGGAAGCTGCTCGAAAGTCAAAGAAAGAACAGATTGAGTGGCAGCCTCAGATAGAGGCAGCAGATGCTGAACTCAGACCACTTGGTATTGAACTTTATTAAGAACTACCAGGAGATGCTATGAATAAATATTACAATGCAAACAAACCCAAACTCCCGCTCCCACTCCCACTTCTTGCAGAAAAGAGAAGTTCCAGACTTTGACAGAAACCGTTTTCTTTTCAATCTTTTATTTCATGCTTTTAAATACCTTATTGAGGACAAGACTCGTAGCCACCAAAGTTGGAGTAAAGAAAATGGCAGACCTGCCAGAAGATGGAGTCACTCCTGACCTACCACCCTTCTCACACGTGTGTATTGACGACTTTGTGGCCGAAGAGGTCAAAGAAGGCACATCTTGTGTGAAAGATGGGCTATGATCTTCACTTGCCAAGCCATTCACCTGGAGGTGGCGAGCATGCCGGACACAGACTCCTGCATTAATGTCATACAGGGATGACAAGTTTACACCATCAAACCTCATGTGTGAACAAAAGGAACTAGAGACTGCTGCAACCCAGATAGACCATGAAAAGATTCAAGACACTTTGCTGACCAGTCATGTTCAGTGACTATTTAATACTCCATTTGCTGCACACTTTGGAGATGTGTGGGAGAGATTAATCAAACTGGAAGTGTTCAGAAAGAATGTCCAGCTGGTCCAGCAATAGTGCCTTTTCACATCAAGTTAACAATGGCAGCAGAACCATCAGGACTTGTGCCTTCCTTGACCCAGGCAGCTCGGCCACCTTTTGCACCAAACATATCATGCAGCTGCTGAATGCCAAAGGACGCAGAATGGAATTTGTCTTGTGGACACTGGGAAAAGACAGATATCTTAAGAGCTGCAAACTTGGCGTGTTACTATGCGGGGGGGGGGGGGGGGGGGCGGGCCCCTCGATATGTTGACCAATCTCAGCAGAGTGTTATGATGTAATATAACATGTATACTTACGTTGTGTGATAGTGTATGTAAAAAAAAACATATACAAAACCACCAAAAAATCCACGAACAGATAGCAATTTTGGAATTCTCATGATGGAAAATACCATTAAACTAAATCCATTCAGTTTAGAGAATTCCTCACTATTTTCTGTGTTGACTCTGTCAGTCATGGACCTAATTATTAAGTGTATGAGCCCGTCACGTATCAAAATACCCACTATTTCTAGTTTATTCACATCTTTTTACATAAATAATATGTTGCAAAGATCTCAGAGAGAGTTTATTTTGAATATTTGAGATTGTCAAGCGTTGTTACATGTTTAGGCTCGAATTCAATGGGAGACAATTACCATTTTGAAAAGGGACAAATGAAACATGAATGCTGCAACTGTTTATGATATGGAATTTTGAAAATAATCACAAATGATCTGCTAAATTCAACTTTTCTGATCCAAACTTAAACTGTCCACCATTCACAGCTGCCATCTGGGTTCACTTTCTCACTGATAGTGGAATTTAGTCACTTTAGACTGACTGGAATATTCAGCTTTTCTAATGTTTGTCAAGTGCATGTGGTAGTTTATGACTTATATTATGATACGTACATATGACACACTTCTAATTGTAAAGATGAAATGGAAATGGAGTGTCACTGTCTGTATATGGAGCCCTGTTGTGTTTTTGTTGTCAAATCAGGAAGAATGCTTATTAGCCTTAGGATGTTGTCTTTCTTGTCCAATCCTGTAAACCTTTATTTATATATCTCAACCCACTTTATATATTGCTCTTCCTTTTAAGCCGCTTAAAATCATGCAGCATGAACTCTTTCTAACATAACTCTGTCCCACAGGCCATTGTCTGTCTTCTGCATGAAATATTCTGAACAAATGCCACTTTGGTCTTTGAAGACACAGCTTTTGGTCTGTTAATGCTCAGTCCTACATGGTTTGAAGGCCGTGCAACTCTCTGTAGGTGTTGAAAAGAAAACAATACCTTATGTGTGAGTGTGTGCTTTTTATTTATTTGTTTGTGGTGCAATGCAAATGTCAGGAGTGTAACTCCTACAATCTTAATATTCAACCGAGAAAAACAACTATTATGAGTCCAAGTGAATTGTAAGGATTAAGACACAGTTCGTTTCTCTTGTTTTGCAGTCCACAGTCAGTCTGACCACTGCAGAATGGATGGGATGAGGAACAGGACTGAACATAATGAGGGTTATAATTAGCTGATAGGTTAAAGGGGCTGGCCACTGGAGGTCAGGCCTCAATGTTTCTCCGCTGACAGGTTAATGCAGGTGTGTGTATGTGTGTGGAGATGGTTCCCTTATACATAACTGCCAATTAGCATTTTCAACATTATATGAATTGCCTAAATTTGAATTAAGGTCCACAAATACTGAAAACCCATGGATTTATATGTCAAACAGTATAATTATCCATGAATCTGTAGACAAAAACAGGATTGTGGGTTGGTCTCAATTATTTTTTTCTGTCCGAATTACATCTGTCAAGCAGGTCAGCCAATTTCATGGCTCCTTTTTTAAAATCACGAACTGCTGTATATCATCCATACAGGGACAAGAGGAACTTCTATGGCGCTGGGAAACTCTCTGAGTGAGTCCTTAGAGGACTGCTGTCAGCCATTGACTACAGCTGGCAAGATGCAACAGTGTGAGGGAGCCAATTTGGCAACAGAGCTGCATCACCCTCCGAGTGGAAACCAAACACTGCAGCTTCCACCCGTTACTGTCAAACTGTAGCAGCGGCTCTGACAGATTGCACACAAAAAAAGGCATGCTGCAAGACAGTATTTTTATTAAATCTATGTCATTCAACAATGTTATCATTAAACATGACCTGAATTTGTTGGATCGTAAACCTTTATAGCAGAGGGCTTATAATATCACAGGGGATGACACTTATTTTGATGTGAAGCCACAGCTGCTAATGGGGTATCCAACCTGGAATGATGGTCCTGTGGTGTGAGGGTTATGAGAGCTGTAAAAATAAATGACTGCAAAGCCAGGGTTTTGTTAGTCGGTCACATCCCCTGCTGCCCTCCTGGCAAAATTGTGTGTGTGCATGTGTATGTGTGGGTTACACATTAAGACTCAGACACTGACACCAGGACCTTGGCTTTGCAGGCTGAACATGGTGTAAATTGGATCCAGATGACTGTAGAAGCATAAAATGTTGACAAGCCACTTCTAAATTGCACAACAGAGAGTTGTTTGGTCTCTTCTGACTCTTTTACTTAAACATGCATAGTGGTTGCTTTTCTTGCCACCACATTTCTCTGTAAAAGTACATTTTCTTCTCCTCCAAGTTGATACCATCTCCATTAAATGTTACACAGTTTGATCTGACCATAACTTAAAAAAAAAGATAGGAAAACACAACCCTGGAGATACCCGTCAACGACAACATCCTTTTTAGTACTTGAAATAAATGAGCTCACACTACAGAAATATTTGGAAATGGTCATCAGATACACATCTATTAAAACAGACTCATAAAAGTGAAAATGACCAATTCAAACATGTTAGACTGATTAATAAAATAAACAGCGATCAGCAAAAAGATTAAATGGCAATGTATCCAATACCTGTATTTTTGTGACTCAAAGAATAAAACTGCTGGTGAAAATAAGATTTTTCCTCCTGAAAGTTTTAGTTTTAGTAACAGTAAAGTGCTAATGGCTGAAATACACTATACATGCACACAGGGCCTTCAGCAGCAGCACAAATGTACCATTTGTCGGTATCTTTTAGCTGTAAAACATAATGCAAAGTCCAAATGCAACATCAAAAAGCAGCTTTATGCACCGCATCTAGTATCGAAATAAAGGACCACATCAAAACAGGTACTTGATCTGGATAGGACAGTCATGTGGAAATGAGAAATATCCTTATGGTTGTTCAGTTGGACTAATTTTATAAAATGTGTTTGTGAAGGACACATACATTACGGTGGCCAATAGATTTGTTATTATTTTAGGTGAGGGATTTGTCTTAGTGGGACAGTGGTGCAGTGGTCAGCACTGTCGCCTCACAACAAAAAGGTTCCAGGTTCAAGCCCTGGCTTGAGCAAATGATCTTTCTGTGTGAGTCTCCATGTTCTCCCTGTTCCTGCTGGGTTCTCTCTGGTACTCCGGCTTCCTCCACAGTCCAAAGACATCAAGAGGGGACGAGGCTGATTGATACTCTAAATTGACTGTAGGTGTGAATGGTTGTCTGTCTATATGTGCTGGCCCTGTGATGGACTGGTGACCTGTCCAGGGTGAACCCTGCCTCTCGCCATTGCTGCTTGGATAGGCTCCAGTCCCCCCGTGACCCTTAACAGGATAAGCAGTAGAAAATGGATGGACTGATGGATTTTTATTAATATATAAAAAAAATGATAGGTATAGGTTGTGTGTATCATGAACCACATGCTCATGGTAAGGCTTATTATCATTTATTATCAATTATTCATGTTAAGAAAGTGGCTGAATGTGATGCCGAGGGCTCCTTGTCACTGTGCTGCATTTGCTAATTGAAAAAACTGTCCTCTCAAGGGTTAAACACGTATGGATGAACCTCATTACTTCTGATACATTTCTGTTGGGTTGTGAAACGCTTTCTTTTGTTTGATGTACAGTTATGAGGTATGGAGGCTTTAATAAAACGACACTGTCATTGAGCAACATGTGATCAAGTCACTTTTCTTCCACTCTGTGACAGCAACAGCATGTCTGCTTGAATAATTACAGAATCTCACAATGAATGTCAATCAGCTAGAAATCTCTCCTACAGCTCATTATATTGAAATAAGGAGACACATTTAAAAGATGATTTTTATCAAATCTGAAAACAGATAGGACCTCAACTCCACAGGTACATCATCCCGGAGCAGATGCCCATGGAGTCCAGACACTGGTGGTAATGGTGGAGGAAGATGTGTACAATGAGACTGATGGAAGATGAAGGAATCAATGACTCTGTGAACACCAGGTGGTTGTGGGGAGGAGAAGGAGTGTGCATGGCAGCAGCAAACCAAGACTAAGGAGAAAGAAGGGGCCATTTAAAAAGACCGCAGCAATGTGATTGGTCATCAACGACAGTATCTCACTGTGCTATTGGATAAGAAGTGATCAGCTGGAGACAGCTGAACTTGACCACACCTCAAGTAACTGACAGCTTTGATGAGACGGAGCAGGTGTGAGAAGGGAGCATGTTAGAATAGGGGTGAGATATAAGCCACAACCCTGAGCGCAATTCATAGTCTTTCTGAGTGAACATCCGCTGGGAGGATGCAGCAGTAGCTGACTAACTGTGTAGGTGGGTTACATGTGTTTGGTGAAAAATTTCATCTGGTCCATCACAAAATTCAGATGGATGTTTGTCCAAACATGCAACAGACTCAAGGGGCTCTCCACAACCCCTCAGACAAACAAAGAACTCACACTGCTGTCATTTGCCTATCTTTGATCTTGCATTGAGGGGAAACGTGAAGAATGCTGGGCACCAGATTGCTTTCCTTCTGGTTATCTGTCTTCTTTCACTCCCCGCATACTTGTTTGTACTGGACATGCAGTTCTTGGAGGTTTTTTGGTGTTTTTCTCAACATTCCTATTTCTAAGTTCAGCCTGTTCTTACTCAGGGTATCAGACACTTGGAGAAACTGCTGTGGTCAATTTGTGGTGGTTGGTGAGAAACCATAAGCATGATCTTTCTATAATCGAGAAAACAAACTAAACTATATATATATATATATATATATATACACTTCAACTTTTTGCTCAGTTATGAATCCTTCACAGCAGTCAGGGACTGACAGTGAAGGTTTGACCCTGGTATGATGAAACGAGACACATATTAATGTCCATAATGATCCTGTCGTCTGGAGAAAACACAATAATTATTTCATTGTCTTGAGACATCTACTGTTTGTTTACTTGTGACAAAAAAGAACATTATCACAAGAAAAACAAGCTTTGTTTCACAAACCACAAAATGATGAACTTGCGCTGTCATGACAACGGTATTAAAAAAAGATTCTGAGTATGGCTGTTCTCTGCTTCCATATGTGATCTTCCAGTTTTGCCAGTCTATAGATTTAACAAGAATTGAGGAGAATAAATCCACAAATTACAAGGAATTATTGAATTCATGAATCATTGCAATAAGTAACATTATATGTAAAACCGAAAAGATTGGGCAGATTTCTGTGAAGCAGTGCTCCTTTACAAGGAATCGGTCAATAAATAATGATCCAGGCTGATCTAATGGAAGAGTCAATCCCTCTTAAGTATGAACTACTTTGCTATCTGTCGCAACTTTCAAATTCAGTGCAGGATAAGTGTGAACCTTAAGCTGTGACTCTTTTGGGCGATTGTGGTTCATCTCTTGTGATCAGGAAACAGCGGGGGAGAATCAAAAGCCTGCAGAAGCTGTTGGGTGTCTGAGTCTCTGTTTCTGTCATCCTCACTCACAGAGAAGCAGAAGTAAAAAGGTTATGAATAAGAAAGCACTGGGAAAAAGGAGAAATACAGGGAACAAAATTCACATGTGCAGTTGATAAAAGACACTAAGGTAATAAGCATGAGATAAAGAGAATGCTAGAGAGGGAGGCAAATGAGACACACAAAGAGCAAAATGTACCCTTTTCATCTTGGTCTGCTCTCCAAGTAACAAAAGGTTGTTACGACAAGCCCCCTCTTCCCTGCAGCCTTCTCCCTCTTGCTTTCTTTCTTCTGTCTGCCACCTCTCTATGTGTAGGGGATATACAACTGAGATAGAGGTAAATTGCCCGCTTGTGTGTCTCTTGAGTAAAGGCCTTGGTGTGTCTCCCTTGCCACTGGATAATGAAGTCTGATGGTCTGGCAGGGAGATGCAATGATCCTTGGTCAAGAAGGCCACAGAGGGACTGTACAGACATCTCACTTACTTAAACAATCAATGCCATTAACTGCCAACCTGTGCCAGGTTGGCTCGCCTGACTCCGGGGGGGAAGTTGAAGATAGCAATTCTTGGAGAGGGCAGAGAGAACTTACACTCAGTCGTGTGCTTATGTTGCCACTGAGGCTCCAGTGAGCTGCATGAATGTGCCGTTAATGCTGCACAAGGCCAATCACACAAGGTACCACAATGTGTCAATGTACCTTACTTGCCCCCCACTCCTTAATTGCCCCCCATGGGGATAAATAAAGTCTTCTGAATCTGAATCTGTTTCATTTTTCTCCTACTGTAGCACGACAGATCATTTTAGGCTATTTGCACTGAGGTGCTGAACATGTTTAATTGTTAACATTTTTAATTCCCTTTTGATACAAAGCAACAACACAGGTTTGAGGGGAAGGTCACTTTTACTCTTTTTGGTCACAACCCACTCGACTGGGGGGGGCTTGACAGTTTGGATGACCAAAATTATTACAACTAATTCAGTGGGGAAATTTATTGAACTACATTGAATGGAAATATGCTGAGGACTGTTTTGCCAAATTGTTTAAATAAAAGTCACAAATGCCAACACAAGCCAATAGGTAGACCCATGTGTGCAGACATGTATGTTGTGAGAGATGAAGTTAGGACCTATAAGGAAAGAGCGTTCAGTATTTGATAAATAATAATATATTATATAATATATGATAATAATAAATGAAGACCCTTAGCCCTCAGTGCAGGCCAGGGATATCCAGGCCAGGGGCCAACAGAAACTGTCATGGTTAAGTCTGATTTTTCCCCTTTGTTTTCTCTGTTCTCTCCCTTCCCTCATGTGTATGTTTGTCTGGATTTGGGCTGGAGCTGGAGGTCCTTCAGGCCTTTTTCTATTGCCTGTTGCTCATCATACACCTGCATCCGATCTCGCCATCAAGTCATCTTTTTATTCTGCTCTATATAAGACCGCCTCATTCTTTCACACTTTGTGAGATTGTCTGTTACCCTTGCATGGTCTTCAGCCTGGCTCCTAGTATTGAGTTTGTTTCTTGCTTGAAGCATTTGAATATGCTGTTCCTCTACTCTGGGTTCATATCTTCTGGGTTCCGCTGCCAGATTCACCTAACCAGCTTTCCTTCCTCAACTTTGCTCCAGGTCCGCTTCACCAGTGATCACAGCTCAGCTGCAGTCTGCGCTCCAGCATCTTGCCTCTGCCTCCCTGTGACCATCAACCAACCTCTGTGCTGTCACCTCAGGACCTCAATCCACACTGCAAACTTCACCTGCTTCCATAAATGCTCCTTGCTGTTGAAATCTAAATCAAGTGTCCATGTCTGCATCATGGGTCTAATCGGTCATTGGAAACCTTCCAAAAACAGTGTTGGTTAGTGGTGTCTCTCCCACTCACTCTTTGTAGTAACTTACAGTTGGCTCTAGATGGCAGTAGCTACATTTTAATTACCAGGGGACCTGTTTAAGTGTAAAAAAGAAATAAAGAATTTTTAAATTCTGAGCTGATTGAATGAAATTCAATAAAATGTTCACAAACTTAAACCATTACAGTTTGAGGACTGCAGACTGTTTGACTTTATGTGACTAAGACGTCTGCGCGCGTATGAGTGGCCTCTAAAAGAATCATTAAGTGTGAGACTAGGTGAGTTCGAAGCCTGTGTGAGGAGAGTGTGTGTAGAGGAAAGATTTCACCACAAGGGGGACCAGGGTAAGCAGGACCGTCTCCTCACACACACCGCACCTAACAAAGGGCATGCAAGGTTCTTTGATAAATTGTCCAAGTGAATGTACACGTGTGAGTTGAAGCTGGTTGCCCCTGAGGGTGTGAGCATTTTGTGCGTAGACAAGAGAAATATTCTAAGTCTTTTTTAAGTCACTGTTTTAAGTACGTGTACTTGTATTGGATGGGGGGGGGGGGGGGGTCATGTTGCTACGGCTTCCATTTTGTGATTGGTGTTAGCTAATTGTAAGGCTTAGATGTGATGTAGAAGAAATGTCATATTCGGAATTGTGCAATTAGAAAATAAATTAGGGGGAGTGTAATCAGAACCTGTTTGGGGAGTGTCATTTGAGATGTCATCCTGACATCACTTGGTTTTGTTTCAGGACCCCTGTTTGCATTCCTCCTGCCCCTTAGCCCAAGCCTTGAGAAGCATAGCTACTGTTAGCCTTCAGACACCATTAGCAATAGCATTAGCTAACATTTGCATTGTCAACTAGTGACAACATTCAGCTGGTAGCAATAACATTGAATTCAAGGCATAAGCATCTATGACTGCGGCTCAACTACACAAGCATTGACATACACACACACACACACACACACACACACACACACACACACTCACACATTCAAGAGGGAAAACAAAACAAGACACACACACACGAGGAAAAGAAAAAAAGCACAAACACAGTTAAGAGGTGGAAGAAAACAATACACATTTACAGTCCGCAAAATGGCTCAGCTGTTTGCACCCAAATTGAGGTAGGCTGACATGGAGAGAGCATTTAAATATACCAGAGGTTGAATGGACAAACTGAAATCAAATACTGGTAATAAAAAAAGTCTACAAGGATGAATGGAACACTGATTGTACCCCTGGGTGCTAAGCAACTAGAGCTTGTGAAAGATATCCCAAAGATTCTTGAGAAAAGGGGGAAGGGGATGAAAAAAATGTACCCTTAGCCTGGCCAAAGGAGGGCGCATTTGATGTGGAGGCATGTGAGGATATGGAGCAGTGAATAAGAGAAACTAAATTAAAATACAAAAGTAAGAAAAGATGTGAGAAAGCTGAGAGTGAACCTCTTCAGATTTGAAAGTTAGCATTGTAGGAGAAAAAAAAAAAAAGGAGACCAACTCAAATTAAAAAGTAAACAGCGAGAAGTTAATAAAACAAGCAACAAAGCGGAGTAGGAATGTATCCATTCTTAGCTGGAACGGTTAGTGTCGAAGTACATTCTGAATTAATACCTGCAAAGTTTAAAGCTCAAAAAAGAGATCTCCAGCAAGAAGAACGAACAGCACTGACAGTCCAGCTTACAATCTTTTCTGTAAAACGTCAAAAGATAATGAATGTCAACAAAGCTTGATTTTGAAATATTGCAGGGGAAGGAAAGAGTCACAGATATTAGCTTGCTATGCAACATATGACACAAGAACAGAAGAGCAATGCTACTGGGTGAACCTTGACAATCAGGAATACTGTAGACCTAGACTGAGAAATAAACCAAACAGTGATACAAGAATTGAAGGAACAAATGGACCAGTACCACAAAGACTCAACTCACTAACAATGGAGAAGGTTGTAATCGTGGACGAGCGATCACACAGGCAATAAAGGAGTAAAGTCGGAAGGAAAGAGAATAGGATCTTAGATGCAGACCCAACATATATCTGTCAGCTACATACAATCCAGGACAATATCCTATTTAAATAAAAGGTGCTCAAGAGCAGAAGCTCAACCTTGTGGGGCTGGCTGCTAAGTTGCCCGATATATATGAAGGGGTGAGTGGGTGGATGAGAACATACAAGGAGGAAACTGCCTGAGAACCCAGACACATATATATCATGCGACAAATGAAAATGAAACCAAAAACTGAGGAGGAGATGAAGAAAAGCCCTGGCCCTGATGACTCTGTTTAGGAATGCTATCATGAAGGCCATGCCTGCCCTGATCCATAGTAGACTGGAGGATGTGGTGGGCTTGGCATCAGTGCTGCATTACCAGTTCTGAGCTCATGTGGTGCACACAGTCAACAAATATCAAAGAGACAAGAAAAGGGAGCTGGAACATGATAAAACTGTGTACAGGAACCTTGTGCATTACAACTCTACAAATCTTATCTACAACTTAAAGAATAACAAGGAAAAATGAAGCAAAAACACAAGCACTGGGAGCAAAAGGGTCTGGTGAGTAGGCAGTACCACAGCAGCTGGGTGGTGCACCACCACCACAACGAGTGCCTCCAACCATGCAGCCAGTATCTCCAGCAATGCACCTGACACTGATTGTTAACAGGTACTCAAAGCCACACCATGTGCAGCATAAATAAAGAGGTACAGATGGGGGGTGTTGGAAGAGGACTGGGTCCATAGAGGAACAACTGGGTGTGCTGATCACGTGGCTGGACATGATGCTGGCAGACGCCCCAGATTTCCTGAGCAGCAGTTTGCCGGAGTAGGAGAAATGGCCCATCCCTGGGCATGGGCAAAGTTTAGCTACTAGAGGTGCCCAGATAGTGGAAGTAACAGTTGGAGCCAATGTTGAACCTATGATATGGTTAAATAGAAGGCAGGCAAATACCCATGTTAGTGAATACTGGAGCCATTTACACATGTCCAAATTATTCCACTTACCTCCCCCTGTTTGACAAATTTGGTGAGACAAGTGAATCCTGGAGAACAAAGCAGCTCACACAAATAATGACTCGGATAACAGCCTAAAGAGAGGAAATCAGACCATACCCTCATTACTTTGTTAGGCAGGGATGCGCTAAGCAAATCAAAAATGAACTTTGGTGGTCTCTTCAAGGTGTTTATGTAGATGAGGACTGTCTCGATCTCCAAATGTCAGTCTAGGAAGAAAGAGCCGAGGTTTATTGGCTGCGTGACATCACTGAACTGGTTTCTCAGGCAATTCAGGAATGGGTGAGGTATCTAAAGGCCTTACTCCCAAAAGTGACAATGCCACTCCTGGACTATCATTGTACTTTATTTTATGACACTGCCAAAAGTTTGAGGTAAAGTGGAATGAACTGACCAAAGGAGACATCATAATAATGTTGTTGGAGAACAGAGAGGTGCCAAGAATGTGGCGCCCAATGATTACATTTCCAAAGGGTTGCATAATACAGTCTTTGCTGATAAATGAGAATTTTCAAGCAGGAGAGTTGGGTCCCATGATGGAACTTGCAACAAAGGCAGAATGGAAAGAGACAGGAATCCCACTAATTTTTCAAGCTCAGGACTAAATGATTAACATTTTGTGTGGGGGATTGATGGTGGAAAAGACACAAGAGGTAACTGTCAAATATAAACAAAAACCTAACACCTGAAACTTAATATGAAACTTCATGTATGCCAACAATATCCACTGAAGCCAGAGGCAAAAGAAGGGATAAATAAAACAATTTCTGATAGGTTACAAGCAGGGGTGGTAGGAGAAACATGAAGCATGTGTTCAATACTTCCATATTCCCAGTGATAGAAGCAGCTATCTCATGGTTCATGATTTTAGAATGTTTAATGACGTAGGACAAGACTGGCCTGCCTAAGTGCCAAACCCACTTAGCTTCATACAAATGTGCCTCCTGCCGCTATTTATTTATTTATTTTTAAGAAATTGATCTTTGTTCTGTATTCTTTAGTGTCCTCTTGGCTGAAGACTCCCAGAATCTGTTTATATTCACACACAGAGGAAAATAGTACAGAAACATTGACATTCACCACATGTGTTTAACCGTTATAAACGGTTATAAAACTTGATCATGAAGGTTTGGAGCTTAGCAGCACATTGTTGCAGTATGCGAACAACTTACTGCTTTATGCACCCATGTTAGATGGTTGTCAGTAGGACTCCATCAAGGACCTGCAGAAGCCATCCTTCAAAATGTCACTATTATCAAATGCAGGCGGAGTATTTAGGGAGAAGGATTTCAAATGGAGCCATAGCTATTGCACCTCCCCAGCTGGAATAGATAGCTAAAGCTCAGTACCCCCAAAATATCTGGCAGATGATGACATTTTTAGTAATTTTCAGTGTAATGCGGAGAATACACCCCTCTGTGAGAGATGAAATGTTGAGGAGATCAGGCATTAAAAACCCCAATGACATGGACTAACGAAGCTAAAACAGATCAGATGGACGCCAACTTCAGCAGCCTCGGGGAATGTACTTAGTTTCAACACAATACAGTTTCACAATAACCTTCACGGTGCATCGAATTCCAAAGCCTTCCTCAATGTAAGGGGGTTCTTATATCCTCACAACAGACCCTAGACACTCATCATCCACCCAATGTGTGTGTAGGTGCCTTGCCACTTGATTTCCCAGAACTGGCTGGAGTTCAATGTGTTTGTGGGTGTTCTTTCCCTGGACTTGTCTGGTGGGCATGTAGCTGCATTTCAACTTACTCAACTAAAAAGGTGACCATAAACTGATCATACTTTGTGTATGCGACCCTAACCTGGTTCCCTCCCACAGTGATTAATCAGTTACAAAACAAGACAATGTATGCACAATATCTGGTGGTACTCACATTATCAAGCAATGATCAGATGCATAGTACACTCATTACCTTGGCAGATGCGTTGATTTTCTTGCATTGCTTGAATTCCCAAATCCAATGTGGCATCTGAAGATGAAATATTTCACTCATGATATATTTCATTCATGTGCCTATACGAGCTCAGCAGATGCGTGAGAGTTCAAACTGCTTCACCTTGGTTAAGAGAGCAGCTTTGTATACCGTGCCTGTCACTTAAATTAGGTCGAATATGATTATTGTGATAAGAATGAATAAACGGTGTATGTGTGTGTGCTCAATCAGAAACAAAAATTTAAAATATGTTCCCTTTCATACTAGTTCAGAGACAAGGCATACAGGGATGCAGGGAAACAAGGAATATTCAACAGAATCCGTGATATGTAACGACAATATGCATTGCTTGTTAGCACACCTCAGGCTTTCCCTGATCAGATGTCCATAAAGCTACTTTCCATGATTATGTGAGGGTCTGAGTTACATAAAGGTTGTGATTAGAGGGTGTGTCACAGTCCCTGTCTCGTGCTTCCTGTTTTACTTCGTAGTCATGTCCTGTCTCCCTGACCTCCCTCCTGTGATTACCTTATGTGTCTCACCTGGGTGATTGCACCACCTGTGTCTTGTTTCCCCTCTTGTATTTAACCCGTGTGTTTTCCCCTGTTAGGTTGTTCGTCCATTGTCGTGCTTTTTGCGTCCTGTCGTGCTTTTACGTGTTGTTGTGCTCTCACGTCAGTCTCTAGTCTCCCCGTCTACAGTCGTCAAGTCTCCCCCGTCTCCTAATAAAAATCTCTTGTGCACCTTCCTACTGTCTGCACCTGGGTCTATTTCCCCCTCACACCTGCCCGCACATAACAGGATGTGCTACTTTGTTGAAAACCACAAAAGGGTGCCGACTATACATGAAAATAGCTTTATCAGTGACAGAAGCTCAGCTTTCTGGCAAGCTAGTTATGAGAAGCTGTCTAAGGTGTATTTCTGCCAACAAATTTCTGTTCAAAACAGTTCAAATTTATCATTAGATTTAATCACAAGGGACTGGGCAGCAGCCCTGCGGTCTCTGTTGTGCTCCTTGAATCATGTTAATCTATCATGACCCACGGGCCTAGAGTAACAGATACTGATCTACTGCTCACAAGTGTGGATACACAGACCCAGGACAGTCTGAACAGAATGACATCATGTTGTAGGGTACAACGCAGACTGTGTATAACGAGTAAAAATTGCATGCATTTGCCAGGGCAGCGATTTATGTTTGCTTGTGAGATTTTTTCTCCTGTTCATGCCAGTTTTCTGTTAATTGGCATGGAAATTGTATGTTTATGTTATTTATTCATGTCAGCTCAATGTTAGTATCTCTGCATTTTGCTGTCATTTATTGGGAACATTTTTCTTCTGCATAAATTCAGAATTAACCTTCACTGCAGTTGATGTGAGGTCACAAATACCAGTAATTCCTCCTTTTTTTTCTCAAAATTGACTGTATACAACCAAAACAACAACAAAAAAATGACTCAAACACTGCAACACAGTACAACTCAGAGTTTAGCTCACTTTATACTAGGGGTCTGTACTTTGAAGCATAATCCACTCATCTTGGCTTTCTTCAGTTTGAAGACTGTGAAAATATTTGACAAACACAGTGAGGGATCAGTGGTACTGCGGTGTTCTTTATCAGCTCACTATATCAGGCCAGCTTTTCCTCCCCTGTGTGTGTACATGAAGGGGCGGAGCTGGCACTACATGAACAATCACTAACACACAGAAAAGAGCAGCACCTTTAACTTGAGAGGAACAATTTCTTTCAAAAAAACCAAGGAATATTAGTCCATAATATGGACAGACAATGGATAAGTTTGCTCAATAAATGTCAGTTCTGAATTAATACAGAATAAGACACAGCCAGTGAGAGTCAGGCTGTGATCCATCTCACTGGGTATGGCTAATGGAATGGGTTATCTCCCAGGGGTCCCTCCCACGATCCACTCACCAGTGTTAAATCATCAATGCAATGAGTTTTTATGACACTGACAGAGCAGGAAAGGTCTGCAGCATGTTGCCACATTGATATATTCCAATGAGAGGTCAGCCACCTTTGTACAGAGAATCCTGAGTTGAGCCTTAAGTTATGAGGCAAACTCTCTAATCCTGCTTCACAGTACAGGCTGGGAATGTAATGTCATAAAATCCTTTCAACACACAGTTTAACCCTGAGGGACCCAAGCAGATTTTGGGGTGATTTTACATCCTTTGCTTTTGAGCTATTACAGCACAGGTGTCAAACTGATCCAGTAAAGGGCCGGTGTGGCTGCAGGTTTTCAATCCAACCAAGCAAAAGCAACACCTGATTCAACTTAACTCAATCAAGCTGTGTCCACACAGCTCATTTGTTGGATCAGGTGTTGCTTTTGCTTGGTTGGATTGAAAACCTGCAGCCACACCGGCCCTTTACTGGATCAGTTTGACACCCCTGTATTACAGTATCTTGGTCATTATAAGGTCACTCTCTATGTGCTATATCTTGTTTGTTTTTTTCCAAGACAGTCTATGCTATCCAGATATGACATCACTTCACTTGGTACTACTTAAATATATTTTATAAAAAATGTTAACCCCCCCCCCCCCCAAAAAAATGATATAACAATTTTTGGGGGGATTTTGTATATGTTTCTCATCTTAGAAGGTTTCCAGCACACATAGCTTTGCATATTGAGTTGGGGGAGTTTGGCCATGCACCATGGTGGTGGGCTGCTCTGTCTTCACAGTTTGCAAGAATGTGTGGTGTCTGCATGGCAAGAATAAAAGCCATTTTACTAAAATAAACACATTCTTCTCATGATGAGAAATGATTCATTGAAAAGAAACATGTATAAATAATACAAAAATAAAATTACACAACTATTTACAAGAAAACACTACTACAACACTATATACATCAAAAGTGATTTTCAAGATTCCCTATGGCGTCCCTATAGTTATTATATCAACATATTATGATGTAGAATATAGTTACAACTTATATAAATCTTGGATCATCTTGAGTTGGATCCATGAAAAACATCTCCTCATCATCAGATACTCCTCTCTCAAAGCCTGAGCCATTATCCAGGTCACTGGGACCAAAGTCTGCAGTGGCATCTTTATAGATGAGGTGTATGACTTCAGCTACAGTTTATTTCTTTGGTGGGGTTTTTTTTTCTGATATTATACACTGCTCTGCCAAGTGTCTATTCAGTGTTGGACAGTGACCTGTAGTGACCTGACCTGACCTGAACCGATCTGCACATGTGCATTTACAGTAGCCTCCGTGCGCATTTTACACATGGAGTCTACTGTAAATGCCCATGTACAGTAGCGTCCGTCTGCAAAATGTATGTGCTTGTGCTCTTTTGTTTACTTGAAGAAAGTTTTGAGAGGGTTTTGAGAAGCAAAACTTTCCTATCATTCAGAAAAGGATGCAATGTCATGCTATACTGGACACCCTGTAGGAATTTGCAGTGATCAAAACTGGATTATGGATGTAATTGGTCATAGAGGAAAACATGATAACCCAGGAGCCAGTGAGATATGTTGTTCTCTGTAATGCGACTGACAAGTACGAGTGAAATACTGGAGTAAACAAATGAGGAAACTTATTATATTGCAGTCATTTTCAGTCTAGGTGTGAAAAGATACTTTGGATGCACATGTATGTGTCTTACATCGTTGTAAAGCTCAGTTTCTGCCTTTTTCATATGCTATGTTTGCTGTATCTGTATGATGATGGGTTCGTGAGTTATTTAGATGAGGGTAAAACAAGTGCACATCAATGCACAGCTTTTTGTGAACCATATTTATGATTAAATTTAGCCAAATTCAAAAATGATTTTCCAATAAATACTTAAATGCAAAAATAAGCAATAGGTACAATGGTAAAGGCGCAGCTGTGTAGTTTCACGAGATATGAGTGTGATGAACCATTCCATAGATATTTGAGTGCAAAGAATGTGTGTCTAAAATCCTGCACTTTGTTTGAATGGGTCCCGAAGGGTTAACTGGCCCTTTCCATATGATGAACAATAAATATGTATGATTTTAATCTTGAGAATGATTGTTTACTTCCTTGAGAGAGATTTGATCCTGACCATTTATATGAATTATTTGAAAGACTTCACTGTCAAAATTGTATTCTTGGCATCAGTGATCCTTTCCTCATGTACTTTAGAGAAGTGCAGATGCACACCAGATAAGAGGTGCTGGCAACCTGGGCCAAAACTCGCAAAAAATGTAGAAGGGTGCCACACACTCCGAGTTCCATACAAGGTTATTTGTTGAAGAGAGGTATGTTCATACTGAACAGATTTTTTTTAATGCTGTTTGTTAATCCATTGGATACATGAAATTCTGTCATATGTTTGTTTTTATAAAAAGACATTTAGGATAACATGATGTATATTTACTCCTGCATTGTACTGTGACGCTAGGTTTAGGTTAACACCCCCACACCAGTCTAAGTTGACATTGAGTGTCATGTCAGGTGTATACAATAGGCCTCATCAAGTCCCTTAAGACTGAGGGTTGAACCCATCCATCCATCCATCCATCCATTTTCTTCTGCTTATCGTGTTAAGGGTCGTGGGGGTGGGGGGGCTGGAGCCTGTCCCAGTGGCTTTCGGGTGAGAGGCAGGGTTCAACCTGGACAACTTGCAAGTCTATCACAGGGCCAACACATTCAGACAGACAACCATTCACACTCACAGTCACACTTACGGTCAATTTAGAGTATCAGCCTAGACCCCATTTGCATGTCTTTTAACTGTGGGAAGAAGCCGGAGTACCAAAGAGAACCTTCACAGAAAGATCCCGTGCCCGAGCCAGGGTTCAAACCCGGAACCTTCTGCACCACCCCTAACCACTGCACCACCGTGCCGCTCAGACCCAAATGTCATTATGTGATCTGCAGAAGGCCAGTTTGGCCGAAACATTATCACCTCTCTTCAATAAATTACCTTGTAGTGTGTAGTGTGCAGCACCTTTCTGCAGTTTTTGCCTCTCCTCATGTACAACATCGCATTTTTTGGAGTTTTTTTGGAGGTTTGCAATTATGTTCAGAGTGAAGCTAGCAAACCATTGTTTGTCAGCAAGAGAAACATTTTACAATAAAGTCTGAAGAAGACAGTTGACAAGGAAAATATGGTATATGAAGAAAAATGGAAAGACAACAATGCATTCATCCTTCCTGGTTTCATCAGTGCAAAGCTACTTTGTCTCATCTGCACGAAGCTGTTGTTGCTGGAAAGAATACAATATTAGATGTCACCAGGAGACAAACTGAGTGGCCTTTCGTCTCCAGATGGCGGCGTGAACGCACAAGTTCAAGCCTATTTAATTATGCACAGCAGAACAGGCAGGATCCTAGTACTAGGCCTCACATCTGAACAGACAGTTACAGACAGTGCCCCCTTAAAAGCATCTTGGGCAGGGCCATTCACCGACATAAGTTTTTAAAGCAGTAATGGTGACACTTTTGGAGGAAGGGTTACTAGCAAGTTGATGGAAAGTGTAAGGGATCCTCCCTCCCATGCTCTCCAGGGCCCTCTTCAGGCTGATTCCAGCACAGGTGCCACCTATCAGCAATCAGCCATGCCTGCAGGCAATTGCCGGGCCAGCTGTAAGAGGAATCCAGGACCTTCAACCCGGGCTTGATCGTACTGACCCCACGTGGTAACTTTGCCGACAAGCTCCTTTGCTTACCTCGCAGTATTACTATTTCATCGTTCGCTTGCTTCTAGCCATTCTTTTTTTCACTCATCCTGTTTGACTTTGTTTTTTTTCCAAGATTCCCCCTGGCTCCAAGCTGCCTCTGAGAACCCCTCCGTGATTTCCTCCGCGTGTCTCATCTGCCTCCTCGACTCGTCGACCCTCCACGACTCCACGCCACACTCTTGGACCATTCCCTATCCTCGACCCTCGCCTTCACCCCCATCTCTGTCTCCTGGACAAATCCCAACTCCCTGCCTTTGCCTTCCCTCCTCTGGACCCTCGTGCCCTCTGTCCCTAGCGGTAGGGCTCCCTTCCCCACGGACTGGTTAGTACACGCACACGCAACATTTCACAACACACACCCACGCATACACATAGTTAAATTACACATCTCATGTTACACAGCTACGCACCACATTCCCCCCATTTTTTAGGTCCCTAAGTTAGTGTAAATTTTGTTCCTTCCCCTTTTCTTCCATCCAATAAACACCCTTTGGGTGGTTTAATCTGGCTCCCTGTGTTCTGTCTGTCTGTGGTTGTGCTACCTGGGTCCAGACCCGTTTTGGGTCGCCTTATTCTGAGCGTAACAGAACGATCAAGCCATGACGGACTCTAGCCAACCCAGACAGGCAGGCAACCCTACCCCCACCGGTCCCCTGACTCCCCAAGCTCTCCAAGCTAGGCTTGATGACCAGGCCACCCAACTATGTGCGCTCCACACTCAGCTCAATACAGCTTTCAGCCAGGTCACTTCGGGAAATTTCCACTCTCCAAAACTCCTCCCATTCCACGACTTCTGCCCTGGCGGCCATTACCCACCAGCTTGCTTCCTTAACTGAGGCTGTCTCTCAGCTTGGTGGTCTTTCCGCACCAGGAACTGAGCCCTCCCCCCTGCCTCAGCCCAATCCTCCCGCCGTTTTGACTCATTCTCATCCAGACCACCGAACAGAGCCCAAACTCCCCTCTCCCAAAAGCTTTGATGGAAATTTCGATCAGTGCAAGGGTTTTCTGGGACAATGTCAACTCCTGTTCACCCACCAGCCCTCCCGTTATGGGTCAGATGCAGCCCGCATTGCTTTGATTATGTCCCTGCTCTCAGATAAAGCCCTCAGCTGGGCAATTGCAGCCACTGGCCAAGATGCCTCCCTCGCCAGCAACTGAGAGGTTTCTCCAGGAATTCAAGCTGGTTTTTGATCACCCTGCAGAGGGGGCAGACACAGCCAGCCGTCTTCACATCCTCCAGCAGGGGGCACGCTCCGTTGCAGATTATACCCTGGACTTTCGTGTGATTGCTGCTGACAGCGGGTGGGGTGACCTTGCTCTCAGGAGTGCTTACCGGAGAGGCCTGAGTGACTCTATCAAGGATCTGATCATAGGTAGAGAACCTCCAGCCACCCTCAATGCACTGGTGACTCTGGCTCTCCAGATGGATGCACGTCTGAAGGAACGACGCCAGGAGCGTGCGCAATGCCAGGGGGAGTGACCTCCAGGCCCAACTCCACCCGTGTGCCCTCTAACCCCCTCATCTGCAGCAATATGTCTCTGCCGGACCATGCCTCCACTCTCTCCACAATGCCATCATCTGGGAGAGTGGGTGACGAACCCATGGAGGTGGGCCGGTCATGTCTCCTACCCGAAGAGAGGGAGCAAAGGATGCGCAATAGACTCTGTCTCTATTGCGGGAAGACCGGCCACTTCATCCGAGCCTGTCCTGTTCGCCCAAAAGACCCGGCTCACTAGCAAAGGGGGTCCTAGTGAGCCAATCCACCATTCCCCAACCCAAGGGTCACAACCATCTTTTCCCTGCCACTCTCTCTTGGGGCACAGAATCACTTTCAGTCAGTGTGCTGGTGGATTCGGGGGCGGACAAGTGTTTGATTGATATATCTTTAGCCCAGCAAGCTGGTGTTCCACTCGTTCCTCTCGGCTCCACCTTCACCGTCCAAGCTTTAGATGGCCGTTCCCTTGGGAGGGTTACCCATAGCACCATTCCCCTCAAACTTAAACTCTCGGGTAATCATGTAGAGACCGCACGTTTTCTGGTGTTGCGTGCTCCCACGGCTCCCTTGGTATTAGGTAGGCCTTGGCTGGAGAGACACGATCCTCACATTTCCTGGTCTACTGGGCGGATTTTGGGCTGGAGTGTCGCTTGTCATGCCAATTGTCTTCGCTCCGCTCCATCTCCGTCCAGTAGTCCCAGGCCCGTCATCTCTCCTCCAGACCTCACTGGAGTTCCCCCTGTCTACCATGACCTCGCTTCAGTTTTTAGTAAGGACAAGGCCCTTTCACTTCCCCCTCACCGTCCCTATGATTGCGCCATAGACCTCCTTCCCAGGGCTTCACCTCCTGTTGGCCGTCTGTATAACCTCTCCGTCCCTGAGAAGGAGGCTATGCGCAATTATATCAGAGTCCCTCGCCTCAGGTATCATAAAGCCATCGTCTTCCGCAGCAGGTGCGGGTTTCTTCTTTGTCTCTAAGAGGGATGGGGGCCTGAGGCCTTGTATAGATTACCGCCAGCTTAATGCTATCACAGTTAAGAATAAGTATCCCCTTCCCCTCCTAAGTTCCATGTTTGAGCCCCTAACCCAGGCCACAGTGTTCACCAAGCTGGACCTCCGCAACGCGTACCACTTGGTACACATACGAGAAGGAGACGAGTGGAAGACAGCTTTTAACACCCACCTTGGCCACTTTGAGTATCGAGTCATGCCCTTCGGACTCACGAATGCCCCAGCTGTCTTCCAGGCTTTAGTCAACGATGTCCTCCGGGATATGTTGAACACGTTTGTGGTGGTCTACTTGGACGATATATTAGTGTTCTCGAGGACATTGGAGGAGCACCAACAACATGTCCGCCTGGTCCCCCAGAGGCTGCTGGAGAACAGGCTGTTCATGAAAGCGGAGAAGTGTGTGTTCCACGCCACATCTGTGGATTTTCTTGGCCACATCGTGGAGAGGGGACATGTTCGAGCTGACCCCAAGAAGATTCAAGCGGTGGAGGATTGGCCAACACCTACGGATAGGACCCAGCTCCGACGCTTCTTGGGGTTCGCTAATTTCTATCGGCGGTTTGTTCAGGGGTTCAGCCGGGTCGCTGCCCCTCTCACTGCACTCACCTCCACCCTCTGCCCCTTCTCCTGGTCTCCAGAGGCGGAGGCAGCATTGACAGCCTTGAAGGCCCTATTCACCAAGTCACCAGTGCTCTCTCATCCAGATCCGTCTCGACAGTTCATTGTGGAGGTGGATGCATCGTACACAGGGATCGGCGCTGTGCTGTCCCAGCGGTCTGAGGAGGATCAGAAGATCCATCCCTACGCTTACCTCTCCCAACGGTTCTCACCAGCGGAACGGAACTACGATGTCGGCAATCAAGAGCTATTAGCCGTCCACACGGCACTGGAGGAGTGGAGGCATTGGTTGGAGGGGGTGAGGAACCATTTGTGGTTTGGTCAGACCATAGGAACTTGACCTATGTGAGGACGGCCAAGAGACTCAATCCCCGGCAGGCACGTTGGGCCCTCTTTTTCAGTCGTTTTGATTTTGTCCTCACCTTCCGCCCAGGCGCCAAGAACGTGAGGGCGGATGCTCTCTTGCCTAGACCCTGAGGGGTCCTCCAAGGCCCCTGAAACCCCTGACACTATCCTTCCGCCAGCCTGGGTAGTTGGAGTGGTTACCTGGTGTATTGAAACGCTGGTAAGAACGGCTCAGCGTACTCAGCCTGACCCAGGTAACGGGCCCCGCAACCGCTTGTTTGTACCATCCGCTGTCCGATCCCAGGTGCTGCAGATGCCGCTGATCTGCTAGTTACCCACGTTGTTCGCCTCCATGGGATCCCGCAGGACATAGTTTCTGACCGTGGCCCCCAATTCACTGCAAGGGTGTGGCAGGCCTTCTGCAGAGGTATTGGGGCCACGGCCAGCCTCTCTTCTGGATACCATCCACAAACTAATGGGCAGACGGAGCGGGCTAACCAAGTCTTAGAAGCGGCTCTTCATTGCACCACCACCAGCAACCCCGCCTCCTGGAGCAAGTTGCTACCGTGGGTTGAGTATGCCATCAACACCCTAGAAAGCTCAGCCACTGGTCTGTCACCCTTCAAATGTTCTCTTGGCTACCAGCCCCCACTGTTCCCTAGTCAGGAGTTGGAGGTGGCAGTCTCTAGCACACAAGCCCATCTTCGTCGATGCCGGCAGATCTGGAAGGCTGCCCGGAGTGCCATGTTGTGGGCCGACGAGTGGTCCCAACGCTCGGCTGACCACCATAGACAACCAGCTCCTTCTTAGAGGCCCGGTCAGAAGGTATACCTATTGGCTCGCGACCTGCCTCTTCCTGCTACGTCCCAAAAGATGGGCCCCTGCTACGTTGGTCCCTACACGAACGACCACATCGTAAACCCCATGGCGGTACGTCTTCACCTTCCTGCTTCCCTGAAAGTTCACCCAGTGTTTCATGTTTCCCATGTCAAGCCCACAGTGTCCAGTGCTCTGTCCCCCCTGACCCCTACTCCTCCACCTCCTAGGGTCCTGGATGGAGGTGACATGGTCTGGGAGGTGAATAAACTCCTTGCTGTCCGTCGTCGTGGACGGGGCTACCAGTTCCTAGTGGACTGGGTGGGGTATGGACCCGAGGATCGCAACTGGGTTCCACGCACTTACCCAGCGGACCCTGCCCTCCTGGAAGAGTTCTACCGGACCCACCCTGGCGCTTGCTTCTAGCCATTCTTTTTTTCACTCATCCCATTTGGCTTTGTTTTTTTTCCAAGATTCCCCCTGGCTCCAAGCTGCCTCTGAGAACCCCTCCGTGATTTCCTCCGCGTCTCTCGTCTGCCTCCTCGACTCGTCGACCCTCCACGACTCCACGCCACACTCTTGGACCATTCCCTATCCACGACCCTCGCCTTCACCCCCATCTCTGTCTCCTGGACAAATCCCAACTCCCTGCCTTTGCCTTCCCTCCTCTGGACCCTCGTGCCCTCTGTCCCTAGCGGTAGGGCTCCCTTCCTGGTTAGTACACGCAACATTTCACAATGCATACACATAGTTAAATTACACATCTCATGTTACACAGCTACGCACCACATTCCCCCCATTTTTTAGGTCCCTAAGTTAGTGTAAATTTTGTTCCTTCCCCTTTTCTTCCATCCAATAAACACCCTTTGGGTGGTTTAATCTGGCTCCGTGTTCTGTCTGTCTGTGGTTGTGCTACCTGGGTCCAGACCCGTTTTGGGTCGCCTTATTCTGAGCATAACAGGAAAGTGTCATTAACCCAGTGAAACAGGCCACACTTTCTGCAAGGTCTCAGCACATAGACATGCTGTCAGATGGATTACAAACACATCATGGGGGTTTGAGTGAGCAAATGTATCTCTTGAATTTTGTTCAGCACTTCAGAATAAAAATATTAAATTCTGCTCAAAACACTCGTGTTCTTGTCTGTCCGTAAGCAAAGAAATTAATTGGAAGTTGGACTATCAAAATAACCTTGCAAGCTTCATGTCTTTGCAGGGAGGACAATTTTGGTCATCTTTTGCAAACCACTGCTCTGCCTGTTTGTTTTTGGTTTAGCCTCAGTAATTTCCATTTAATTTCCCAGGCTTCACATTTTTTTCCAACATCCCCTATTAAAATCTTTTCAGGGTTGAACATCGTCTTCCCTCCAGTTCAGAAAGCATCTTCACATACTTGAAGATCAGCAAAGAGAGAAAAGAACATTAGACCAACAAAAGACAGAGTGGGCTGGAAAAATGGTATGTAAAGAAAGCATGGAGAAACTTGCTGCAGGTAGAAAGTGAAATTGGCCAAAAATAATGATCCAATCAGAGACAGTGAAAGTCCAGCGAAAGCAGAGAGAGAGACCTTGACAGGCCAAACAGAGAGAAGAGCCTGTAAGCCTTAGGCAGCAGGTTAGAGTTGGAGGTGGGATAAGAATGGCCTGCACCCCAAGGAAGGGCCACAGTCAGTGAGACAGTGAAGCAGTGTGTGTGTGTGTGTGTGTGTGTAAAAGTGTCTAGGAAGACCAGGAGTGCAAGAGATTTTGGCTTAAGCTTAGAGGTGCTCATGGGAAAATAATCAGTAAATGAGGAAGCAAAGAAGTAAGCAGCTAAAATGGGGAGTCAGATAGTGAACCACCATGACCAGATATGCAAGCTTACCCGATTAAGGCCTGAGGAACCTCTGAGTGGAGAGAATGATATTGCAATAGGGTGAAGATGCTGAAGTGACCTGAATAGTGATGGGGGCTGAGATCCCATTTATGCAAAACCTGCCAGAGGTAATGAATAAACCAGCTTTTGGACATGGGGTAGTTATCAGGAGTTACAAAGAGGAGAGGAAGAGGACTTGGCCCTACTTGGAACTCCAACCAAAAGGGGTGCTACAACAATGAAAACGCCTCTTTTTTGTTTTGAGTGTTTAAGGAATAACTGATAAATTTGGGATGGAAAAGAACCTAATAGAAAAAAAAACGCAGTCAAGTAGTAGTAGCATCTATATATGGTGTAAATAACACACCGCATAAACCTATTAGCTTCTTATGACAAACAGACAAAGTAGTAGGCCGCATGGCTTCAAGCTTTGGGGAAAGAGTTTGGTTATGCCTTTTCATAATCAGTTTACTGATGGGATTGTAAACAGGCCAGAAAAGTCAAGTTCTTTCACCTTGCGTTAAACTCAATTCCAGCAAGCAATATATGGGTCCTAAAATAGTTAGAGAAAGCATGGGAAGAAAAGGAGTGCCAACAGACAACAAAAGAAAGCAAAATGCAAAATCACATGACGAACATATTTTGGAAGGGCTGAAGCATTTTGCACTCAATAGTGGTTTCAAGGCGATTGCTCATGGACAGAGGTGTTATGCCAGGATTAGATCTGAGTGTGAAGGATCAGCAGTTTGAGCTGAGCAATAGCCTCCAGGCAAAGGATCTTGAAAGACTGAAAAGACGATCTGCTATAATATTCATTGGCCAGTGCTGCAAGGTAACACACACCAAGATGACTGGTAATGATAAAATTTTGTATGACTGAAAGCCAGTTAAGACACCCTAAGAGCAGGATGATATCAAGGGAGATGGAGCAACTTTTTCTTTTTTATTAATCCTTTGTATAACTTATCACTTAGCGACAAAATACTTTGGCATTGCCAAAACTGACCCCTGTTTAGTGGTGATTATGCTTAAAAGTTGAGCGTGACTGATGTTTCTGATGCACTGAGGCCTCTCTCTGAGAGCGAAGCATTTTTTTTGCAGTTTTCCAAGGTCAGACTCAGAAACTCCAAACTAACCATGGTTTTGGTTCCTGTTTCCTCAGCAGACAAAGGGACATCAAAATAACCAAATGTGTGTTCAGTTCTTTTAATAGAAAGGAGCTGGTTTTATCATGTCTTTGAGGTGGTATTATGAGAGCAAACAGATGATTGGACAGACACAGTGACATCAAAATTGTGAATGAAAGGATTTTGATGTAAGCAGACCTGACAGAGCAAGTGGCGGATGAAAGCCGAAATCCTCAGTTTCAGAGAGAGTGGAGGATCTTCCTTCTGCTTCTGACAGTGTGGATAAAAATCACCAAAGCAGCCAAATGGCTAGGTTACCACATACCAAGATAGCAAGGCTGCAATATGCAAAAACAGTATGAATTGCAGAAGGATCCTGCTTGGGAGTCCATCCATCTATTTTCTTCCGCTTATTCCTATATATACTGTAGACAGACAACCATTCACACTCACACCTACGGTCAATTTAGAGTATCAATCAGCTTCATTCCCTCTTGATGTCTTTGGATGGTGGGAAGAAGCCGGAGTACCTGGAGAGAACCCACTCAGGCACAAGGAGACCATGCAGACTCCACACAGAAAGATCCCGTGCCCAGGCCGGGACTCGAACCCGGAACCTTCTTGCTGTGAGGCAACAGTGCTAACTACTGCACCACCATGCCGCGCTGCTGGGGAGTAATCAATCTAAATTGGTATGCAAACTGCGTAATTACTCATTTCTTCTGATATGTCATTACTTTCCTAGTGATTGGTAACCCCATCAGCAATCACGTTGGGATCAAAAACCTCTCACACAACCAATCAGAAACTGGTCTGTCTAATGGCACAGAACCACAGTAAGTGAGCAACAGAAACACTGGGGCCTCATTTATCAAACGAGAGTACAAACGGCGGCTGAAATCTATCGTAAATATCATATTACGCCCTCTATAAACACACAGTTAAGAAGCCTAGAGTTTACAACATGGTGAGATGCAAGCCAGCAGAGAAAAGAAACTTTTCAGAGGCTGTAATGGAGACACTCATGAGTCTGGTAGACACGCACTATATAAGTCAAGTCAAGTCTCGTCAGTTTTATTTGTATTGCGCCAAATCACAACAAAAGTTATCTCATGACACTTTACAAGTAGAGCAGGTCCAGTACCACACTCCTTCAATGAATCTACACTCAACAATTCTCCATCAGCAAGCACATCCTGCAACAGCGGTAATGAAAACCTTCCCTTTAACAGGCAGGAAGGTGGAGCAGATCCAGGATCAGTGGGGACGGCCTTCTGCTTTGACCAGTTGGGGGAAAGAGAGCAGGAGAGCGAGGCAGAGAAAAAGACAGATAATGGAGGAAGACAGATATACAGAAAGAAAGAGGGACAGCAATAAAGAGAGAGAGAAAGGAAAGAGACTGATGGACAGACAGGGATGTGAACAGGTGGAGCTACGGGTGGCAGCTTGAGCCTCTTCGGGTCTGCAGCCTCCTCCAGCAGGATCTGGGATGCAGGAAGCCTGAAAGCTCCAGAGAAGAAGACAAGTCAGTATTAGTATTGTGTGGTCACCTGTATCAGGTATAAAAGGAAAGCAAAAAAATACAGTGTGGAGAGAAATTACAGCTGTGGTCAACAGCGTTTCCAGTCAATCGGACTATGGAAGATTTAAATTTCTACATCTGTGATGGTAAATAAAATATTTGATGGTTAAACATTTGATACAACTTAGTTTTACCCACTTATGATAAAAACTGTTTTATTTTCAATAATGTCAAGAAAAATGGTCTGACCAACATGAATCTCATCAAATTGTTAGAGCTATGTGTTCAACAATTAAAATAATAATTGTGTGTGTAACTCACCGATGAGATGGCTCCGACCATGCAGTGTGCCCTCTTGTAACCGAGTACCTACACTGCTGAAAAATGGATGAGTCGTGCATGCTTCCGGGCCACCGGGCTGTCACATTCAGAATACTCATTCTGGCATCACTGATTACTTGAACATTAACTGAGTGGTAATTTTTGCGATTGATGTATGCGTAATCATTCATGGATGGTGGCACCAGACGCACATGGCTGCAATCAATCACTCCAATCACATTTGAAAACTCTGCAATCCCATAAAATTCTCTTTTAATCACAGTTTGCTGAGCATCATGATATGGGAATTGAATATACTCAGCAGAGAGGAAACTGAAAACCCTCAAAACTGCTGGCATAGTTCAACTGAGTGATGGCTGGATTATTCCAGACCCATCACCGATCTCCTGCTGAAAGGACCTGCTGGCCAAAAACCACCAATCACATCACAGATCTGTTAATATCATAATCGCTTTCACTTTTTTGTCGACCTATGCCTAATTAAAGCAGTGTTCCATGCACCGATTCAAATTGAAAGGGTAATCAGGTACACAGTTATATATTTAGAATTTTTTTTTTAATTAATAGGCTACATATTTACCATGAGGATTTGTCGTGATGCACACATCTTCACCAGTGACACGATATCTGCTGTTAAAACAACACTCTGACGCCTGTCCATGAACCTCGTCACCTCATGTCAAATCTAAATTTCCGTACGCAAACTCAGACCTGTGATAAGGTTTCATTGCGGAATATTATAGTTCAACATGATGAATGCCACAGCTTGCGTAGAAATGAACCTACGCATGTTTTACACTAGTTTTCGGTCGTATGCTCGTTTGATAAATGAGGGCCTGGGTGTGGGATTTTGCAAGCACACAGAACAAAGACATTGCAATTATGAAGCTACATGAACGCATGAGACTGCATTGTTTTTCACTGAAACTAAACTCTTGTACATGAAATAAATTCAGTTTAACAGCTGATTAACATTCTCACGCACACAAAAAAATTCTGTAAAATTCTAAAAAAGTTCTTGTGCACTCCAAGGGACAAAAACCTTCCATGAGAATGAAGTTGTGAGTTCAGCAACAACTGTGGTGAAACAGCTGCACATTTTTGTCTAACATTAATGTTGAAACAAATTGTAATTCCAGAAATGATCATAGGAGCTCAAAGCAGCTGTGGAGTTTTTCTTGATTGCTTAAAGTCATTTATCTATGCTGACATGATGTTTTCACACTGAGCAAATGACAAATGATGTTTATAAAATGAATGCAATGCACAATGTTGCAAATATGCAAAGAAAACAAATATGTTCCTCAAACAAGAGCACCGACAAACATGAAATCATTGAACGTCACACAGCAAAATGCATTTTTACTATTTTCCAGGACAACAAAGGAGAGATTATAGCTTGGCTTTGAGTTGAGATGTCCAGTGAGACAGCCAAGCTACATCACACCTGTATAATGCACAGTTAACAGGTGCAAGAATAGTTGGAAGAGGAGAAGAGGAGAAGTATTGTGCTGGAACAGCAGTATTGCAAACACAATGATCTAAGTGTTTCACGTCATGCAGTTGTAAGAAGCAAAACAGATAGCCTGCTGACAAACCACTAGTTTATGGTCACAACATGACATGGAAAAATCAACAAGCACCCAGGGTGATGACAACAACTGTGCTGTTAAAATCATTCAGAATCAGAGCTGACAGAGAAAGTGAGAGCTGACCGAGTGATGTCACCTCTGCTGCCATTTGACCTGCTGCAGCTGCTCTCTCCTGCTCAGATATCCCTTCCACTCTTTGAGCACAGCTGTATTCAACATGTAGTCTCATTAGCTTGTTTGGGACAAGTGACAATGCAGCTGCAGTGTGCTGATTAAAAAGAATTATTTTACACTCTCACAGATTCAAATTGAACTCCAACGAAAGACAACAGCTCATGTATGTATTTACTGACATTTAAAAGGGTCGAAAGAAACTGTGTTTTATCACTGTGACTGTTCCAACAGTCATGTGAACTCTCCTTCCTCACCCTTCTGCAATGGATTCTCACAGTCATTAATAGATGGAGAAGGTCTTATTGAAGAGTTGGGCACACAGGCGTGTTAGAGATTCATAATTATTGCTTGTAATCTATGTCAACTGTGAGGGTTTTTGTATTATGTCTTTATATTTAAACATAGTTAATCCGATACAGTTCTGGGCCTTTTGATCAGATCTGTGTTAACTGTTTTGAAAAGAGTGTGAAAGTAAATGTTACCTCATTTACATGAGACAACTTGTGCTGTGCTAATGAAGATGATGATGAGACTCAAGTGACTCGCAGTTTCATCTTTGCAAGTTTCATCTTTGCAACTGGAAGTCAAACCGTAAACTGTGAAGAACCATCAGTCTGAAATTATACTTCAGGAAATCCAGAGACAAATTAAGTGGAAATGTTAGACATGTGCATGTTATGCACTGCAATTTGGACCAACAAGACTTTCAGAGAAACTATTAACACCTTCTATCTGATGTTCATTCTGTTTGCAGCTCATACTTGCAGCAGTCTACCAAACACAATAATGCCTAAAGTCTAGGATCAATTTATGAAGGATTAATCGTAACATAATATGTTTATTGCTGCTGCATTTTAAATGTGACACCCAAGTGAACCAAATACACTTATTTGTGCAGCAACAGTAGTAGATGAAAGGTGTTTTTGCTCATTTGCCTTCAGCTAAGGATCTTTCTGCCCACTGACCACATATCAGCAGGCCATCACTTCTTTCGATGAGGATTGTTCTTCCTCTGCTTGCTGCTTATTTGCAAATGCTCAGCCTGCATGCTGGTTGTATTTCAAATTGGAGCGATACATGCAATCTGCATTTATGTTTATACAAAGCTTGAACCAAAGTACTACAGTAGTTGCAAATCTGGTTAGTTTTGAGGGGAGGCGGTTCAGCTGTCGTGAAGCCATACATGTTTCAGTCAGTCTCCCTCATAACAAAGGGAAATACTGTTTCTGATCAGCAGGGGGTCATTTTCCTGTACTGCTATTGACAGAATTTTTTGAGCTATCTCATGAAGCATTCCCATACTTCTCCTGGTAAACACGACGACAGTTACAGTTTAGAGTCTATGAACTCAAGCTTGAGTTTGCCTTCCATATCCTAATACACTGGTCTATTTAAAGGGGAGCTATTATGCTCATTTTCAGGTCTTTGTAATCGATTGTGGACTCCTACAGAGCAACTAGACACCAATGAATGCAGAGAAAGCTTTGTAGAACTTGACTGTGACTGGCACTGTGACTCTTGCTGTGTCTCTTCCTAGTATTTTCTGCTTCCCGTGACAGCAGTTTGTGTAATTTACCATTCCCCCTTGGCCCCCTCTGTGTACACCTCCTGCTGCACCCACTCCAATGTGATTGGTCACCATTCTGGGACTTTTTAAGGGCTACAGAGCACTGCAAGTTCTGCTGAGCACCTCATCCCCATTTAACCAGTGCAAGACTTCAGAGCATATGACTTACAACCACAATTGTCTGCTTACTGACCAAAAATAAACACAGCTTGGACACTCACAAAATGTTACTTACAGCTTCAGGCTAGTCACTAAGGGCGTGTTTCCACTGGCTCACTTCGGCTCGGGTCGGGTGGGGTTGGGTCGTTACGGTTCGGTACAGGTGCGTTTCCACAAGCACTGGGTACCACATCAGCGTGGGTGGACTCACCGACCGAGAGTTCCCTGGTGTAATTTGTGTGCAACACAACAACAATGGATGACATGCGGGCAACGTTATGCCTGTTGCTCGTTCAGTGGTTTTTGGTTAAACTAAAAGTGAGGGACGACAGACAGGCAAGGCTTCAAGCAGCGAAACAGAGCAGCCAAGAAAAGTATAAAAGATTTACCAAGCGATTGACCAGTATTCCAATGAGGCTAAGATGACACAAAGTAGACAACGTAAGTGGGTAAGTTACCATATCAGTGCCCCACTCTGTGTTTAGTCCCCGCTCAACTTGCTTGGAACCCCAGCGGAGCAGGGACCAAAAAGGTAACAGTTAGTACCGTGTTGGTGCCAGTGGAAAGGAGCCCTAATCCTGCTGGTTCTGGTCCAGGCTCTGAAAGTAGTCCAGTGTGAAGTGCTGTGAACAAGCATAAACACAGAGGTATTTTTCTTTGATTGGCCTGGACAAAGCAAGTCTATCCATTTTTGTCTGACGCTTGCCTCTTTAGGAAGTTAAAAAAATGTTCACTTAAGGACACGGATTACAGTTGCTGCTCCTTGTGTTGAAAGGAGCCATTTGAGGTGTTTCGGTAGGTAGTTAGGATACAACCTCCCAAAGGAGGAAATCCATGCATGCTCAGAGGCTTACGGAGGACCAGGTGGATGGGCCGCAGCTCGTCAGTGTGTCCAGTTCATACTTGATTGTATGACGTTGAAGCCCTCTCATATTGGTCATTCCACCAAAGTTCGTTGTGAATAAGTTCACTCACAATTTGCATTTCTTGGGGAAAAGAATTTTACTATCCTGTGAATGTTTACACAATCAATTTGTATAAAATAGGTGGAAATGTTTGTAAATGAAGGCTTTACAACTGGCTCTTCAGTGTTGCTGCAGGGCTTATCTGAGTGAAATGATTACCTTCGTGTGCTTATAAATATACACTGCCATGCTTCTCCTGTCTGCACTTGTCAAGTCAGTTGATGTATGCACATGTGCATATGCTATCATCCTTGTTTTAAAGGTACACTGTGTTCTTTGACATACTTCAGCTCACAAGTGATAAAACTGACCTGATGAATACAAACAGAGCCAGCAAGACAGAGCAGGAAAGTACCAGTGGGGAACTGCTGCATCCATCTGTCAATCCGTTTCAACCACTGAGACATGACTAATAAATCAAAAAACTCAACCAAAGGCAGAAATGGGATCCGTTCAAGATAACTGAAAACAAGCCATTTATTGAATCTTTTCCTTTATGTGATTCCTCTTTTCTGTTTGTCTCCCTGTACTTCCCCGATCTATTTTTTTTCTGTGTAAATAGTTTTGCTCTTTCTTCTATTTGTATCAATCCAAAAAACACTGACCAGACATTGCAGTATCACAATCTATGCTGGACCAACTGAAATAATGGATCAAATGGACATTATTCTTTTCTTTGCGCGTCTTCTTGATTTTTGTGTGTCTTACTGCCACTCTCTCTTTGTCACACATCTGTAAATGTGACGTGAAGCCTTTAGAAAGTTCCAGCTTCTCTCCAAAGCCCTTATTTTATTATGGAAGAGGCATAATGGTGAATAAAACCATCAACAAAAAAGTCAGACCTCATTAGCTCTCATTTTCAAAGCCATTTCATTATTCAGTCATTTTATTCATGCATATGATTCATGTATATGTTAGTTTTTTCAATCAATCGCCACATTTAAAGCATGACTGTGATTGTACAGATGGCCGCAACACACAAGATGATTAACCAACCAGATCATGAAGTGGTTTGACAGTTTCTCTGATGACCGTGTAGCACCATTATCCCAGTCCAAGATGAAGTGTTACATCTCATGACATAATGGATGATGGATGGGTGGCTGTGCTGATGGCACTTACACTTCTGTGAGGAATATAGAAATCACTGACAGCAGGTATCAAAGCTGCAATAAATGATGGCTATTGAATGATTTCACAACAGCAGAGTCCAGGGGAGAAGAAGCTAATGTGGGAGGGGGAAAAAGGAAAACATGTTGTAATTTTGCACTTGGATGTTATAAACAGGCACTGGATAATTATATTCTCTGGAAAGTTCACTCCGCCCGTTACTTTTTAAATGATGCTGAGCAGCATCTAGTGGGCACGAGACACTCTGATGTCTCAGCAGTAACACTCATCCATAAAAATGCAATCAGTGACAAAGTTCACTGCGCTTGTCTGTATCTGTCAGTTAGGTGAAAGGATGCTTCCTCCTCTCTCTTCTTCTTCTATCACTTTATCTATCGATAATAACGTCCATCATGGGCATCAATTTAGGGATCTGCAGTTATAAATGTAACTTGTGCATCATTAGCACGCTGACCGCAATGTTATCATAAGACAAATGGAAAAAAAAACAACAACATGCAAATGACTGCTTTCTTGATAGAGGATAACATAGAAACGGGTGGGACAGTTACAGTATCTCTGGAAGTCTTACACCTGCCATGTTTACAGCCAAGGCCTTCCACCTCATCAGTACTTATGTACAGATGTAAAGAGAGCTTATCTCAAATGGGGTGTTAAGAAGGTATTAGAAATAAATACAAAAGTAAGATTAGATGTTTTTATCATCTAGATACAGATCACATTTTAATGCCGAGTGTAAATGGGGTCCAACACAGATGAGACAGTACAACAAAACAATGAACTACTGCCTGCACAAAGTCGGCAGGTTTATGTCTATAGAATTGTTGCTAGTCCACAAATGTTTAACTGCCAGGGAGCCATTAAAATAATCTGACAATTGTCAGTAGTCAGAGAGGTGGGGACGGGTCAACTCACCAGGTAACTGGACTGAAACTCAATGCCGCAATTAAAAAATAAAGGAAAAAATTACCAATTCAGCAACTCAACAAACACGTCAACAAGACAAAATAGTCAATTTCTAAAATGCTTCTAACGAGGTTTGAAATCATGCAGGAGAAGGAACAAAAGCCCTCCGCAGCCCCGGTGGGATTTGAATATCGCAGGAGAGGCGGATCATGTTTAAACACTGAACAACTTCAACTCCTGTTCCACTTGAAAAATATATCACCAACCACTCATTGCTGTGAGTGTTTATTAATGTACTGTGTTTTTGTAATTGCTGAATCATCTGACAAAGATTGTGTTTCAGTTGCAATCATTGTGCTTTTGTTCAGTGTAGCTGCTGTAAGGTTGGATTTAACTCAGTGGGCCTAAATAGTTCACCACTGCACCCTACTCCAAATTGCACAATTAACCTGATAATGGCATGCTGCGACTGAATAATTCAGGGCAAAACAGCTTGAGCTAAAAAACGATAAGAAGTGTATTCTTATCGTAAAGACTTTGCCTGACTGGATAAACACAAAGCACCCACAAGAAGAGTTCAATAATTAGATCAATTAAGCTAGTGGGTAATCAGATGTAGAGAGAGAGCCAAATCACACAAGCTGCCTTTCAGGATGGGAAATGAAAGCGCCAAATGAACCTTCATCTCACACTGTGCTGATGGTAAGGGGCAGCTAAATATGGACCTCTGAACAGGAAATGTACAGTCAAAGACAGGAGGAGATGATCAAGCTTGTCTTTGAGAAAATCTCAACTAAAAGCATTCACACATGACCTGGTCTGCACAGATGATGACATTCTGTTGAACCTCATCACCTTAATAGGCAGCTCAGCAGTGCTTGTGATGGAACCACCCTCGTCCTTTACTGAAAGCATCTTCAGTCATATTGACATCTTAAGATGTATTTGTTTCTTTATGTCTTACATAAGTCTACTATGGAAATTAGCTCTGATCTTTAAGGCAGGACACACAGTGATGACTGCCCTTTACCATTATGAGGCATTTAAAAACATGTTCTCTCTTTAAGCTCCTTGAAGCTGATGTCAGGCTGCGTCTCCCATGCAGCAGGAAAAGGACAGCTGCTACACCTACAGTCGGTTTACATCTGCAAACTCGCATCCAGCTCTCGGAGCTCTAACGTAACACTCTATTAACACTGTGGATTAGTCACCTGCCTAGGGTAGGAAAAGTTTATTCCATAAATTTCCTAATCCCCACACTGGCTTATGTACTGGCCAATTCTACGCTGCATACATTGCTCTTGAGCAAGGGTACAGGACCTCACAGAGGTTTGCCACTCAAACTCAAGCTTACTTGGTAGCTTTCCTGATCCGATGGATGTTTAGCCTTCTTCTTTTGATGACATGTATTGTTGAAGTAACCATTGTTATTATATTGTTAAGCGGCAGAGAATGTACACCAGAAGAACTTGCGAGACGAGCTTGTATTGTGAGGTTAGCATTATAATATGTTTCTAAACGAAAACAGTGTTTATTTCATCATTTGAACAATGGAAGTCACAAGACAAAAGAAAAGACCTTGGCGCTTCTGTGACCATTGCGACAGTCAACTGTACATTGTACTCTTGTTATTTTAAAAGTGGAATTTGGGAGAAAAAAATACCACTTCCATTAAATACATCAATTCAAGCTAAATTGGGCTATCCTGAGCCTGATTTATTTGTACAAGAGATTTTCCAAAAAAAGTTGCTTCATTCACAAAGTCCTATGAAAATATACTAAGTCCTATAACAGACTATAATGGTTATAACACATCTCATAAGCTATTACTTAAGCAGAGGTGAGAATGCTCAGGACTCTGCTGAATAGCATAATAGCATAAATGGTCTCGAGATGGGACCTACCTTTTTATTTTACAGATAGCTAGCTAGAAAGTTAGCTAGATAGATAGATAGATAGATAGATAGATAGGTAGATAGATAGATGCTTTATCGGTCCCCAATGGGAAATTTCAAGGTCCCAGTGCCTCAAAAACTTCTCACCTATCCTGCACATACAACCTAAACAATGTTATAAAAAAAGAAGTGTACATGAATGAATATGGACAATGAAAAAGAACTAAATAAAAGTCCACATGAATGATCTTGGGGAGGCATCAGCATCACCTTGCTGTGACAGAGCAGGGATAGACCCTGTACAGTACGTGTGTTGAAGGTACTGTAAATAATAAGGTAGTGCAAGACAGCCAGGACACAATTAAATATGGACAACATAAAAAAATAACACATATATAACTAACACAAAAAGCAAAAAAGTGTCACCTCTGGTCAGTGGGGAGTGAAACCTGTAACCTGATTTGCATTTGTATCGCTCACAACATTTCATTTACATGTTAAAGCCTCCTCCAGAATTAGGGGACGAGGGTGCCAATTTCTGGCAGTTTTCTGTGTCACGTGCAAATTGCTGTGAATTACCAGAAACCTGAAACCAGAAAAGGATCCGTGTCCTCACCTCCTTCGTCTCCTTGGTGCCCCAAATTCCACTGCAGAGTTGGGTGCTGCATCACCTGATGCCAGTTCAGGAATGGCATCAGCTGGGACCCCTGACGTCGGAACAGGAGCGGCGTCAACATGTGGCTGCAGCTCGGCTGGACAGCGGACTGGAGGAGACTGCAGCTGACTGAGCGGGGGGGGGGGGGGTGGCTAGCTGACCTTCTGCTAGCAGGCCAGGAGCTTCTGGCTGACCTGGACAGGCCTGACGATTCCTGTCTGGCTGTTTTTTCCGCCTGGTAAGCAAACTATCAAAAAGTCGTAATGCGTTGGGGGGACTGGTCTGCTGGGTCCTCTCGTGGTCAGTTCGGTCTGTCAGGGTCAGAGGGGAACAGGACCCAAACGCAGATGGCAGGCAATGGGAGTTCAAACAAAAGTATTTAATATCAAAAAATGCAAAGTAATCAAACACAGGGGGTTCAAAGTTCAACAGAAGTAAAAAAACAAACTAGCAACAAAAGAGGTCAACAGGTCTAAGTCCTTGACAGATAAAAGTACAAATAAAACAAGACTGAAAACTAAACTTACTGGGGAACACAGAGGAGCAGGGAACAAGACAAGAGTGACCAGTGACAAAAACACACACAGTTACAATGAACCGACACCAGACAATGGGAAACAGAGGTTAAATACACAGGGAAACGTGCACAGATGGTGCAATAATCAAGGTGAGACACATGAGGTAATCACGGGAGGGAGCACACAGGAAGACAGGACACAAACTACAAAATAAAAGAGGAAGTCAAGACACGGACCATGACACTTTTCAGTCCCCAGTCTTCAACTGGTTTAATATTTGATGACTGTGAAAAGAAAGTTTCCTTTAATCACATGTGTAAATGTGAATCATGTACCATGGATAAAGCCAGGTTAGGAGTCGACAAAATGTTGAGTTTTTGTAGAAACTGTTAAGCAAGAGATAACATAATTCAGAACACAGTAAAACGCTCTCTCCATGAGTGAATGTCTGACCTCCAGTCATCATCAATCTTCGCTTGCTAGTTCTTGTGTTGAGAATACAAGGCGAAGTCTTCCTTGGTTTGGATCCACAGTACATTTCTGAAATGCAGTCAAACAGTCCAAGCAGAACCCTCCCCTGGAGCCTGGAACATGGGGTTGTGCAATTGCGTTCAGCATTTTTTTACCTAACCTGCAGCGCAATTTATTGTGTTTGGATCATGGAGCTGTTTTCATTCTACTGTATTATTCCATCTCATCCTACTTTGTCCTGTAAATGGATGCCGCTGCTTGATCGTCTAAATTTCCCTCTCAGGTAAATTATGCTTACATTATAGCTTCATCTATAGATGCTTAAGTGTTCCCAGTTACATGCACATGCTTTTGTATGATTTGAATTGAAAAAGTTTTTGCAGGGATTTGGGTATCTTTTTTATCATAAATGATCATTTACCAATACCATTGTTAAGTTATGAATTATATATGAACAAACCCCTCTGTAAAAGCCCTCAGAATAAAGAAATAAAGCTGAAAGGTTCGGTGTTTGTCAGTACTGCTGACGTGGGGACTTAGAAACATGAATAAAATATGAGTTATGACCTTGTGCAGATTAACTATGCTGTTGTGATGTAGCTACCATATAAATGCATCAGAGCTTTGAGAATGTTCAAACTGTTTTAGGAGACGAGGCAAATTGATTTAGAAAAACTGTATCATACCCATGGGTGGGCTTTCAGTTGTCATGTCTTGATTGATGGTATCTTAGGATATTTTTTTTTTATTACTATTACAATATTATAGGCTGTATAAGTTTGAAGTCATTTTAGCTGCTTGCCTGGTTTGTTCATCTGGGGCTCATAAGAGATGAGGTGTTGGCTCTCTCTTTGTCTTTCCTTTGCTCCATGTTGTGTTTCCCTCTCTTTCCCTGCGGGTGGATTGTTAGCATTCTTTTCTCTCGGAAAAGGTTAATGATTGCAGTCTCGTCAGAATGATAAAGTTCAGATCCATTTAGATGGAAAGTGTCGGTACGGCCCCATTTCTTGAAAACAAACACACATCACTGCAGCCTTAATTTGATATATTATTACTTGGATGTTGTAAAACTGTGTACAGCCCGTCCAGGATAAAACTTGTTCATTTGGTGAGAAAACTGATCATAAATTTGAATTCTCTGGGTGTTTCCTCTGAGCTTGCAGGCAGAAACCTTGGACATATCCTTGACTGAGAATCAAAATCCTTGTCTCTTGAGGGGTCCATCACCAAATGTATTTTTTACCATCTCAAAAATATAACCATGGTGCGTTTCTCTCCCTGAGTGACACAGACAGACCAATGCATGCTTTTATATCCAGCAGGCTGCTCTGTCATGCTCTCCTATCTGGTCAGCTAAAGTGATAGACATGTTACGGGTGATTTTGACCTCTGCTGCTTGAGATGTTTGGGCATAGCATCCTCAGGTCCTCCGGTGGACAGCTTTTTTTGTAAATGATCTGCTTTCCTTTGTTTAAATGGTAAAAATTTTAAAAAATTAAACGATAATGATAATAATGTTATTATTGTCTAATAAGTTATAATTGTTAGAAGTAGTAGCAGCAGCAGTAGTAGTAGCAGTAGCAGTTGTAGTAGTATTATATGTTCAGAGTTTTTTCCCACTGTATTACATTGAAATCTTTTTTTCTGTCTTGTGATCAGCGAGTCCCTCATCTTTTAGCCCTTTCATTTGCGCTATTTTGTAAAAGAAAAGGTGTGACTGATTGATTCATCTTTCTCCTGAGAGGGAGAGGAAAAGAAAGATGCTCCCTGCACAAGACGATAACCTTTGGAAGTCTTTTTCATCTCCCTTGTTTCTTCATGCCGAACACAGCAACGCTATCCCTTAAGAAATGGGAGCTCAGTCCCACGAAGTATAACTTTTATAATAAGCTGTTTTTTTTGGTGTTTTTTTTAACAGCTGGAATGTTATTCTTACTATAATGGGGTTGCCTTTTGATCGTTCTCAACACAGAATCAACTCCAAAATAAACTGAGCAGGATCTCTCCATGGTGCTGAACTATTTCCAGCCATACAGCTGCCCTCAGGCCACACTAACCAGATATATCTATACAGACAGCATGAGCTTGTGTTGTTCACATTTCAACAATACTGCACACGCAGAGAGACCTGGAACCGTCTTAACTCCCTTTTGAGTACCACAACAAATGCTACTAAAATGGTTCAGTTTAGTCACTCTTTTAGCATTGGTGAACCCTGGCTAATGGAGGGTATGTGTAAGAAGATGTAAATGTCACATGAATGACAGCTGCAGAATTCAATTTGTAGATTTTTTATTTTACTCTTACAGTACTTAGCAACATCTATGAAGCTTAAGTGGGTAACATAACATTTCACCTGTCGTTTGAATTCTAAAGCATCTCCTGGAAACACTTTGAAAAGCAAATTAAACTGTGAGTGTGTGTGTGTGTGTGTGTGTGTGTGTGTGTGTGTGTGTGTGTGTGTGTGCGTGGCATCCACCAAGGTTATAATGTCCTCAGAGCAGGTCGGGGTCATGTGTGTGGAAACTTTGAGGAGAGAAGGCCATTATCCATTCATTGTGTTCAACTCAAGATCTTTAACTTCCAAAAAAAAAAGAAGAGATCATTGCATGTGAACTTCTTTTTCCCCATTTGTTGTCTTCTGTGCTCATTGTGAAATATAAAACTATGTCACTTCTGCAGAGGTGGTCTGCAAACAGCATTCTAACATGTTGGCATCACATTTATTTCTCCTTCCTGTGTGAGAGGAGTGAGAGTGGAGGAGCAGAGCGGGAGGGAGAGTTTTGGCTTCTTTTTCCCTTTTTTCTATCTTTTTTCTCTTTATTCTTTTGGTGGTGGTTTATGTTGGTATTTGTGGTTGCACTGGTTTAGTTTGGAGAAACGTTTGTCTTTGTGTTGGTGTGTTTTTTCCCCGCCGGCCTGTGGCTGGCTGGGCACTGGTGAGGGGCCGTCATGGCGACTGACAGCTCGTCAAAGCTGGGAACCCAGGGTGGGCGCCGGCTCCATGTACAGCGTGGAGGAGGTGGCGTTGGCTGTGGGGGAGCTGGTCGGGCACAACGCCGTAAAGTCTGCCGCCCGGATGAACAAGGTGATGGTACTTTTTTGGAGAAGGTAGAACAGGCGAACAGGTTGGTAGAAACGGGGATCACGGTGAACGGGCTGTTCGAACCGGTGCTGCCGCTGACGCAGCCCGCGACCCGGATCACCCTGTGGAACGTGCCGCCGTTCATCAGCGATAGTTTTCTCATCAATGAGCTATGGTGTCGCCCATGAGAAAGGTGCTTTCTGGGTGTAAGTCACCATTGTTGAAACACGTCGTGTCTCATCGCAGACAAGTGTTCATGATATTAAACAACAGAGCCGAGGAGTTGAACTATCGCTTCATGGTGCGGGTGGACTGTTCGACTGCCCACTGTTCGCCACCTCCTCCCTGTTAAAATGCTTCGGCTGCGGGGAGGAGGGACACCTTGTCCCAACCGGGCCACCTCGGCCGAGGCGGGACCTGCCCCGCAGGGTGAGGAGCCGGGAACGGGCTCCGGCCGCGGCACAGCGGAACGTAGCAGAGGGAGAGAGGCAGGTGGAGCGGAGCGAGCACAGGGAGGTGAGTGAGGAGGGGGTGAGTGAGACCGGGAAGATAGGTGATACAGGTGAGGTGGTGGGGGAGACAGGTGAGGTAGTGTAGATGTCAGGTGAAAGGGAGGGCAATGAGGTAGGTGAGGTGGTGGGGGAGACAGGTGAGGTGGTGGCGATGTCAGGTGAGACGGAGGGTAATGCGGTAGGTGAGGTAGTTGAGGAGACAGATGAGGTGGTGGAAGAGACAGGTGAGGCAGGCGAGATGGTGAGTGAGACAGGTAAAGTTGGTGAAACAGGTGAGATGGCGGAGAAACAGTGTGAGTTGAGAGTTGCTGATGTTGTGAACCCCAGTATGTCTGAAAGTGTGTCTGAGAATATATCAGAGAGTGTGTGTGTGTCTGAGAGTGCGTGTGTGTCTGAGAGTGTGTGTGTGTCTGAGAATATATCAGAGAGTGTGTGTGTGTCTGAGAGTGCGTGCGTGTTTGAGAGTGTGTGTGTGTCTGAGAGTGCGTGTGTGTCTGAGAGTGTATGTGTGTCTGACAGTGTGTGTGTGTCTGAGAGTGTGTTTGTGTCTGAGAATATATCTGAGAGTGCGTGCGTGTTTGAGAGTGTGTGTGTGTCTGAGGATGCGTGCGTGTCTGAGAGTGTGTGTGTGTCTGAGAATATATCAGAGAGTTTGTGTGTGTCTGAGAATATATCAGAGAGTGTGTGTGTGTCTGAGAATGCGTTTGCATCAAGAGAGTGTACACCTCCTCCTGCACAGCGGCGCAGTAAACGCAAGAGCATGCTGTCTGCAGTGGGGGGCTGTAAAGCCGGGCGGCTGGAGGCCCCATCAGCCACCACTGCAGACAGCGACAGTGATGCAGACGCGTATCTGTCTGACTGCACTGAGGTGTCTAACATCACCACTGCAAGTCAAGAGAAAAAAATGATGAAAATGTTCCTACAACAAACAAAGGACAGAAAAGGCCTGAATATCGAAAAATATTTCCCAGACAAACTACAGTTTCTCAACTCAGCAAAAAATGTCATTCAGAACAAGGCCACCTCTGATCTGACCAATCAGGAGGTTTTTAGATTAAAGAAACTGATGGGCAAGGCAAGAAAAGAACTTGGTTTTTAAACATGGCTGCCTTGATTTTATTTTTTAATCTTTTTAGTGCCTGTGCTTTGAACCTCTCCCTCATGGATTCTTTTAGAGTGGGGACGTTGAACGTCAATGGCGCCAGGGTGGCAGAGAAGCGGGCTTTGGTGTTTGACACAGCAAGAAGGAAAAAGATTGATGTATTGTTTTTACAAGAGACACACAGCGATGGGGGCAACGCACCTGACTGGGACAAGGAGTGGGAGGGACAGGTGGTCCTGAGCCACCGTAGGACTGCAAGTGGGGGGGTGGCTCTCCTGCTATCAAGATCATTCACCCCTTCATCGCCAGTAGCAGGGCATGTCGTACCAGGGAGATGTCTTTTAGTAAAAGCACGTTTTAATGAGCAGACCTTGGTTTTTATCAATATTTATGCCCCAACTAGTGGAACAGAGAGGAAGAGCTTTTTAGAAAAAGTTAGCATGAAACTGAACAGCTGTGGCTCGGAGGAGTTTTTGATCTTGGGTGGGGATTTTAATTGTACAGAAAATGGTTTGTTGGACTGAAACCATGAAGAGCCTCACCCAGGGTCCCAACACGTTCTGAAGCAGCTGGTCCACTCCCACGGCCTCGTGGGTGTGTGGAGGCGGATGCCTGCAGACTGCCGGCAGTATACATGGTCTCACCTGGGAGATGGCAGGGTCTCTATGGCTCGGCTACACCGCTTTTACTGTTTTAAGAATCATTTTAATGTTTTTAAAAGCTGCAGCATTACGCCGGCTGGTTTTACCGATCATTCTTTGGTTGCATGTAATGTTTCTATAAAAAATATTTTACCGAAGAGTGCCTACTGGCATTTTAATTCAGTTTTAACTTTTGATAAGGGTTTTAGAGAGGCTTTTAAGTATGTTTGGACAAGTTTTAGACGTAGGAAAACTGATTTTACATGTCTTAGGCAGTGGTGGGACCATGGTAAGACAAAAATCAAACTCCTGTGTCAGCAGTATTCTCTCAATGTCACACGCGATGCATGCAGATCTATTAGAGAGCTGGAGAGTGAGATCGTGGACTTGGAGACATTGAGTGCGTCCACAGAAAATCAAGGATATGTTGAAGTCCTCAAGTCCAAAAAAGTGGCCTTAAAAGACCTGCTAGGTACGAAAGTGCAAGGTGCTTTGGTCCGGATAGCGGGACCAGAACATCACCGAGATGGATGCCCCCTCCAGCTTCTTCTTTGGCCTGGAAAAGCAACATGGACAGAGCAAGTATATTCACTCCCTGCTGGCAGACACGGGGCAGGAGCTGACAGAGCCTGGCCAGCTTAGAAAGCACGCCACAGGTTTTTATTCCTCCCTCTACTCGAGTGAGTACGAGGAGAAGGAAGACCTATTTGAGGGGTTTTGTGGCGATCTACCTCGCGTCTCAGAGGCAACTAGTGACCTACTGGACAGGCCGCTTCAAGAGCGCCGCTCTGCTGAAAATGCAGGGACGGCGAGCTCCTGGCATCGATGGCCTCACAGTAGAGTTCTACAAAGCTTTCTGGGACATTTTAGCTGTTGACATTTTAGAGGTTTTTAATGAGAGCTTGGCTGCAGGCACACTGCCGGTTTCCTGCCGCAGGGCTGTCATAGCCCTCCTGCCAAAGAAAGGCAACCCACAGGAGATCAGGAACTGGCGCCCCGTGTCACTGCTCTGTACCGACTACAAGATACTACCGAAAGCTCTAGCTACCAGGCTAAGGGAAGCCATGGAGGAGGTCATCCACCGTGACCAGACCTACTGTGTACCCGGCAGGTCTATGGCGGACAATGTCCACTTAATTCGAGACGTCTTGGACCTCTCTAGCCTTTTGGTGATTAACACTGGACTGATTTCGCTAGACCAGGAAAAGGCTTTTGACCGTGGTGAACACCGCTTTCTATGGAAAACCATGGAGAAGTTTGGGTTCCGCATGAGTTTTATTGCCAAGGTCCAGGCATTGTACGCAGGCATTGAGTCTATACTGAAGCTGAACGGCAGTCTGTGTGCTCCCTTCAGGGTGTGTAGAGGCGTCCGGCAGGGCTGCGCCCTGTCTGGCATGCTTTATGCACCCTCCCTGGAACCTCTCCTCTGTAGGATACGCTCAAGCATTGCTGGTTTGGTTTTACCTGGTTTTAAAAAGAACATTGTTTCATCCACTTATGCTGACAACATTATAGTTATGATAAAAAATCAAAAAGATGTTGACATTTTACATAAATTAATTGACTCTTTTAATATGTTATCAGCTGCGGAGGTAAACTGGAACAAAAGCGAAGCCCTCGTTGTCGGTCAGTGGAGCGGTGGTCTCCCAGTGCTGCTCCAGAACCTGCTCTGGAAGAAGTCAGGATTCAAATATCTGGGAGTATTCCTGGGAGACACAAAAGAAATTCAAAAGAACTGGGAAGACATCCTGGCAAAGATTGAAGGGAAAATAAAGAAATGGAGATGGTTGCACCCCCAGATTGTCCTATAGAGGTCGTGTCCTGGTGGCAAACAACATTGTAGCTTCAACGCTGTGGCGCCGACTGGTATGTCTGGAGCCGCCACCAGGACTGCTAGAAAAAATTCAAAGATTATTATTGGATTTCTTCTGGGACAATAAACACTGGGTCCAAAAGGGGGTTTATCTTTGCCGAGAGAGGAGGGGGGACAGGGCCTCATCCACCTAGCCAGCAGAACTGCCACCTTCAGAGTGCAGTTTGTTCTAAGGTTTCTAACAGGTCCGGCAGATCTGATGTGGAGAGAACTGGCCAGCTGCATGTTCAGACGGGTGAGTAACCTGGGACTGGATGCTGCTCTGTTTTTAAATGATTTTAAATTTGTAAATTTTAATGGGATACCTCCTTTTTATAAAAGCCTTCTTATGTCATGGGCCCTTTTTAAGAGCAGTCAGGTAAGAGCTCTAATTCTCTGTTTTGGCTTTTAAATCAACCCCTTATCCATGGTGCCGGACTAGACATCTCCCGAGAGGCCATGCCGGGCTTGACCACAGCGCTGATCCGCACCAGGACTCTCCAGTTCAAACAGGTGGTGGATGCAGCTGGACCGGCGCTGAAAAATGCAGAGGCGTTGGGGATGCTCCTGGGGGTTCGATCCACCAGAAACATGCAGAGAGTCCTTGAGCTGTGGAAAAGGAGGCTCACAGAAATAGAGAAACTTCTCTTGACAAGGTATGGCAGAGGGACAGAGCCAAACCAAGGAGATCCTTTCCCTGAACTCC